>NC_138903.1:86137436-86593289 GCF_965194825.1 Balaenoptera physalus
CAGTATATACATATATCCAGTCGGTGCATTGTACACCTAAAACTAATACAAAGATATATGTCAATTATATCTCAATTAAAAAAAATAGAACACAGGTCAGCAGACTTTTCCCATCAGGAGTCAGACGTTAAATATTTCGGGCTTTGCTGACCACACAGCGTCCATGTCACAAGGACTCAGCTCTGCAGCCATAGGCAATGTGTCAATGGCCGTGTTCCTATAAAACTTTACTTATAGACACTTAAATTTGAATTTCATACAATTTTCATGTGTCACAAATTTTATTCTTTCATTTTTTTGCAACCACTTATAAATGTAAAAAGCATTCTTAGCTTGCAGGCCATATAAAAACAGGCAGTGAGCCAGATCTGGCCTATGTGCAAGTAGTTTGCCAACTCTTGATCTGGAATAACAATTTATACATGTATTTATATATTTGACATACAGTACGCAAGGTATTACCTTGCGGTGCTTGTATTCATGATTATTTTCACTTTTCCTTTCCCTGATTTCATAAATGATCATGAGGCATTTGAAAAATCCGAAGGGCCTTTGACCAGATTGTGTGTGTATGTGCTTGTAGATATTTTTGCCAGAATACTTCAGTCTCTGAGCTCTTTATTCACCTTTCCTTTGCTGAATGTTTTCCCACCCGTGTAGATGAATGAAGGTTTTCGACAGCTTTTCTTTGCATGACTTTCAAAACTAGTTGCTATTTAAATTACCCAAAAGTGTCTGTAGCCCTTCCTTGTATATTTGATGAGTCCCTTTTTGCAGGGGTGGAGGGACTTTTCAGGAACATATTTGAATAGATTGAAAATTCTTCATGACAAAGTTCAGATATTTTGGAGGGGGGGGGTCTTATGGAAGATGACAGATTTAAAACATTCTTTGTGCCTCTAAGGTAGTTCATTTCTTCAGGACCCGAGACATAGCCAATGATTTTTGGCGGGTAGGTGTTGCTTCATAGAATCTCCCTATACACTTAAAAAGGTTCTTTCCCTTCTTTGTTAACTATCAGATTCACCCTATGTCCCAATATTGTATCCCCTATAAAATGCAGAATGAACATGAGTGATATGGGGGTACCATTCAAAGTTAGGGAGTGTCTTTTCTTTTACAAAGAGGTTATTAAAACAAAGTGCATTAAACAGTTAAGATCCTACTGTACATAAACTTTCATAAGATGATTTTTTTCAATTGATATGAAAGAAATCACATGTATTCCAAAGTTTTTGTGAATTTCACATTATTGGCTATATAATTATCATTCATATCATTGTACTAAAGTTTTTACTTAATTATTCCCTTATCTCTGGTCATCTAGATTGTCATTTTTGTGCCGCTTTAAATAAGACCATATGATTTTCTTTGGCCAAAAGCCTGGCTTCTCTTTCAGGCTTTTTTTTTTTTTTTTTTTTTTTGAAGACAGTTAACAACAACTAGTATTACTGTGTCAAACGTTAGAATATTTATAAGCCACTTAACTCTAATTCTTTTCTTGGAAAGTTATGATTTTTTTTTCGGTTTACATTGTACGAGAGTTTCTGTAACTGTATCCTCAGCAGTACAAAGTAGTGTACACTTTAAAAATCATGTTTGCTAATTGGGTAAATGAGAAACATGGCGTCTCAGTTCAGACAAAATTTATTAAGCACTCACGGTATGGCAGGTACAGTGTTAAAAGCTGAGAATAGGAAAATATTTTTGATAGCCTCACTGTGCTTTCAAGGAACTAAAATTCTCTTGAGAGAAGTAGCCGTATAAACTATTAGAATGCAATGAAAAAACCTTAAAAGAATCAAAAGTACTATGGGAGCACTGAGAATGGGGTTACTACATCTAGAGATGTCATGAAAAACTCCATAGACGAGTTGACCTTGAGCAGAATGGGAATTCCAGAGAAAGAGAGTAGAGTGATGGTTACCAGGGTGGCGTGGGATAAATTGGGAGATATTAGTCAAAGGGTACAAACTTCTAGTTATTAGATTAAGAAGTTCTGGGGATCTATTATACAGCATAGTGACTATAGCTAATAATATTGTATCAGATATTTGAATGTTGCTAAGAGAGTAGATTTTAAATGTTCTCACCACAAAAAAGAAATGATAGTTATGTGACGGGATGGAGGTGTTA
This sequence comes from Balaenoptera physalus, assembly GCF_965194825.1. Lineage (NCBI taxonomy): Eukaryota > Metazoa > Chordata > Mammalia > Artiodactyla > Balaenopteridae > Balaenoptera > Balaenoptera physalus. Next base: position 86,139,573 of record NC_138903.1, read on the forward strand.
ACTAAAGCTATGGTGGTGATAATTTTGCAGTATATAAATGTGTCAAATCAATACATCAGTATACTTAAACTTACACAATGCTGTGGGTCAATTATATTTCAATAAAGCTGAGAAGGAAAAACAAAAACAATAAAATAAGAAGTAGTAACATTTGCTTTTATTCCCCCATTATGGAGGGCAAAATTTTTTTTTTAATCAAGTAAAAGGAAGCAAGTGCCTCTGGGGAGTGGGAAATAGGGGGCAGGAGACAGCAGGTGCTATTTTCGTAACCAGTTTTATAGAATGATTTGACTCTATAAATTATGTACATTTATAACTTTTGTAAAAACAAAAACTATGCTTAAAACTTCCACAAAAAAATAATTAAAAGTTGCTTATATTCTTTAAAAAGAAGAAGAAGAATGGGAGTTCATTAGTCCAGGGTAGCAGAAAGATATTCCAGGCAGAGAAATGTGAACCAAGGGAGGGAGACGTGAAAGAGAAGTTGAGGATGGCAGTTCAGGAGCATTAAGTGTGGGAGAATGGCCTTAAATGAAAATGAGAGATGAGGGGATGGAAGTCATCTATGTAAAGGCCTTATACATATTGATCCTGTATGTGACGGGGAGCACAAAAAGAAATAACATCTTTCTAATTCTATAAGGTGCTAGTTTATATGATAAGAGCTCTGTCTACATCATTTCACTTTATCACTTATGAGCTTATGACAACCTTATGAGGTTAGAATTGTTTTCCCCATTTCACTGATGAAGAAACTAAGGTTCATAAAGGTGAAGTAACTTGCCCAGAATCGCATAGTAAGTAGTGGATAAAGAATTTGAAATAGGTGTGTCTGACTCCAAAGGCCATGCTTTTTTTCTCCACCATAGCATAGCACACCATTGGATTGCTGAAAGATTTTAAGCATTGTGGTGGCAAAATCAGGTTTTAGTTTTTAAAGAATAAGTCTGGCATAGTGTGGAACCAGATTTTATGACGCCATTGTTGACTAATTTGGAAGTGTGTTTCTAGGATGTATTGTTCATTCGGATTCCAATCCCAATTCTACTGACACTAGTCAGCACCTCCTAAGTGCTGGGCACTCCGCTACGTGTGTTTTACCACATTCTGTAAATTAATGTTAATTGTGGTTGAATACAGTATTTTAATACTGAAACATGTTTTTTAACGTTTGGCTAGTTTGAGCTACTAGAAAAACTGTTTTGGAAGAACATATATGATGTTCAGGGCTAAATCTCTTTTGTCAGCAAGTATTACCAGCATGACATCTGGTTGTGTGTCATGGTTAGAATTTCCTGTGATCACAGCTTAAAAAATGTTATTCTGCAACTTTTAGCAGCCAACCATATTTAATACTGAAATAGTAGCTTTGATTTTGGTGGGAAATTGATAGACCTACATAATGAATGTTAATTTCTAGTTGTCTGAGGTTGAAAGTAATGACCATTTGGGTGGAATTCTTATTTGAGTTTTCTTATCCATTACTGGCTCCATAGAAGACCTCCAAATCCTTTATAAGTTGGCAAAATAATTTCGGTAAAAGGACCATAATTGTTAAACATTTATTTTCAAATACTGAAGGATAGAGATTACAGTGGCAAATGTAACTCGCTGACTAACTGTAGGGACAGTGATGGACCTTTTGAAATTGATGGAAGGTGAAATTCATTTTAAAAATTTAGAAATAAAAATAAAGGGATAAATAAATAGATCCTTTAAAAAAAATAAAGGAGAGAAGGACTTTATCACGTCCATGGCAGCAACAGAGTTACTGACTTGGGAACTAAAGCAGATGTGTGCAGTATCCCTTTCTACTCAGTACACTCAGGAGTGGTAATTATATTGTTCCACTCTGATTAAAATACAGGTAATCACTGCTGTTAGCCTTTAAAAAAAAAAAGTTCACTGATAAGAAACTGCAATTAATTGCAATGACTATTCAAAGAAAATCAAGCAACAGTGAAAGCTAGAAATGTGTATACCCTAAACGAAGTTTGTAGAGCTACAAACAGGAAGAAGACATGCTTGCGGTGAATACCTCAAGTGGAGCTGGTGGGAAAGAGGGACCAAAGAAGGATGAAACCTACTTTGTCTTGTATTGGCTAAACCACCCTTAACCCTTCCACTTGTACCAGTGTTAATGTATCAATTATGTACACTATGAAGGAAAAACAATCGAGTCTTTCAGATTTCTCCTTCTTCTTTTAAGGAAATTTGGGCAGATATTTTCTTGACTCTGTGCTTTAAAGGCCTGCAGCTTTTAGATTTTGTGTACTCCCCCCCACCTCCAAATGCAATTAGCTGTGTGGTTGTTATTAGCAACATTTGTTTCAAGAGAAGTATAACAGCAAGACTTTAGGGTGGGGAAGACAATAGGAATATCTGTGGTACCTATGAAAGTTCAGAGTAACTCACAGCAAAGTAGAGGAAAGAGGGAAAATAGGAATAAATTATAAGCATAGCCTAGAGGAAAATGACCTTACCCAACATCTAGAAATGTTTGTACTTGGAATGAGTCAAGGATGAGGAATTATTACCTAGACTTATATAGCCACAAAACTAACTGTACTAAATTATGTAATGAAACAATGTAACTGAAGTTGGATCTGTATACAAATGCCTCCCTATTTCGTGTATCCAGCTCAGACCTCTCTTCTGACCTCCAGATCTATATATCCAACCTCCTATTTTCAATCTCAACTTGAATGCTTCATACAATTGAAACTTGGTTGGTCCAAAGCTAAATAAACCCATGAATATTCCCCCCAAATCTCCCTCCTGATGTCTCCGTTTCCTTTGTTCATGCCAGAAACCCAGGAATCATTCTTAACAATCCCTTCTTCCTTACCGCTCACATTTTATTCACCCCAAGCCCAGTCAGCTCTGTGTCTAAATTACATACCACAACCATCTTTGGTCACCCTAATCCAAGCCACCATCACCTCCTGTCTAGACCATAATCATTGTTTCTTAACTCTTCTCCCCTTTTCTATTCTTGACCCCCTCCCTCCATTTTCCACATAGCTGCCAGAGTTTAATCTTTTTTAAAGTGTAATTTTCATCATCCTCCCCTGCTTAAAGCCCTTCAGTGCATTCCCATTACTCTTAGGGTGAAACCTGAAGTCCTTATCATGGGCTAAAAGGCCCCACCTACCCCTCAAACCTCATTTCCTCTTTTAATCCATTGTTAGGTTATTAGGCAAAAACACTTAAGCTATAGTAGATTTATGAGATGATAACACCCAAATAAAGCCCCACTTTATTTATGGACTGATTTCAGTGGTGAGGAACTTAGAAAATCATTACAGTTATATCCTCTAATTTGTTTAGTTTGCATTGCCAATCTCTTATCTGGGGGCATATAGTAATCCTATTAGTATCCACAGTCAGTTAATGAAGAAGGAAAACATAACTCAAACCTTACTATACCCTTCCCAAGCCTCTTTTATCTGACCTGTAGCTCTACTACCAAGCAGAACTGCCAATTCGAGCAGCACTAATGTGGAAGGGACTCTGATGACTCCAGCATTATGACCTCAGCACTGACACTGACCTCATGACAACCTGCATTCAGTTTGGGTGAAAGTCGATGGCTTTGTATAAGTACATATCTGTGGACTTCACTCATTAGACTTGTTCCGGGAGAACCCAGGCAAGTGGAAGAATAACTTTGCCAAATCGTACAGTCCCAGTGATTTCCCTGATGAGTTCAGAAATACATTTCTTGGATAATTTGGCCATAGTCACAAAAATTACACTCAAGAAGGCTAACAGTCTTTTAATATAGCATTATAGCTTTATTTTTTTAATCTATTTTTATTTATTTTTGGCTGCATTGGGTCTTCGTTGCTGCGCACAGGCTTTCTCTAGTTGCGGTAAGCGGGGGCTACTCTTTGTTGTGGTGTGCGGGCTTCTCATTGCAGTGGCTTCTCTTGTTGCAGAGCACGGGCTCTAGGCGCGCAGGCTTCAGTAGCTGTGGCGAGTGGGCTCAGTAGTTGTGGCTTGTGGGCTCTAGAGCACAGGCTCAGTAGTTGCAGTGCATGGGCTTAGTTGCTCCACGGCATGTGGGATCTTCCCGGCCCAGGGCTCAAACCCGTGTCCTCTGCATTGGCAGGCAGATTCTTAACCACTGCGCCACCAGGGAAGCCCAGAATGCGGACTTCTTAGTTGCGGTATGCATGTGAGATCTAGTTCCCCGACCAGGGATCGAACCCGGGCCCCCTGCATTGGGAGCATGGAGTCTTACCCACTGGACCACCAGGGAAGTCCCACATTATAGCTTTATGATGACACTACCTACATGTATTTAATTCTTGCCAAATAACACATGGAAGAAAGTATTTAAATGGTTTATCAATCAATATAATCTTTTCGTACCTTATTAAGGATATAATATACCAGGAGTAAGGGGGTTAGTAAAGTTGCCATTAAATGGTTCCTCAGATGAGAACATTTGTGAATGCCTTTTCGAGAAGCCGGTAGTTGTTTTGACGTGAAAAAAAAAAAAACAGTGCTCATTTCTCACAGCTGGTTTATCAGAACTTTGGCAACATTGAATATAGTTGTTTTTCACATGTTTTTTCTTTGTGATTTTTTTCAGTAATTATTATAGCTCAAAACTAAATGCATACATAAACATAGACTCAAAATTCCAAATTTTACAAAGATGTAATTTCAGATTTTGTAAGTTTTTTTTCCTTTCTAGTCTTTAGTCAACAAGTCTATATTTTTCCATAATTTCACTAATTTAGTTTTAAGGCCTCCTGTTATAGGTAATATTAAGTAGCCTCCTTTCATAAGGGTTCTTTTTACCACTTGTGTTCTGATTACAAGCAAAAGAAGAATGCATTACATAGACTTGACAAGTGAAGACTTTAATATAGGATTGCCATAAAGGATTTATCAATATCTGAAGGTTCTGGCAAGCTTTTTTGCTAAGGAGAATACCATTCCAGCCACTTACATAAAATCTCCAAGGGAGGACAAGTCAGTATAGCCCAGCCTCAACTCAATAAAGACATGACTTGACCCATTAAAATTATTCCAGTTTGAGATGTGGGTGAGTGAGAGATCTTTTACTATAAGAAAAACAAATGAGCTTTAAAAAAGATTCTTCATAATGAGAACAAACTATTCAAACAAGACTACATCTAGCATTGCTTTATAGAAGCTTCGGCTTGCACCTGTACTTCCCAATCCTGGCCTTGAGCTAAGACTATCAACAAGAGTAAGAGATTTTAGTTTGTTTTTTAGTCTTTGATTTAAAAATTCACACATACTATTTGCTGCAGGCAGAATAACAGTTGGAGAAGAGACAGCAGGTGAAAGAACTCGACGATTCACTGGCAGCTTGGCTGTCCAGTGCTAGTGGGTCGGTAGTCAGGCTACAGAATTTTGGGTTGCAAATCATGATTCAGAGGGTTTTAAACTTTTCTTCTCTCCTCCTTTACCCCGGCTATCCTTTCACCATAACTTCCATAGTTATTAGCAAGTTTGTTTGTTTGTTTTGTCTTTTCTTTTTGTTAGAAGGCTCCACTTCTTTCTTTTTAAAAAATGCATTCAGACTGAGGATTACAGGTTGATATCTCGTACAAATGTATGAAGCCAGACAGTGAAATATACTTAGTGAAGTTTTTCGAGTTAAACATGTATATGGTTTATAAAGTAATTTTCATGTTTTGTTATGGATGTTCCTCTGCTCTCAGCATCAGTTCAGGCCGTATTATGGATCCAATTGAGAAAAACTCCACCTTATACCCAAAGGCACATGTTCCAGGGGCAAGTGATGGATGGCTCTTGTGAGCACACACTGAGGACATACGTTTTTAAATTTCATTTAGTAAGGACTCTAGTTAAGTTGTGTTTTCTGTTAAGGTGACTTTTTAACAATTTTTTTTTCTCCTAAGAATGAGTCATTCTCTAACAGATTTTTTTTTTAATTAGAGGAATTTCTTATTTGGGTGCCATTTATCACTTATTTTCTTTAAAGGCCTGAGAAGCCCACAGTGCTGGATGAGCCTTTGCTATTTTTATTGTATAAACATATTTGCTTCATTTCCATGTATAGCATTCATATAAAATGAAACTATTAACTTATAAATGTACTTGAGAAAGAATACAACTGTGCCTATTGTTTGGGCTGCTTGTAATGTCCTTTTCTTTTTTACATGTGCTTTCTGGATGAGTCACTTTAATGTTATGCCACTCGGCTGATAGTAATTCTTCAACTAAATATATTCAGTTAAAGAAAATTACAGGGTGCTTATAATCAGGTTGGGGCCTATTCACATACAGACTTGCAAGAGTAAATTGTTACCTGGCCTTTCTTAGAGCAAAGATGTTAAGAAGTGCTGGGTTACTTTGTCAATGGGTAAAATTAATAGAAATATTTAATTCAGAGAAAAAAATTCCTCAAGTTGCTGGAAAAGCTTTTATATTTACATAAAATTACACATTCTGCACATGGTCTAGAGAATGTCACCAGAGTACTGTGATTTTTTTTTTCCTTAAATGCATATCAGTTCTCTTAGGTACTATGTAATTGAAGAGTCTTTCCATATAAAAATCTCACTTAAAATATTTTTCTTACACTTTACTTTTCTTCAAATTATGAATTGGAGCAAGTCTGTCATTTCAAATGTTTTGAATGATGATCAGGCCACTCTCATATATTTGCTTGAAGCCAGCAAAGAAGTACTATATGTATATTTTTCAACTGAAGTAAGCAGATAAATAAGATTCGTGGGGAAGGTTTCTCCCTACGTATAACTCGAGAGAGTGTACTGAGCTTAAAAGGTTATTTATGGAGTATAAGGAAGAAAGCTATAATAAAGAACCTGATAGCTATAATTTAATTTTTTAGTGTTATAATTCAGATTCAGTAATTCAGTAGCAGATGTAAAAAATGAAATTAGTGAAAAAAGTTAAAGTGCCACCAGACTGACTAATCAGTCATTGAAAATGCTTGTAGTGGAAATTCACTCAGATAGAAAATGTTTGCCCTATCACTAGAGACTCCTTAATTTATATTAGTGAACTAATATAATGACAGGCACAAAAATAAACCCTGAGGTGGGGGCTATGCAGTAGACAAGCATTTCTAACCCACTCTGGGATTTAAATGTTCTTAGAAATCCAGCTGCCCTACATCTCCCTACCACCTCCAGTAAAAAAAAAAAATATATATATATATATATATATATATAATATATAATATATATATATTATATATATATATTTCTGTCTTTCTTTCTCTCCCTCTTTCACACACACACACACACACACACACACACACGCACGCACGCACACACCCTGAAGACATATTAGAAGAAATGTAGGCTAGGATCTAACTAGTTACATAATCAAATTGTCTCCTAACTCTTAAGATTGAAACAAGTGTATTCAAGGCAAATAATCAGGCAGGTAAACACATGTTAATTCTTTATAACACTTACAAAAAATCTCTTATGATTTAGACATGTCTAGAGAAGCAAAGTAACTAACTTGTAAATGTCTCCAGAGAAATACTACTGCGCAGATTTTAATTTCCAGAAATATTCTTTAAATTTGGAACTTGCTAGTATCTCTAACAAATTGGCTGTTCATTAGTATAACTGTCACTGCCTCCCAGGCGTTAAGTTCCATGTACCCTGTAAAACCTACAAACAGAGAACCCAATCTAAGTTTAGTTCCCTTGATTAGAAAGAAGACCGATATTAAATCAGGCCGCAGTGAGGTAGCAGGTAGGGAATGACTGCTTTTTTTGTTCAGATTACATCTAAATTGTTGTTTAGTTTTTGGTGGCACGTTTACAGTAGGAATTTGTCTGTTGGAAGGTAGAATATAGTGGGAAGGATAGTAGAATATGAAACGAATATTTATAGATTACCTATTATGTACTTGTTATAACGATAGAAACTTTATATTAATCAAATTATTTAACTTGAATGGCTACCATTTAAGGAAGGTATTATTATCTTTATTTTGCAAATTGGGAAATGAAGACCCAGAGAGGCTAAGCGACTGGCTCAAAGTAACCCAACTATTAGTGGATATGGTAGAGGTTAGAATCTAGGTCGACCCTGACTCCTGTCCCCAAGTATAGGTGACATACCCTTGTGCCAATGGGTACAGATTTAAAAAAATTTTTTTTAATTGAAGTATAGTTGATTTACAATATCGTGTTAGTTTCAGGTGTAGAGCACAGCGATTCAGTTACACACACACACACACACACACACACACATATATATATATATATATATATATATACTTTTTCAGGTTCTTTTCCCTTATAGGTTATTACAAGATACTGAGTATAGTTCCCTGTGCTATACAGTAGGTCCTTGTTGGTGATCTATTTTATATATAGTAGTGTGTATATATTAATCCCAACCTTCTAATTTATCCATCCCCCCACCCCCTTTCCCAGATTTTATTTCAAGTTGTTGGCCTTCCAGAACTAGAGACACTGCTTTACATTTACAATTTCCTGACAAGACATCATTTAGCTCATACTATACCCCTTCTTGAGAGTAGTATATACCTCATAGAGTTTTTGTGAGAGTTAAATGAGTTAATACATAAAACTACTTAAAATAATATCTAGCACATAGTAAGTACTCAGTAAGTGTTAGTTATTACTTAGGAGCGTAAGTAATGACTAACCCTTATACCTTAGGAGGACTAGTTGAAGGAACCGGGTGTTTGTAAGCTGGGCAGATTAGGAAGATGCAAGTGACACCTTTCCTGTAAAATAGGGAGTAGACTTGAGCAGTGTTGATTTAAGGCAAAATGAGGACTGATGGGTAAGAAGAGTTCAGGTAGGCTGGTTCGATTATAAGCAAATAAAATTTTTCTAATTATATCAACTGTCAAAAACGAAGTAAGCCACTTAGGGATAGAGTGAAACCCCTGTTGTGGGTCTAGTTTATGCAACACCGTAGATTAACACCCCTTGAAATAGAATTCCACCAATGAGAGAATAAGAAATGAGAAGGAGCCAGCAGGTGAAATTTCCAGCCCCTTTAACCAACTCTTCCAAGTTGGAGTTACTTTATTTGTCTTACATGGAGACCAGGACTGACTACATGTTTAGGGGGACCTAGCGCAAAATGAAATTGCAGAGCCCCATTTAAAAAATTACTAAGACTTTCAAAATGGTGACAACAAAGTGTTAAACAAAGTGCAGGGCACTTTTAATGCAGCCATAAGTTTGCATGTGGGCTAACATCCTTGGATTCTTACATCTCCAGTACTTTATTTTCTTTCGTTCATTCATAATGTTAATAAATTATTAGAGAGGGAGAATAGAGAAGCTGAAAAAAAGAAAAGGTGTCCCTTACTTCTCTTCCTTATCTCTGTTTCTCACTTTCCCCTTTGTTTAAGCATCTCCTTCAACTTCCTGCTTCCTTTTCATACTCACATAATAATTGATATGCTAACTTCCAATCACTTCAGTTGTATCTAACTTCTACATGCACATCCAGTTGCAGAAGTGGGCAAACATTTAAATCTGAATCAAAATTTCTTGAAATATACATATTCATTCAACAAACATTTATTGAGTATCATGTGTGATAAGTACTGAGGGAAAAGCCAAGTACTAGGTAGGGATCTTACCATTAAGTAGCGTGAGGTTTTATAGCAGAGACTCTATATACAAAAAACGAAAAAAAATTCTCACTTAAAGCAGAAGGTGGTATGTGGAAGATCACTTAAACAAATAGAAGTGTCTATAAATGGTAGAGAATTTGGGCTAGAGCTCTAGAGGAATTTACAGAGGACTAAGGATTTGATAGGTGAAATTGAGGAGGATAGATGTCTAGAAAACATTGTTTTATTCAAAATTCAATTTTAGGGTAAAAGCAATTTTAGTGGATTAAAAAGAATGTCTCGTTATTTGAGTTATCTAGACTTTTGTGTGCATAGCAACTTGATTAGGCTGTTACTCTGTTGAACAATCAGAAGAATCTTCATGATCACCCCCTTTTTTACTACTGGAATTACTATTGCTTTTAGCAGGAGGATTACTATTGTGACTTAAACCTTGCCTATGGGCACATTTTGTTTATTGCAGAAAGTTGCCATGAGTTTATTTCTTCTGTGTAGCCTATATGACATAAACAACTTGTCAACTTCATATCTTCAGTTTTTCAGTCAAGCAAGTGGGAAAAGAGAAACCCTTTGAATAATTAGCAAGAATCTCCTGGAAAAACCCAAGTGAAAAAGTTCAGCTTTAAAGTCAGAGAGAATGGTTACCTCCACAGCAAACTCATCCTTTAAGTAAAGCAAGCAATGATTGCTGAGCCATTAGCACATTTTTGGCAGGACAAAACTCTCTTCGACTTCTCCAATAAAGAATAATTTCCAAGCTTGTCAGATCTAAACAAATGGAACTAAATTGGACATAGCTATTTGAACTGACAGAGTAATAGGAAAAAAAAATAATTTGTCTTTAGTGTTGGTGTTTGATTTTCAGTCTCTTGAACTTCCAGGTACATTTAAGCAATTTCTCCTCATTGAGTTATAAAGGTGTACGTGTCAGCGTGATGAATTTGTATCAGAAGACTTCGGCTGAAATTTGCCAGGGGGTTGATTTTTGTCAGTCTCTTGAATTTTTCATTGTAATTCTGATATGCCTCTGAATGAGACTGAAATTTACTTTAAAAAAAAAGAATTGTAATATTATTCTATTTCTGTTTCATGGTCCTTTAATGAAAAGAACTGTGTTTCAGAGACCTGGATTTAAAAATCAATGTCACGGGCTACCTATCAAATTCTAATAGTTACCTTGCCTTTTCAGCTAGAACCCTGCCAAATGCCATTGATATTGATAGAAGTGTCCTCATACATAATTGGCAGTCATAAAGTAATAGAGTATCTATAAAATAGTGTAAGCTTAAAAAAAGTACCTCTGTGAAAAGAAAGCATCGTGAGAGATCTGGAAAGTGTACACGTATTTAAGAGTAGTTTGAATACAATACTTAAAATTATTGGTTGTCAATGAGGAGAGAAAAAGAAAAGTGCGGAGAATGTTAGGGGTAATTAAAGCAACTAACGATAGTGTTTGAGGGCTCACTGAAGCTTTGTGGGTGTGTATGCACACACATGTTCGCTCTGGTTTGCTCTAAATTCTCTATATGAACAGTTATTTATCATTCCTCTATGAGTATGAAAAGTACTAAAGTCAGGAACTTTTACCATAGATATTGGTTTATAAAAACCAAGATCTTTCAACAAGAGAAAAATATTTGATCCTTTTATGTAATTTAACTTTAAATCATTTATATAGCCAAGAACATGCGTTAATAAGATAGGATCTCTTTGAACCTTAGTTTCTCTTTAATCTTCAAATTAGATTTTAAAGAATGAAATATTAGGAATTCCATCAATAAATTTAAATAGAAATGGATTCATTTGAGCCAATGGCTGAATAAAATGATGACGTTGCCATATTAAACATGATGATTTGGTATATTATATTACACATTTTCACTTATTTCATGGAGAGTAGAATTTTTATGAGTAGTAATTCAGAAAAATGTGAGTTGATTTCATGGAACTATTCTCCACATTAAAAAAATACTTGAACTGATACTGTTTTCTTTTAGTTGTAAAAGAAATGTTCTAAACACTTTGCACGTTGTTCTTTAGTTTCAGCTCAAATTCTCAAGAGCAACCTTGCAGCAATGGAACAACAAATTGTTCACCTGGAACGTGACATCAAGCAATTCCCCAAAATAGAAAATCAACGTGATAAGTTTGTGGAAAAGCTGACGATATCCTTTATTTATTGAAGCACTTTGTTTATTTGTTAGTTTCTGTGTGTGTGTGTGTCTGTCTGTCTGTCCATATACCTATTTACCTTGTGGTTAGTTCTAAACTTACCATTCTATTCACAGTTTGGATGAATTTGTATATAGGCTGTTTTTATATTACCAGCATAAATTTTAGTTCATGACGTTTTGAATCGTAGAGTAGGCAAGGGAACAATTATATAAGAAAAAATGCCATTTCTCAAAGACGAATTTCATTTGAAGGCCTACAAGATATGCAAGGTAAGTCTTTTGAGGCTTGATGTGACCTAAAACAAAGAGTCTCCTTATTGTTTAAAGGAAATGACCAACAGAAGAATTTTTTTGCTCAGAGGTTTTTTTTCTTTTTTTCTTTTTGTGTGTGTGTGCAGGTATTTTCTGAGGCGATATGTGCATTTTCAAGGGCAATCAGAGGATAACTGGTATCAGTAGACTGAAAGGTTATGAAGAATAAAATGGATGCATGCATGGACGGATAGATTAATTGATCAGTAGATTATGTATTTAAGTAAATTGTAATAGCTATCTGTATAACGTTAGGCATTGCCTGCTACCTAAATGTTTTTAAATCCCTATTTTACATATAGTATATTCATATAAATTACAGAAATATATGAAAGGAAAACTTGAGAAATGATATTCAGCTTGAATTGTTTAATGTTAAATCTGGTGTCTAAAGATAAACTACATTAGAGCTGTTTTTTTTTTTTTTTTTTCTATTTTGGTTTTCAAAAGTTAAAGCCATATCCTACTCTTCTGGGTTTAAATAAATATCTTGAACTGCAGATTTATTCACCATTTTATATCTCAAGAGGGAATAAATACTGTAAATTCTTTATCTGATTATAAGTAAATTCCTTCGACAACTATATGACAGTCACCTTGTTTCAAGGTTAAATCTATTGCCTTTTTCTTCTCTGATATGCTTTCTTTCCTGCCCAACTTGGAAGTTATGGTCCTGAACTTGAATTACTTGAGAATGGCAATTTAGGTTTATGTGAAAAAAAATTTTTTTTTTTATTTTCACTCTTTTGGTTCATGAATTAATACTGTATTTTGTGTGGTCCTTTAGTGATGGTGAGTAGTTATATAAATAGGAATATTGGGAACATAAGTTTGTGGGTGACTGGAGGCAGGAAATCCTCAAAAATAACCTTGGATTACATAACTGTCCACATCAGGATATTTAATGTGAAGATTTAACTTTGTTGCTGATTAGATTTTTCTTTCAAATTTGTTATATTGTCCTGTGGCTGGAAGCACCACCTACATTTTTCAACTTTTGATTTTGATTCTTGCCTCACATATTTGAATTTAATTCCTGATTCCCTTGTTCTTTTTAACATTTTCTTCTACAGTTGGCTTGTGGCCACACGACAGCATACAACATTGAGGGGTGTTTGTTGCTCATTTAGAAAAAGAAAAGTAATTTCAAACCCTCATGAACTTGGCCTGGACTCTATTTTATTTCTCTCTTTATGCAGGTAATTAAGCACTTTAAAATGAAAATCCAGAGCCTTCGGTATCTGTAAGTTACAGATGAATGGTTATTCTTCATTTAAGTGACACTAAAGTGTGACTGTTTGTCCACAAGGGGATTGAAAACTGTATTAAAATGTATGGGGCTGTTACTTTGCGTATCATATTTTAAAAAGCAAAATAAAATACACAGCAATTTATTTTAGAGAAAAAGTTAAACTATTGTGTTGAGTTGGCTAAAAACTCCAAATTAATAAATTACAATGATAGAACTGTAGCTCAAATTATTCTTGCTTCGGGAGACTCTTTGGACACCCACTGAGAGTTTGTATCTTCTAGAAAATGGCAAACAAAATGTTTAATCATCATATGTATATATGTTATATGAATTCTGGTGCCTTCTTAATATTTTTTCTACTCTTCCGGCAATTCCAAAAGAGAGGGATATTTTCTTGTGGGATACTTGATTCTGTTTTAAAATTAGAGCCCTGATCCTATTTCTAGTATAGGATTCTTTGTACTGGATGATCTTTCCAATGTTTCTGTCCCCTGCCAATAAATTCTTTTGCTTCAGGCACTGGCCTTTTAAATTGAATAACTATGGGCACAAGTATGGGGGTAGTTTCCCCTTGAAAGTAACCTTACCTACTTAAACAGTAATCTCTCTATAAGGACTGTGAGTTCAAAAACTGAATAGCAGCGCCACTCCTCTGGGCTTTCAGAAGGGCATCGGTGCTATAGTTAGCAGCAGTGGCATGATGGCCAAGGGCAAGTGAATATGCAGGTTGAATCTTCACCAAATCTCCAGGTTGGGCTAAGTCCCATAGCATCCTGTGTTCACCCTTACTCTTTCACAGTATTGATTGAACTCATAATATGCTCGGCATTGACAGGCCATGGAAATACAACAGTGCACGAGATAGAAAATTTGACCACAAGTTGCTGACAGTCTGGCATTTACCTGCTTCTCTGTCTTGCTGGCCCAGTGGCCAATATCAGGTCTAGTGTGTTAATTTCTATATGCCCATCCCAATGCACAGCACCTAGCAACATGAAGGCGCTCAGTAGGTGTATATTGAATCACAGAATATTATAGCTGTAGAGACAATGGAGATCATCTGGTCCAAGATCCTACTTTGACTTAACACATCAAAGGGGATATTGTTGAAAGAGTAGTAGGCTGTGCTTGTAGTTATAAAACTTTTCTTCATATAAATCTTCACAGGACCTTGAGTCACATTGAATCACCTTTTCAGAGCATGTAAAGTGTAGTCAGTTTTAGAAAAGATAACCCACACCTTTTAAAAGTAAATGTCAAAAAAATTAACCAAAAAAAAGAGAATGATACCTGTCCTATGAATGGAGTGGCCCAGGCTATTTCCTGCCTCCTAAGCAAGAGTCAGTGGCTTTTGAATGAAGCTTGTCACCTCTGCTTCCCTTTCTCTACCCCAAATTGGTTGCTTGTTCCAACTCAAAAAAAAAAAAAAATGGAAAGAGTAAAATAAGCAAGATTAATTTTGTAAGACTACAAAACAGGGAGAAATGGAGAAAATTCTCTCATAAATCATAGTAGAGAGGTTCTAGGATGAAAGGGGATGGTCTATAATGGATACAATAGCACCATATGTATTGAAACACACATGGTTCAAAAATCTGGATACCATGTGTGGGAATTTGCTATTATTCTGATTTTTTTAAAAAGCAAAATTCTTTGTATTCTTCATGCCCGTATGCTCATCATAATAATATTGGAGAAGTTTTAAGTTCAATTGTTTGTACAGTGAATTCAAATAGAACCTATATTCCTTTTTTGGTAAGTTATAAAAATGATAATATTCACTCATTAATTGAATGTTTACTATGTATCAGACACTGCCTAATTTTACATACTTGAGCTTTTAAAAAAATGGTCCTATTCATTAAATGAAGAGTATTTTCCATATCTGGTGATGAAATTGATCACAGTTGTCCCTTTGTCATTGTAGTGAGCTCAGATTGTCTCAGGATAACGTCCCATAAAGTTATTTGTCATTGCCCCATTGTTTTAAATTCATTAATTTCGAGGGGTCATCTCTTTTTATCTTTTAAGGTTACCAGGAATTCTGTAGTCTCTGTCTGTGTTTGGCACCTATTGCAAAAATTGGTAGGGTGAGGTTCAGAACCACATCCGGTTTCAAAGTTTTGAAAAATAACCCGTGCTAAGGAGGGGTGAGAGGTAGCACTGTGAGTGGTCTGCCTGCCAATCCTGAGGCTCATTCTTGTTTTTTGTTTTGTTTTGTTTTGTTTTGGCCACACCACGCGGCTTGTGGGATCCTAGTTCCTTGACCAGGAATTGAACCTGGGCCCTAGGCAGTGAAAATGAGGAGTCCTAACCACTGGACCACCAGGGAATTCCCTGAGGCTTGTTCTCATGGACTTGACATTATATGTGGATTCTGATTTTTTCAGCTTTTGTCTTTTGACCAATCATGTGGCTATGAAACAGTTTTTCTTTCTTTCTTTTAAATCTAAGCATCACTTTTACTTACTGCTCCTTGCTTTTTCCAACGGGAAAAACCATTCTTAAAAGAGGGCTTCTTAGACTTTAGAATATGCGTTGTGGTCCATTCTTAACATCTTAAACTGTCTAAAAAACACGGTATCCACAGTGTTGACCTTACTGCTTATATCCTGTTGACAAATTTCTTACATTTACTTACATAGATTTTGTCAATGGCAGAGCTGTCTGTTGCCCCAAATCAGCTTAGCTTTTTGATTGACTGCTAGCTAAATCATTTCACCAACTGGAGGGCAGGGAGGACTGAGCATCAGGGGCACCATTAACACATTGACAAAAGGAGCTGACAGAAAGTTAATGACATTAACACCCTGTAGCTAACTGTCAACACCTGGGAGTTTCTCATAGTGGGAGGGAGAGTCATTTGAAGTGGTTAAAAATCAAGTTCCGGAGGAAGCACATTGCCCTGACCAGACAATTCAGAACAGATTCGGGGTCTCTACTGCACTGCAATTACGTTGATTTTTCTCCCACTGTTCTTTATTAAGTGAATAATTTTTGAAAAGACGAAAAACTCACAGGGTTAGTGTTCAACCTCAGTAATATTAATCACCTTTGAGAACATGCCATATAAAAAATAGACAAAACAAAAACAAAACAGAAACCTCAAGAGCAAGGTTTTTTGTTTTTTGGGTTTTTTTTCTCTCTGGTATGAATGTACTAATCCAGGCTGTTTTCCAGCTCCTGAAAAATCGAGAGGTTTAGGTTAGACTGGAGGGAAGTTTAGTGGCTTGGACTCCCTCTCATTACCTTTAATTGCCTGCTGGTCTCAAACTCAGAAAATTAGGAAGTTCAAAGCAAAACATTTTTAAATGAGACTGCTCAGGGAGAGAGGGTCCAGGATTGAAGGAAGGAAGGGAGGGAGGAAGGAAGGAAGGGAGGGAGGGAGGAGAAAGAAGGAAAGGAAAGGAAAGGGAAAGAAGGAAGGAAGGAAAGGAAAGGAAAGGAGGAAAGGGAAAGAAGGAAGGAAGGGAGGGAAGGAGGAGAAAGAAGGAAAGGAAAGGAATGGAAAGGAAAGGAAAGGGAAGGAAGGAAGGAAGAAAAGAGACAGTGAGCATGGGAGCAGTAATAGAGAAAATGCATACATTGAAAAGCAAATTGTTTTAGAAAATCACATGGAGGAAAATATTGCTTTTTTAAAAAAGGAAGATTGTTAGCATTCTTTGAAATATACACTCTTCATAATGGTATTGGAAGTTTTTTTTTTTGGCCGCTGTGCATGCTTTGTAGGATCTTAGTTCCCCGACCAGGGATTGAACCCAGGCCCTCTGCAGTGAAAGCAAGTTTTATTTTTTTTTAACTTCCATTATTTGTGCATTGATTTGCAATAGAAGGTATGATCATCTATAATAATAAAAATAAAAATGATAATAAAATAGTAATAATAGCAACTGTTTAGTGAATGTCATGTGCCCGTTACAGTGCTAAGAATATATAGGTGTCTGTATAATCTCAAGTGATCTCCAATGCAATACTATAGGGGAAGTACTATGATTAACCCCATTTCAAATATGTGAGAATTGAGGCTATAGAGGTTCAAAGGTTCAAACATGTGTGTGAGATCATGTATGTTACAAGTCTGGTTAATGAGGGCCAGGATTCAAGTAAGTCTTGGTCCTTCAGACTCCAAGCCTTGTGCTTGTAACCATGGTATCGTGCTGCCTCTAGGGTCAGAAAGCTTTGTAAATCTGAGATGAATTCCACAGTTGTTCACTGTGAAATTATGTGTTGCTTCAGAAGAAAAAAAATTTCTTTTTGAAAGGTTTGTAAACTAATTTAAAAATTAGCTGCTCATATCTTCCACAAAGTCTTCCTTAATCATAGCAATCAAAATTAATTTCCTTGTCCCCTGTGTTCTCATAACATTTTCATATTTTGATTATTGTACTGGCTGACTTGCCTGTACTCTGCTTACGTGCATGTGTGTTTTGAACACTGGATTATAAAATCTTTTGAGATAGAGATCCTTATTCATCTTTGAGTACAACAAGCCTAGCACAATGCTTTATAGAAAGTTGTCTTTTTTTTTTTTAATTTTATGTATTTATTTATTTATTTATTTATTTATGGCTGTGTTGGGTCTTCGTTTCTGTGCGAGGGCTTTCTCTAGTTGTGGCAAGCGGGGGCCACTCTTCATCGCGGTGCGTGGGCCTCTCACTATCGCGGCCTCTCTTGTTGCGGAGCACAGGCTCCAGACGCGCAGGCTCAGTAGTTGTGGCTCACGGGCCTAGTTGCTCCGCGGCATGTGGGATCTTCCCAGACCAGGGCTCGAACCCGTGTCCCCTGCATTGGCAGGCAGATTCTCAACCACTGCGTCACCAGGGAAGCCCGAAAGTTGTCTTAATAAATGTTTATTTAATATGTTAGAGGTCATTGCATAATGATTAATGTTAAACAACATTCTGGCAAGTAAATAGAAAATATTAGCTTGTGATCCTGGCATAACTTCAATTTGACAAAAGAAAGGGGTATAACATGTTTCCACTGTTATTCCTTTATATGTTTTGATTTTAAATGCAGGTAGTATTAAGAATTATCTCTTTAGCTCTTAGAAATCGCATTCTAAGAAACTGTCTCAATGGAGCATATGTTTTTTCAGATCAGTCAGTTCAAAAATTTTTTATTTGAAGAGTCTTGCTTGTTTGAACTTCAGCCTGAAATTACCATGAGCTCCATTTTTCAAACTTTGTTTAGGGAATTGACGGACATTTGATGCATGATGCTAATGGTGAGAAAAGAACATACTGCTTGGTTAAAGGGTACATAAACGCTTTCAGGCCATTAGAGATTCATCTGAGAAATCATCTTTTTCAGAACATAAAATGGGACATAAGTCATCTGAAAGAGTTAATATACCCTCAACCTTACAAATTCTCATTCCTACCGGAAGCTAAGTTTTAAGAGACTAAAAACCTTTCTATGGGATTTATTCATACTGAGTAGAAATGATGTAAAAAAAGAAGTTTGAAAAACTAAATGACCCAATGTGGTTATGGTTTTGTGTATGCATGTATACTAGAAAACATGTAGCATATACATGTATCTATACATAGATAGAGATATGATTTAAAGCCATTTTGGTATTCACAAGAGCTTAAATATCGTAGCAATTGAATATGAGTTTGTTTCCTTTTGCTTTGATTTCAGATTTACTAAAACTTTTATTTTCAATTATTGAAGGCACGCATAGTATGTTAAATACACACAGTTTATAGGCAATGATGGTGACGTTAGTATAACTAGTCAGTAAATATACTCTTGCAGCAAAATCTCAATCAGGTATTATTTGAGAAATGTGGGTAAATACATCACTGTCTTTTTCTATATTAGATGTCTGTTCAGTTATTTCTAGTTAGGCTCTCTCAGATATAACTTTTGAAAATTATAGCAAGTAAACTTAGCTTTTCATTGAACGTTCCCTGTTCCTTCCTTCTGGTTTTAAACTTTGAGGTATGGGAAGTGAAAACAAAAAAATGCAAGAAAGCAAGTCAATATGTTTAATAAACACGTAATGATACTGTCCTTTGTGTTGCAAAGGGAAAATAGGATAATTACCTACTACCTTGTCCCAATTCATTACTGAAGTTAGAAATGGAAAGAAATACATAACAAACATCACTGAAATTTTTCACTTGAATCTTAATGATGGATATATATATCCATACACATACACATACATATACACACATACCTCATAAGACAAGCATTTAAAATTATAATCAACTTGAGAGGATTACATCTCATCTACTCATTTAAAGCTAAGGCACTCACCAGTCGTGAGAATTGAAAATGAATGAAAAATTTAAAAAGAAACTATAGAAAAGCTTTCCCAAGATCATTAGTGAAAAGGAGAATATGACCTAGTCACCAATTGATGTTGTCTGGGTAAGAAAAGTCATGAGTAACTGAGTTGAAAATGGTTCCAAGAGGTGAAGGTACCAACTCCTCTTTACCTTATCAAAAGCAAACATTTAGTAAGTGGCTTTTTTATATCAGCTAAGGCATTATCAACTTTGTGCACGGCAACACTGTTTGATTACTCATCTCCAGATTTCTGTATTATGGTCCTGACTCAAAACCTAAAGAGATTCAATTTCATTTTGCACACTGTTGAGAAGTACTCTGTCCACTTTATTTGCCCCATATATATAAAAGTACTTTTGAACTTTAATGTTCTGTACAAATGCAAAGCATTTTTATTAATCCATTTGAATGAAAAGACATGTGGATGAGTATCAATAGACCTAAGTGTTAGCCTTGGTCTTTGCAAATGTAGGAAAGACACTGTTTCCTCATTTGTAAAACTGAAACAAAAATACTTGCCTTGCCCACCTCACATATGTTTTTATTAGGACTTGGTATAGTAATGACTTTGAACATGCTTTGTAAAATGAAGAAATCACATACAAGGTGTCATTGGTCATTCTGCTCTAAACCTCACAAATGGGAGATAAATTATTTCCCCCAAGGAAAATATTCTTTGTAAACAACCACAGTCTGCTTTTGTCCAACTTCATTTTATCTAAGTTGTTTTTTTGTTGTTGTTGTTTTCTTTTTTTTTTTTTTTTTTTTAAGACTGAAAGAAAAAAGATACATTCATGTAGTAAGTGCCTATGGAAGAAGCAGGAGGCTTGTACTTCATTATTCTAGGAGTATCCAGATGTTTGGGATTAAACAAATCCCTACGTTTTTCACTTAGGTATAAGAGAGAAAGAAGCAACTAATAGAATTTTTAGATACTTGTATACTCCATGAAAGGTGATATTCTAAATGTTAGGACACCTATAAAGTAAGATGCAGGTATGTTTCCTGCTTTCAAGAAGGCATGTAGTCAGGGAGATAAAAGTGATAGAGAGAAGATAGCAACAAACAATCCAAGCTCATTTCATAGTAAATGAGTGTAGTGCAGACTAAAAATGCAATAGGTCTTTTCAATATTTTTTCCCCTCTTTTGTCTATAGTGAGACAGCATTCCAGCTTTGACCACAGTTGGAAATTAACATGGCAACTTTATTATTTTGTTGGAAATGTATTCTCTAGCCAAGCAATAGACCCAAATGAAAAGTTAATTATGGAAATGCATTCCAAAGCCAAATGGAAATGACTTGT
Organism: Balaenoptera physalus; assembly: GCF_965194825.1. Classification (NCBI taxonomy): domain Eukaryota; kingdom Metazoa; phylum Chordata; class Mammalia; order Artiodactyla; family Balaenopteridae; genus Balaenoptera; species Balaenoptera physalus. The sequence goes on from NC_138903.1 coordinate 86,160,534, forward strand.
ATATTAGTCTTTGTTTTGCATCAACTATCTCCCTCAACGCAGATAATTAAGAACTGACTGTACCAACAATTTCTCTAGGTTCAAAAATAAGTTTCTTTCCATGTATTTATCAGTCAATCAACATCTACTCATTAAGCAGCTACTGCAGAACCTAGCACCATACTAAGTACCATGGGACTGAAGCATAAAAATGAAGTACAAAATATTCTCTGCTCTAAAGAAGCTTAACGTTTACTTAAGAGCATGTGTATGAGAAATAAGGCACTCAAATGATGGTGTTTCATAAAGTTTAATTGTGTGACATTGTTACTGAACCCAACTTGGATCCGCTTGCCCACATGCAATAAAGCCAATCTACTGACCCTGGGTTGTGGTAAAGGAACAGACAAGGAGTCGGGGCAGCTAATGCTCAAAAAACTGGAATTCCCCAATGGGTTTCAGGAAAGCATTTTTAAAGGCAAGATGAGGGAGGGGAGTTTCAGGGTTTGTGATCAGCTCGTGCACAATTCTCTGATTGGTTGGTGGTGAGGTAACAGGGTGGTGTCACAGGGGTTAACATTATCAATCCTCAGGCTCCAGTAGGTCTGGGGGCTGTGTGCTCATGGTCATCAAGTAGTTAACCACTTCCATTTGATGACGGTTTTAACATTAGTAAAATAACTCAGGAAATGTACATCAGATACTGTTATCTATATATTTCAGGGAGGAACTAAAGAGTCTGTGACTGCCATATGACTGATTCACTGTTAAAATTCTTACCAGTTCTCCTGGCTCAATTGCTGTTTTTGTTGCTGCATGGTCACATCCTTTCAATCATTCATTCTTTTTTTTTCTTTTAATTTAATTTATTTTTTATACAGCAAGTTCTTATTAGTTATCTATTTTATACATATTTGTGTATATATGTCAAACCCAATCTCCCAATTCATCACACCACCACCGCGGCCCCCACCCCAATCATTCATTCTTGAGCCAGGCTTTTGTGACTCAGGGGAGGCCTGGGAAACTTATAGCTTTTCTAGAAACAAGAGGCAGGCAGAGGACATTGCCAGTGGGGGGGTGGGGGGGGGTCCTGTCCCAGGAAGGCCCCATAGGGTCCTGCTTGGTCACAACATTGGTTTTAAATGCATTAAAAATTCACCAAGTAGGGAAGGTTGTGGGGTTTGGAGCAGCTTCATAGAGGAGATAAGACTCAACTCCTGCTACAACATAAGCTCTCCGTGTGCAGGAAGTTTACTGTGTTGGTTTTGTGTTGATCATCTTTTGTACTCCCAGTGCCTGGCACATAGTAGGGCTCAATACATGTCTGGTGAATGAGTGAATGCATGATTTACTCTCTGCTGACATTTCAAGGATGTTGGAGTATTTTGTAGAGATAGTAGTTAAAAATATTTTGTTAGATCCTCTCATAGGTCATCCAAGATGTAATTCTGTTTGACTTTGAAATTCATTTAATGTCTATTCAAACAAACCCCCCAAAAGCCCCTCATTAATTATGTCTGATTCGATAAATATGAAAACGATTTTGCATTTCAATAACTCACCCATACTGGACTGTATGCAGATATTCTAGGATTGGATGGAAGGAGAGTCAGAATTTAAGATTTCAAGTGATCAACTAAACATTATAGGTCTTATTGTATTTACAAACAGGATTTTTTATTACTAAACTTTATTTTGTTCAGTGATTCCTATATTATAGAATTAAATAGCTTAAATTCATATTTCATGTTAAAAATAATTAGTTATAGGAATTGAGATACCATATGATGAGCATATGTGTTAGGTTATTTAACATATCTGTCTAAAAATTCAGGTATCAATACAAAATTGACTCAGAGAGTTTGCCTTCTACTCTCCCTTTTGTACACAAAAGATTGTATCTCCCTTTTCCCCACACGTGTATTGTCATTCCTTTAATGCCTGAATATGCCTTGTGAACAATGCATTAGGTCTGTGAGGTATATAAGAATGAGTAAAACGTGGACCTTTCATTTCAGAACATATAAGTTTATAAACAGAATCAACAATATACCCAAACAGTTGTAAGACAATGTGGGTATGATAAATGCAATATAAAATGGGGAAATCGCTCTATAAAATAATAAATCCTAGTACATTCATAGAGGTTTCCAGTCTGTGTAGAGTGTTCACATACATCATCTTAGTAATTCAGACCACTTCTGATTTCAGATCACTTCTGACTGAAAACTTAGGGAAAGGTTTTATGGAGAGTTACAGACCAGACACAAGCAAAGACTCAATCTGTAAAGATCAAAAGTGTGTTGAAAGAATATCAAATACACATGATTGGCTTAAAGTAGTGAGAGTTACAACTAGGAAAACGAATAAAAAATCAATTCCCAAAAGATCAAGAATAGTGGTCTGAAGAGGTTGAATAGTATTTGGTGGGTTGTAATGGGCTGAAAGGCAAATAACTTTACTTCTCCTTTCCCTATTTCCAACCACCACATGGCATTTGCTTGAATGAGGTGATACTTGCTACCTGCCAACTACTGATCCAAGTAAGGACTAAAATCAGAATTGTTTCCAGTATTAGAAAGATTGTGTTTGTGTGTGTCTGATGGGGCAGATGGATTTTTTTTTTACCTTCAATTTAACTGTCCTGTAGCTTGGATTCGTAATACAGCAATAACAACTTATATTTGTATAGTATTTTACAGTTTAAAAAGCTCTTTTATCTTCCCCTGTCTCCTTTGAAATGTTCCATAATGAAAGCTGTTATATTAAGTCTTGCACCTAGTCAATGTTTTTGAGGAGTTATTCATTCCAGAAATATTTACCTAGTGATTCTCGCTATGTGTCAGGCATTGTGTTAGATACTTGGAATACAGTGATGAGCAAAAAAGACATGACATAGCCTCAGGGAGGTTTTAGTCTGATGGAAGAGATGGACATTAAACAACTCCACAAGCAACCATGGCAGGTGACATGAAAGGGATTTAGAATGCCATACCAGTCAGCAACCTAGTTAGGGAGATCTCTCTTGAGAAGGTGATGCTTGAGCTGAGATGTGAAGGATGGGTAAGAAGTCAGGGAAGAGCTGAAGATGAATCTTTACTTCTGCCTGTTTATCTACAGGTGTTAAAAATATTTGACAGTTTGATAGCTTGATGATGATTTGGTTCATGGAAATTCTAATTCATCTATTTTCTTGTCCATGGTCTTACTGGATTTACACTTCTAGTGGAGTTTTAAAGTTGGAGAGTTAGAAATCTCTCAGATAGAACCAAATACTGAAGACATTTTATGTTTTAAGATCTTTTAACTTTTTTCCCCCAAAGTTGCTTTTACTATTGGTTAAGGATTGAATGTGGGTATTTTTGAAAAGCTATGTCAGATTCAATGGAAAACCTAAAGCTCTACTAACCTTGTGGGAGCTGAAATTTTTTAGCTAAAGAGGTTCCAATAGATTTAGATATTTATCCAAACCGAACTTTCAGACCACCAGAGATTTGCCCATTACTCGTGTACATAGAGCTTAACTACAGTGGTTTCCATTTTCAACATTTGCTTTTTTTATTTAAACAGCTTAATCGAGAGCTATAAAAACACTGGATCAGTCTTTTCAAATAAAAATGAAATGCAGCTGCCATGGGTTAGTCTTACAGAAGAAACCCTGCTGCCTACAGGAAGTTTAGGTGTTAAAATGATGTTTTTTTAAATACCAAAAGATCTAGTTTGGATTGTAAAGTCATATCTTTTAATTACAAGTTTATAAAAACCTGGGAATTCTTTTGATTTGTGTCTGGTGTGTGCGCACGTGCATGAATATGTGTGTGCATGCGCCTGTGTGTGAAATACCAAACGAGTAATGAGATTAACATTATTGATATGTTAATTAAAAGAAGATTATGTTAACTCAAATACACATTGTCACACTACAAATGGGACATATTGCCTCACTATTTGTTTTTCTGCACATATTTTATATGTTGTTATTTATCTTTTTCATAACATAAAATGCCAAGATGTGCTTAGGTTAATAATACTAATATTGATCCAAAACTCTTTGGACTTACGAATGATTTTTACCTATTTTCCTCTTCTGTAAATCATTGCTTTGCACTTAAATCTTAATATTATTAAAAATAAAGTGTTTTAATCCTCATTTTCTTTAGAGGAAATAAAAGTATCAGCTTTCAATAAACTAGCCTGAACCCAGAAAATCAGGGAAATGAAATGATAATTCCAAGTTATGCAATTAAATACATTTTAAGTACAAAGGGATTGTATTAGGTAATCTTGAATGTCCCTTTCAGCTCTAAAATGTTCTTATATTCTCAATCCAGTGTAGTATATCCATCCTTGTTCCACTCAAACATTAAATGCATAAATATTGAATTAATTTGCTCCCTGATTCATTTTACCAGTATTGATATAATATACTGTATAATGTATAATGTATATGACATTGTATAATGCTATAACATTGTTTTTACTGATAACAAATTCATCTGTTCATTCAGCAAATATGTATCAAATACCTACTATATGCCAAGCTCTGTTTTTTTCAGTGATGAGAAACTTAAAAATATATATATATCCATCTTTGAGCATATAATCTGGTACAGTAGATGGTCAAAAAACAAATTCATAGTATAATACCAGAGAGTAGTAAGTGATAAGAAAAATAAGATGGGCAAAAGGATTAAGAATGATAGTGTTGTTTTTTTTAAAAGATAAGTTCGTCAGGGAGGGACCCCTCTTGAGGGAGTGACATTTAAACAGAGATTTGAATCAAGTGAGGAGATGATTTGTGTGAATAACTGAGGGAAGAGCTTTCCATGCAGAGGGGACAACTAGTGTTCTAAGGCTCTAAAGTGCGAACATGAGTGTGCTTGAAGCATGTAAGTGTCAGGCTGAGGATATTTTCTTCTACCCTTCTAGTTTATTCTGGCTGGCCTAAGAATTAAATTAACATGAGACAGATTAACAGGAGAAAACCAATCAAAAGTCTAGTAACGTGTATTCATGGGAGAGACCCAGGAAAACTGAGTAACTCTCCAAAATGGCCAAGACCCTCACCCTTAAATACCATCTTCAGCTAAAGACAAAAGAGGATGTTGGGGGTAGTGGTTTAGGACTTCAAAGGGGAGGAAGGCAATTGACATAGAGATGGAAAAGCAAATGTTTGGTAAACAAATCTTTGCTGGTCTATGCAGAGACAGTGGGACACAGAGAGGAATTTTAACAAGCAGACTCTGCTAGGTTCCTCCCTACTTCATACTATAGTTATCTATGGTGATAGCTCCCTGCTTGGAACACATCCTCTATCTACATTCTAAAGGCAGTTAGGGGGAAGGTCAAAGGTTCTTCCTGAGTCTTTTGGGTCTTGATTGTTTTCAGCTCAAAATAATCCGGATGCCAGAGAGATATTTTGGGGTGACAAAACTTTCTTCCCTCCACAAGGAATAGCAAGAAGGCTAGTGTGGCTGTTTTGCAGTGAGGGAGGGAGAAAGGAAGAAGGAGAAAGGATAGTGAAGGTAAAATTGTGGAAGACCTTGATGTATGATGGAAAGCCATTTGAAGATTGAAAGAGGAGAATGATGGTTACAGAGATGAGGAAGACTGGATGAGGTAGAAGGGAGGTTGTAGCAGTGGTGAATCAAGAGTTTGGCTTCAAGATGTTCAGTTTGAGACACTATTAGGCATCCAAGTGGAGATGCAAAGCCTAGAATGTTTGAATAATCGAGCCTAGACTATAGGGAAAGATACAGACTGGAGATGAAAATTTAGGAACCATCAGCACATAGATGGTATTTAAAGCCATTAGACTATATAAGATTACCTAGAGAGTACAGACAGAGAAGAGAGGTCCAAGGACCAAGGTCTGGGCTACTCCACCATTGAGAAGTTAGGAAGATGAGAAGAATTTTAACAAAAGAACTGTAGAAATAAAAGATACAGCTAGTGTGGTAGGAGGAAACCAGAAAACTGTACTGGCCTGGAAGCCAAGTAACAAAAATGTTTGAAGAAGGATCCGTTTGACTGGACCCATTTATTCTATGCATTGATTTAAAAGGTATTGCTGTGGCTTCGTTAAATTAACATTTGTTAAGTAGAGCCCCAGGCCAGTTCAGCAAAAGGGAAGTTTCTTACTCTCAGGATCTGGAGGAAGTACAAAGCAGGCTTCTGGGGGCCCCAGGGGGAGGTTAAGGCTGGGTGCAGGCAGAGGGAGAGGGCAAGACCTGGGGCACATGCCTTTGTTAGGGTCCATGGGTGGACTGCTTTGGGGTTCCTGGGCTAAGGCCAGATTGGTCAATTCAAACCAAAAAGAGCATGTGGGGGGGAGGTTGTCAAGCTCTTCAGGTGTATTATCTACTGATACACTAGGGGAAGGCCCTGGGAGGTGGGGGAGACTTGCTCACGTGGGCTGCTGGAGACATCACATCAGGAACTTATATTTGCTTGTGACTCTGTGGGCTGTTATTCAGGAAGGACTAGTGTTACCAAACCACATTTGTGTCTGCTCGTCCACCATGCAGCAAAGCCAATTTACTGACATAGGGTTGTGGTGAAGGAAAGTACAGTGTTTATTGCAGGCAGCAAGCAAGGAGTACAAGTGGCTCTTGCTCAGAAAACGCAAATTGCCAGATGGTTTTCAGGGAAGCGTATTTAAAGGCAACATTTGGGGTAGGGTTGCCAGGGGCATGACTTTCTTCTGATTGGTTGGTGGTGAGGTAACAGGGTAGTGTTTCAGGAATCTTAATCATCAACCTTCTGGTTCCAACAAGTCTGGGGTCTGTGTGCTTATGGTCAGCATGTAGTCACCATCCTCCACCTGGCTGGGGGTCTTAGTTCCTGCAGAACAAGGCAAAGATATGTGTCAGATAGTTGCATATATCCCTTGAGGAGGAACTAGGACTCTGTTTTACCACTGAACTGTTATTTCTTGATTGCTTTTCCTTTGCTTCTGCATCCCTCACTTCCCTAATTAGTAACTGTTTGAGTCTGCTCTTTGGAACTCAGGGAAAGTCTAGGAGACCAAAGTCTTTTTCTACAAACAAGAAACCAGGGACACAGAGGGGCTTTTTACCTGGGAGGGTTCCAGCGGGTCCTGCTCGGTTTCAGTTCCCCCTTTTCTTTGATACTCCTCTATCCTGAGGGGACCAGGGGGCAGGACAAGAAAGAGAATAAAGTTTTGGATAGAGAGGTTAATCATAAACTCAACAGGAAAACTAGGTTTTAGGGGGACTCGGTTTCACTAGTGTCAGTTCAAGGACCCTGCAGGCCTCTTGGCCATATTTAATGGATGCTGAGGCAGCAACATCACGCAGTAGTTTAGCTAAACTCTCGACCAGTAATACGTGTAAGGCATTGAACTCAGACAGCAGAGAGGAGCTAGTGACTTCAGAACCCTCTCAGTATTTTATTGACAAAATGTAGACTCATATCATGCATTTCTTCTTTTACTTCTCTATTTGTTTAGATAGCACACACAGAGAGTTATGTTAGATTTTTTTTTCTTCTATTGTACCTGACTCTATATTTCCAGACAAATCAAAATGTCCCCATTAAGTTGTCAGTTAAGTCACAAATAATTGCCATAAGCCATTCATTTCATGTTTTTAGAATCCTCTGCATTAAAGGCTATCAAATGCTTTGAACAAGTTTTCAGTGAAATCTCAATTATTTTGTAATTTCAGTAGCATATATCCCTTTGTAAAATGCTAGAATTATACCTTTTGGTTTGTTTGTTTTGGGGTTTGTTATTGTTGTTTTGGTTGGGTTTTGGTTTTTGGTTTTTAGGGAATAGCCTCTGAAGTTCATTATTATATAGAGCACTAGGCATCTCATTAGGCACAGTAACTGTACTCTTATCTGCCTTCCTAAACAGTGTTCCAACTATAACTTAACCTTATTCATATGATCTTGGAGTCTCAATTCCTGTGAAGTGCTCTAGAAATATTTGTCCTGGTGATGCAGTATTATATCTGTCCATCCTACCTTAGGTCTGAAACTCTATTTCATTTCTTGCTTTAAAAATATCACCTTTGTGTTCTTGAGGCCCAGAAGATTGCCCCCTTGTGTGTGAATACATGCGTGAATGTGTGAATATATGTCTGTATCTTTCTCATCTTTCTCAGTCTCTCTACATGCATGTGTTTCTCACAGAAATACTTATGCACAGACACACTCGTATACACACAGAGAACATGCCATGCATTGTTTAAGGGCAGTGTGTTGAAGCAAAATGGGCTCTTCATTTCCCGCCTGTGCACATGCATACGTGCACACACATATGCCCATGCCTTTGATGCCATCAGGGCAATCTGTTCAGTCAAAATGCACACATACATTTTAGAGAAGTTCCATGGCTTCCAGGGCTATATTTCTGTTGGTCCTCTTCACCTTCTACCCTCTAGGAATTCAGGGATGGTCTATCTTCTGTCTCTTTAGAACTGACTTTACTCTCTGTTGTCAGTGTGTACTACCTGTGTTACGGCTCTTCATTTCTGCAAGAGTTATTCTACCATTATTTTTGTTCCAGTACCTCAGCAGTCCAGATCAGTAGAGAGTAAGAATATCAAAGCTGGAGGCCACTGACAGTAGTGGAGATGAGAGACACTCAAAACTTGCTCTTCTCTCTTGGTAGAAAGCTGGGGCCTAGAAAGGAGTGGTATTTAATCATCTCCATCTGCCGATGGCATGCACAATGACGAAGAAATGGTTGAGACTGAAAACAGTATGAGTTAAGAAAATTAAATATTTCCTATGTGCCAGGCACTATTCTGGGCCTTTCAGGTAGAGGGCTTAATGAGACGGACAAGGTCCCTGTTCTCATGAGCTTAAATTTTAGTTGGGTTGCGTTGGGGATGCAGTGCTATGAAATGAAATAGTTATGTGATAGTGGCTGGGGTGCTACTTTAGGTTGGGAGGGCAGAAAGGGCCTTTTCGTCACGGTGACATTTGAACCAAGACAAAAATCTGGGTAAAAGCATTTGGGGTTGGGAGAAGAACTTGTTCAAAATTATGAAAATGGAAATGAGTTTAGTATATTCAAGGAATAGAAAGAAGGTCGATTTGGTTGGTGTGTGGTTAACGCAGGGGAAATTAATGTAAGATGAAAGCTGAGAAACAGGTAGGAAATAGATCATGTCAGTCCTTGTTCACCAGGATGAGGAGTTTGAACATAACTGAACCAATCTAGGTGTTGGGTAATATTATTATCGCTATTGAGTTGAGTTTTAACTAGCCAGTTCTCCAAATGAGCTAGTGTTTAGGATGACTCCTAGCTCAGTGCTAGGGAGCTCATGGAGAACGTCATAGTACTTGCTGCCAAAGGAGTTTACAGTATAAATAATATATTCTTTTGATTTAACGATAGTGAGAGGCCCGCGCACCGCGATGAAGAGTGGCCCCTGCTTGCCGCAACTAGAGAAAGCCCTAGCACAGAAACGAAGACCCAACATAGCAATCAAGCAATCAATCAATCAATAAATTAAAACTTTAAAAAAAAAAAAAATAAGATTCTTTTGAATTGTGCCCACAACTTTGGAAGAACCAATATTGGCTATTTTCTTTTTTGCTTTAAACAAATTATTTTGTCCCATAAGCATTTATTCTGATGATGGACTTGAAATTGTGAGTTTCATTCACTCTAAGTTTGGGCAGTATTATCTTTATGTGCAGTGCCTTAGAATTAGTGCAATGACTATCATCATCCTTACTGGAACACTGCCAGGACATCTGGCACCATGTTGAATATAAAGCAGTTATGCCTTCTACCTCCAAACAAATGATTCATTGGTGGTTGGATATCTTATAACTTCTCCACTTATGTAATTCTCTGCTATAATCTAATTTGTAAAGTGGAGTGGGAGAAAAAGTGAAAATTTAGAAAAAAACATAGCACATCAAGCCTTTATCCTGGTAAAGCATGTCACATCTTAATCTGTGTTGTTTCAGTAAAGTATCAAACAAAAAAAAATATGATTATAGTTTTTACTTTTTTACCCTTGGTAGGAATTTTTTTGATCCATGCATGCTTTTAATTGCCAAATCTATTTTGGCTTTACCTTTAAAGAAAAATCACTGCATTTTGCTGTATTTGTCAAAACTGACAGGCTAATTCTTTGAGTCAAAACAGTGTACGTGAAATGTGATTTTTGTTGCTTTTCTGAAGTGTAGCACAACTTGTTTTTCGAAACCTCCTTTGCTGTGGTTAAGATTCCCATGGCATAGAACAAATTGCTTATTTTGAGGTTGCAAAGTATAGCTAATCTACAAGAATAAGCTTTCTAATATCTGCTATCAAACCTAGAAATGATGTGTGGCTCCAGAAACATGCACGTATAAAAGAAATGATTTTCTTACACAGGATGCTGCCACTTGGACTGTGCATAGGGTTGATTTGTAATATAAATTAACTCTCCAATTATCGATTGTTCCATCTGACTTGGACACATTAAAGCTCTGCAAAGAGGTTCCGAGTTATCAATAATAAGAATGCTGTGTATGAAATGTAATGGGGTGTGTCAGCTGGATCCGAGTGAGATATTGTAGTAAATGTTGCTCAGCATTACCATCTGTCACCTATTCTTTTTGCATAATATTTTAATCCATTAAAATGTATCTTTTTTTTCTTTTAAAAAATTAACCTACTTCAGTTATAGCAAAAAAAAAAAAAAAAAACAAACCTTTGAGGTAGTCTCTGACCACTGACCTTTCCAGTGTCCTAAGTATTTTTTGGGTTTTTTTTTTAACTTTTTTTGTCTTGGTGCCCTCATTAAGATGAAGAATGACAATCCCTAGAAATAGAACATGCCAAGCTCCCAGGTGCACTGCTAACAAGTAGTAAGTCCCATTAACTTCTTAACTCCTCAGACAAGAACTACATTTGGCCATGAAATATTGCTTCTGAAACTGCTTGTTCTCAGGAGCCATGATTGAATGAACTTAGGACTTGCTTTCACTAAGTGGAATGGAAAACTCATGTCACAGCATGTCAGTTCCTGCTTAGTGAATAAGATACTCCCTGGGGTATAAATTAGGCAGTTTACATACGTAACTCTTTTAGGGCACCTAGACCCCATTGATTTCCTTGTGACCTCAGTGTGTGAAATAGTACCCATGTGACTTAAAAGACTTAACGTACAGCTACACTGTCCAACTTGATCCCCCCAAATAGTTCACTCACCTGGGAGGGTCTGGTTCAACGGGGTCTCCTCCCTCTAATGAGAAAGGGAGCTCTTTGCACCCCCTTGCCTTGCTGCTCTCAGGCCACTAAATGAAAGGAACTTGCAAGTCATTTAGAGCCATTTACCAGATGAACCATCGTGGCCTGAAAAAGTTAAGCACTGTTAAGTCTGGCAATTTACCATAATCAAAGAGTTCCAGCAGAAAATATGCTGCTTCTGATTTCTAGCCAATCTGTGTTTGTGCAGTGTTGCTCTTGGCAGCTCCCTGGGTCATTTTGAGTCGCCTGCTCTTCTAGTCTTCCTCTTGTTATTAATTTGTAAAATGAAACAAATGACTGACCCTTGAATTGTGCTATTATACATGCTTGAGTAATTTCATTTCATTTACAAAGAACTTCATTTATTTATTATTTACACTCTACCTACTTCCAGAATAATGTGTACTGGCTTATTTTTAAATCTTTCTAATTCCAGTCAACTGCGTATTTTTCCAAGGCCTATCCTGAAGAAGATAAGTCATCCAACGGTATTTCACATTTACTGGGCTACTGTGATATACTGATTATTATAGCATTTCTCTGGTCACCTATAAATGACTGTATTAACCAAATGTCTTGCCTAGGGTTTACTATCACTTCTTTTGAGGTGGTATGGCCTATTGGGAAAGAATATAAAACTTAGGTTAGAGTTATGTGCCTAGTTCTTCCAAATATGTGACCTTGGGAAAGTCACTTGCCAATTCTTGCTCGAATTTACTCAATTTTTGTTTAATTTATTAATTTTCTTTATTTTTTTTTGGCTGCGTCGGGTCTTAGTTGCGGCATGCGGGATCTTTTGTTGTGGTGTGCAGGCTTCTCTCTAGTTGTGGCGCATGGACTTCTCTCCATTTGTGGCGCATGGACTTCTCTCCAGTTGTGGCTCATGGACTTCTCTCCAGTTGTGGCTCATGGACTTCTCTCTAGTTGTGGTGTGTGGGCTCCAGGGCGCATGGGCTCTGTAATTTGCAGCACACAGGCTCTCTCGTTGAGGCGCATGAGCTCAGTAGTTGTGGCGCACGGGCTTAGTTGCCCCGCGGCATGTGGGGTCTTAGTCCCCTGACCAGGGATCAAGCCCGTGTTCCCTGCATTGGAAGGCGGATTCTTTACCACTGGACCACCAGGGAAGTCCCTACTCAGTTTTAAAAGTAGTGTTTTTTGCATCTCTCTCCAAACCTTACAAGGTTAGAATAATCAATGCAGTAAGTGTCAATTGCAGATAAAGTGTTTAAGTCCTATGTTTCTCCCATTGTTAACACCAGGTAGAGTAACTGTCAGTTGAATTGAAATGATCAAGCACCTCCTCCCGTGTACTCAGGCATTGTTCAGACAAACAGGGGAGAGAGATGGCAAGGCAGGGTCCCTATATTAAAGAGTCCACAGTATGGTGGGGGAAAAGCCAAGCACACAGCAAGTGTGATAAATTCCTGATGGAATCGGTGGCACGAGTGATATATACAAAAGTGTCATAGCTGGCAGGAAGTGGAAGCAGTGACCTCTGACCAGGGGACTGGGGAATAGGTGAAAAATGAGGATGAGGATAAAACAAGATAGGTGTGGAAAATTCCTTCAAAAACTCTTTGTAGATACTAAGGCACAATCTTACCGTCAATGTCATTGATTTGTTTTAACAGACATTTGTGTAGTATTCGCTATATGCAAGACACTGTTCTAAATGTTTTACAATGGTAACTTGTTTGATCCTATTGATAACCACAGTGAGGTAGATGCTATTAACTTCATTTTACATTATGAGAAAATTGGTACAGAGGGGCTAAGTTGCCCTAGGTTACAGAGCTACTTACTGGCGGAGCTGATTTTGAACCTGAGAGTCAGGCTGTAGAGGTGGCACCCTTAACTAGGTTTGCTATAGTGCCTCCCCATCACCCACTGACACAGAAGTTGACATCTATGCTTGAATCCAGTGCTAGAATCCCTTCTATGGCATCCTGACATGGCCATTTTGATCTCTATTTGAGGACCTAGAGAAATGACAAGGTGCTAATAACTACCTCTTGAAATAGCTAGCTACATTTCTGGACAGCTGTTATTACTAAAGAGTTCTGAATTTGAGCCAAACTCTGCTATTCCTGTAAGCTCCACTCACTGATTCTGTGTCTACATTCTGACATCACACAGATTAATTCTACACCTCTTTCCACATGATGACTGTTGAAGTATCAGTAAACATGTCCCATGCCTCCTGCTTGAATTCTGCATTTTCTTTTCCATTTGCTGGGCAACAGGATCTAAAAAGAAAATGGTATTTGGGAGTAATTCGCAGATTCCATTATTTAACTGAGCACTTATTTATCGAGTTTTTACTATGTGCAGAATGTTGTACCAGGTGCTACCAACTGGAGAGAGACTGAATAGCAAAGTAAGTTCTCTGCACTGAGCTGTTCCGTTCCTACCCAAGATGTTGTAGTTATCATATAAGATACAAACTGAGGAATAGACCTATTATTGTCTGCACTAATTGAAGTAAGGTTTGAAATAAGCGGTGGCTTGCTAGGTGCACTTGTATGCATGCCTTAATCACCCCACTGGATTACAAACCTGTGGGCAGAGACCACTCATCCAGCCTTGTATTCCCCACAGCTCCTAACACCAAGCCTTGTGCGGAGCAAACGAACAATAAATGTTTTTGAATGAATGAATGAGTGAGTGAGTGAATGAGTGAGAGAAATATAGTATTTATTAATGCTGTGCTTCAGATAATTATTCTTATGAAATTCACATGTGGTAATAACAATAAGGAAGCCAGTTTTACTTTGCCACTTGGATTTCTTTAAAATTGTTATTTTGCCAAGTTAAATAATAGCACTAAAGAAACAAATTTCCCCAGGAGAAATGTCTGAGTAAAATGTTTGAAAGACAACAAGGTGATTCAGCAGCCAGAAGTATAGGACTTTAATAGTATTGATTAGTGCTCAACTCTCTTTGAAAAGATTCACTGTTATCATCTGAGAAGTTCTCTGCCACCATGTAAGCCCAGTAGAGTCATTTTCTAGGTTACCACCGTGGGGTGTTCCTTTGGAGCCTATTTTCCTGGCTAATATTGTTATCATAGTGGAAAATGCAGCAAAAACATGGAATCTGTACTCTGACCATTTATTTGGCATTTGTATAGTGCGTCACACAGTCAAGCAGTCAAGTTCAGATGAGATTTTAACCCCAGTACATTATTGTTTGCTCTGCTTTTTGAGGAGGATGGGCTGTCTGTGGAGATAGAGATAGAGATAGAGATATCTTTTTTTTTTTTTCCATTCTGTAGTCTGTGAAAAGTTGTATGAGTGGCAGGGTACTGTAAATAATACAATGATGCATGCCCATGTTAAAAACTTCAGGCGCCTATTTGTGAACAAATTATCCTTTCTTCTGTCTCACTTGGCATAACCTTAATATCATGCCTTTATTAGTGTTACCGTACTGATAATTAACTGATCGAGAAATTTAATGTAGCATAATTTTTAAAAATCGTTTTAAGACTAAGTCAACATTTATTGTACAGGACCTCTGTGGAATAACCCTAGGATAAGACCTAAGATATAATAGAATGGGAGAGGTTCTTTTATTATTGTTAAAGATTCTGATAGTGCTAGGCCTGTAATTAATTAACATTTTCATTAATGATCTGTAAGGAGTACGAGTAAACAACACTTTAAGTTCATGGGTAATAAATTAATAGATGCAGAAAATACCAATGAAGACAGGGAAATAATTCAAATAGACCAGAGAATTTATAAGATACAGGAATGTAACAGGAATTCCATTGGCCACATGTCATCCCCTACACCAGCAAATAAAAGGCAATATTCACTGCATTCAAGGGGTATACAAAATAGGTAAGCGAACAAAATAAATAAATATCGTTGTCAACAAGGAAGCAACAGCTATTGTTTGTGATTGGGGCTCTGAATATATTTCTACATATAAGTAATTTAGCTTTGTGCATTTTAGAAACGATCAAAATAATTATATCATCTGAATGGCAGAACTTGTAAAGAAGCTAACATTTATTGAATATAAACTATTAGCCAATCACTGTATTTAGACACTTTAAGTACATTATTAGTTTTCTTCAGCTTGTCACACTTTATAGGCTCAGAGACATTATGAAAATTCCCCAGATCTCATACCCATTTAATGGTAGAGCTGGATTTGAACTCAGATCTGTCTATGCTGCTTCCTATAATAATATGAAAGATTGCATAAATGTGTGTGTGTGTGTGTGTGTGTGTAAAACAGGTTTGGAAACATTTACCATCAGCTAAATGACATACTGTTTAGTGATGCTCAGGTATTTTCCATTAAGCTTATGTTCAAGGGGGAATTAGTACATTTAAAATGGCCCCAGAAGTCTGTTTGACTAATTAGGCCACCTGGGGGCCAGGATAATAGTTATTTTAGGTTTCCACTGAGTCAATACCCTGTTTCACATGTAATTTGACATTGGTCATTTTAATGAATACTTGGGCCTTAGGAAACTTTTCCGCTATGCCAATAATTCCACATATTTACTCTTGGCCTTGACATCATTACCAGCAAGAAGTAGAAGTGGCCATCATCAGCCTCCTTCTAATGACTTGAAACTTTCGCAGCAAATAAAACTAGTGATCAGTGTGTATGTGTGTGTGTTTAGAGAGAGAACCTGGAAACAATTTTGATTTTCTCTGTATCTAAACTACATGAACTAAACAGGTACTGAACACACATCTTTGAGTTCATTAGCTCATCAGGAACACATTTCTAAGAACCAAGAAGACTCTGGATAATTAGAACCCATTTTGGCTACAAGAAATATAACAAAGTCATGTATCTTGTTGGTAAAGATAAGTAGAATCATGTCAGTATATAAAGGGCAGTATTTTTCTTCTGTCATCTTTTCAGCCCAAGTTTTTAAAAGATTTTATCATTTTGCAAAGGGTTATCTTTTCTTGGTCTTTAATCCTAAGACTATATGTGGTGGGAAAGTTGGAGACAAAGTCAGGCCTTCCCTTGCTAATCCACTACAGTGAGTTCCTACCGTAACTAAGCCAGGCACCTGTTCATTAGCTACAAAATTCCAGCCTCATCTCATTTTTTACTTCTGAGAGATGGAGTACTTCAAATGAGCTTCCTTCCCCAGGCGGAGCCAGCAAAACAATCCAGATTTCTAGCCTTTCTAGATCAGCATTCTTTCCACTATCAGAAATGACCTCAGACTCCTTCTCAAGTGCAGCATCCTAGGCAGCCTTTACCAGTTACTTTGAGTTGTCATGTAAGCTGAAATATACAGTGTTATCACCTCTAGAGTTTACCATTTAATGTCTTCTTATGAATGGGGAACGTCTGTAGTCATGACTCAGTGTGACATTAAGTAGTTTGGCCATAAATACATTAATTGAGATATAGTAAATAGCATTTATATGAGAATTGTGCCTGAAATGTATACAGTTGTACTCTGTTCACTCCATAGAAGAAGAGCAATTTAGGTGGCTAGATGTTTAAGGTGTTGAAGTTAAAAAAACAAAAACAATTGAAGTGAAACTGAAATGTCTAAATGACATAATCTATGATTGACCATTGACTATTTCTGCTGGTCAATGTTAGATGTCTTATGTGATTAATTAAAAATATTCTAGGGAAAAAACTGCTACAACTAAAAAGGCACGTGGGATATTAGAGTAGTGAATTAGCAGATATGGATTCAAATCCTGATCCTGCAAAAAAAAAAAAAAAAAAAAACAGCTGTGAATTTGTTTGAAAATCAGTTCATCCCTCTGGTTATCAGTTTCCTCATCTGTGCAAGTGAAGAAGTTGAGCTAGATGATTTTTATAGTTCTTTCTAGCTCTGAAGGTTGAGTCTGCCCCCACTGTTACACAGGGGATCTAAACATTGTTTCCTCTTTCAGTTTGGAAATTCCCATGAATCTTGCACGAATTAAAGGCCATTAAAGAAAACTTGTAAAGTAAAACAAAGCCATTCACAGAAATGAATAAATTATGCAGTTAAACATAAGGGTAGTGTCTTCATTGAGGTACTTGTTTGTCATCCAACCAAAAACCTTTAGCATGTTCAACATAGTAAAGAAAATCCGTTCAGCCAAGAAATACCTATTGAGCACCTGCTATGTATATCACATACTATAAAATCCAAGCCCAAAGTGGCCTATAGCACAGAAGAGAAGCTAAGTGCTTTACATAAAAGGATGACACTGCATGGCCAAATGGGTGCCTTTCCAATATTAGGTGAAATGCTGGAAGAATCTGTCAGAGGTGAGAAAGGTCACCTTTGGAAGGGAGTATCAGGAAAAGTTTGAGTGGATAGAGCGGCTTTAGCCAGGATAAGGAAGCTCCATATGTGTGCCCCAAAGACCCCAGCTGAGTTACAAGCACAAGTCCACCAGTGTCCTCTCCTAACACCCTTCCCACTAGATTTTGGAGCTACCTCTACCCCTCCCTTCCCTACTCCCAACCCTACTCCCCGGTTTGAGTGTTCCTTGTCAGGGGACTTTGATCAAATCCGTGCTATTACCCCAACTGAGAACAATTTGTAGAAATGACTATAGTGCATTGAACAACTCCACTCCAAAAATATGGATTTAGGGCCATGCTGCTCTATTGTTAGCACCCCTCATTCTAAATCCTTGAAAAGAAGAACTTTTTTAAGCTTGCTTTTTTTTTTAAATTAATATATGTTTTAGAGCAGTTTTAGGTTTATAGAAAAACTAAGCAGATAGTACAGAGTTCTCATATACCCTCTTCACCCCTCACAGTTTCCTCTGTAATTAACATCTTGCATCAGTGCAGTACTTTTGTTGCAATTGATGAACAAGTTTTGACATACTGTTATTAACTAAAGTCCATAGTTTACATTAGGGTTCATTCTTTGTGTTGCACATCTATGGTTTCTGAAAAATGTATAATGACTTGTATCCACCATTACCGTATCATACAGAATGGTTTCACTGCCCTAAGCATTCCCTGTGCCTCCCGTATTCATCTCTCCCTCCTTCCTTCCCTCCCTCCCCCAGAACCTCTAGCAACCATTGATCTTTTTATTGTCTCCGTCTCTGTGGTTTTGCCTTTTCCAGAATCTCATACAGTTGGAATCATGCAGTATGTAGATTTTTCACACTGGCTTCCTACACTTAGTAATATGCATTTAAGGTTTGTCCATGGCTTTTCAAGGCTTGATGACTCATTTCTTTTTATTGCTAAATAATATTCCATTGTCTGGATGCTTAAAAATAGCCACGGGTTTTGAAAATAGTTCCAAGGTATGTCCGTATTCGGCTTTGCCCCTGGCACAAGTTGCAGTTTATCAGTGCAGCATATTCTGTTGTCAAAACCATAGAATCCCAGCCACTGAGATAAGGAAGGAACCTGCAGCACTGCTTTGCTGGACATAACAACGTGTGTAGGAGAAAGATGCAAGACAGGTTTTCAGGTATCTGCAGCTCACGGCTGTGTTCTGTAGCTTATTGAATGCCTTAAACGGTGCAGTTCTCCTCTCTGGACTTTGGTTTCCTGATGTGGAAAATAAGGTAGGTGCAAGATGAACTCTAAGCGTCCTTTAAATTCTGAAATGTGATAATCTGGTCTCATCCTCTAGTTTTTTAAAGGTGAGAAAACAAAGCACAAGGAAACTAACTAGTCTCAATGAGCTAATACAGCAAATTATTGGTACTTCTTGGACTAGAAATTTAGTCTCTACAGTTGGTCTAGCATTTTTTCCCTCTCATTTCACCCTGTGCTTCCTGATTTTTTCATGTAGGAACCTATCTTTCTTTTTTAACAGCCACTGATTACATAAATTGGGGGAAAAAATAAGAAATAGAGATGGAAAGGAACAGAATCTTTTCTCTTTATCTGAGCTTTGACTGCATTGAAAATGTGCATCCAGGCTTCTATTTCTAAAACATGTAATTCTATAATGTCCCGGAGGTGAATGCTTTTTATAACATTTTCACCACTGATAGGTTGTTCCCACTTATCATAGCAGATTTAAAAGGACAGTGAATATTTATTTATATCCATAATAGCATTGCAAAATGTAACCGGTGAAAATAAGTGAAAGAATATGCTTCCTGGGGTGTCTCTTCACTGTTCCCAGTCAGGCCATGACACTTGTAACCTTGTAACACTGTAATCACCTGTGACCAAGTTCATTATCAAGTAGGTAGGTGAATGAGTTAGCCTTTCCGCTGACTTGGTTGCAGTTCAAGTGGGTACCAAAATTGCCCATTTTCTACATCATAAATACATTGAGAGAAAGGTAGATGTAGATAGATAGATATGGAGTTTTTTCTCCCTCCTTTTCTAATCTTTTAAAATCCTGGAGTTTTCTTTTTTCTTAATCATCACAAGCTTTCTTAGTCTCGGTCCTTTTTAGTGTTTAGCCTCTTTGAACTGAGAGGTAAATAGATCTATACCAGATTAGAATTATATTACAGTAGCTATAATTAAGGGCTAGAATAGAGACCTTTTTAATAACAGATCTGTGAAATCTGAAGTTTCAGTGAACATTTTGAGTAATCAGGGTTAAAATATTTGTTGAACATGATAGTTGATGAAATTTTTTTCTAAATGAAAGTCTGGTTACTAGAAGTGTTAACGTCTTCAGGTTACCTAGAAAAGGTGTTGATAAGCTAGATGTTACATCAGTTCTCATTCTTGGAATCATAGAGTTTGATTTAATTAACAGAGAAAGTTCTGCATATACAATAGGGGATAAAGTGTGGATTTTACTTCTTTAATAGTTTGACAAGCAGATTGCAACAAACAAGGCATTTGGAAGCCTGTTAGGGTCCCAGAGGCCTTATCAATATGCAGTACACTTCTCTGCATTTCCCCAGGTCCCTGAGGTAGAGATGTGATGAATAAAATTAAAACCACCAGTTCTTTTTGTGTAGCTTTCAGCTATCACTAATTTCCACCGAGAAATGACTGTTTTACAGGTATACCTTCAGTAGTTTCCAAAGTAAAGGAAGTGAAATGTAAAAATGTGTTTAAGTTGCTCTTACATTGAAAGATTTCCTACTTTCTGTATCATGATACGTTTTCTTTAAACTCAAATACAAGAGTAAAACTCTATGCTCCTTGAGGATTGTTTTATATTTAATAGTGCTGTTGAGACTCTCAAGGGACAAAACATGCAGATAAAATATTTCTTAGAAAAGTGATATATATTTATGTATAAACACATCACTGGAATAGCATAATCCATGTGGAACAAGTTCTTCTTCAGAATTTGATTTTAATAGATTAACATCCTTACTATTTACTCTATTTGTAGCTATTTATGATTGAACAGATCTCTCTGGTCCCTTTGCAAAGATTTCTTGAAACTTACCAAAATTCATGGGGAGATCATTTAAAGCTCCTGATATCTTTTATATATTACATAGAAGACCTATGAGAAAGGTTAAGGTAAAGCAATTCATTGCATATGCATTTGCAACAAAGTTCATTGAAGTCATTGGAAAAAAATGTATAATGGAAGGCTCATTAGCTTGATACAGAAGACCACAAAATGTAAAGATTGCATTAATATTAAATATACTAAGCAATTTTGACACCCAGTAAACACTTATTGAAAAGACTAGCCTTTTCTAATGTTAAGTCTGAGAAAAGGGGGAGTTTTTTAATTGAAAACCCACATGAGTAGTTGCTTTTAAGGAAAAAAAAAATGAAATTTTTACTTACTGATTAAGAACTCAGTTGTGTCAGTTGTGAAGTTTGGGGAGTGGGAAAACTAATTTGTCAAATTAGGCCCTTGGAGTTCAACAATAAACTAGAAGTCTCATGGGCTTTTATATAGAAAAAGGCACCTGTATTTTGTCTTAATGTGCCTTTGCCATCACAGCTGCAACTGAATCACACCCAGAAGTGCTAAATTGCAATTCCCAGTAGCCATTTTCAGTGCATTTTTAAAAGAATGTATCCAAATAACAGACCAATTGAATTAAGAAAAGCACATTCTTTAACTGAATTCATCCTTAATCCTTTCCTTTTATTGTCCTCTCAATAGATACACTTTGTATTTTTGCTTTTTAACAATTTCAACCAGAGGCATGCTGTAACTAAAATGAGGTGAGAAACAGTTCTAACATGATAGTAGTGGTTCTCTGAATTAATTTATGCTTGTTGTTTTTTTTCTACCTTACCAAAAATTCTTTTCAGTATTATAGAACAAAAAAATCATGACTTGTGTCACGATTTATATAGCATATTGCCCCTGCTGTATGATACACCTGTGCATCCTTGAGGCTATCTTACACCCAACAGTTTGTACCCCTCACTCTCCTACACCTGTATTGTCCCTCCCTCTCCCACTGGTAACCACTAGTTTGTTCTGTATATCTGAGTCTGCTTCTTTTTTGTTTTATTCACTAGTTTGTTGTATTTTTTAGATTCCACATATAAGTGATTTCATGCAGTATTTGTCTTTCTCTGTCTGACTTATTTCCCTTAGCATAATGCCCTCCATGTCTATCCATGTTGCTGGAAATGGCAAAATTTTGTTCTTTTTTTATGGCTGAGTAGTATTCCAGCATGTGTGTGTGCGTGCGTGTGTGTGTGTGTGTATCACATCTTCTTTATCCATTCATCTGTTGATGGACACTTAGGCTGTTTCCATATCTTAGCTATTGTAAAAAATGTTGCTATGAACATTGGGATGCATATATCTTTTTGAATTAGTGTTTTTGTTTGTTTTTCAGATATATACCCAGGAATGGAATTGCTGGGTCACATGGTAGTATTTTAAACATTTTAATAACCAGCATGGGCATTCCGATGTATAATGGCTGAATATCGGCCCAGTACGGTGTTCAACAGGACAAGCTAATTGACAGTGGTGGTTGTCACATTCATAAGGATATCTCTTACTGGTGTTTCTGTGTTCAACACATAAGAGTGACATGATTCCTGACAGGTGAATGAACGTGCTGTGACCCTTTGTAGTAAGGCCGACTGCATGCACCAGCCCCATTCTTCCTCTCACCAGCCCCCAGGAAATCCTCAAACTGTGACTATTTGGAGTTACGGCAATGGAAAGAGAGAGAGTATGTGTCCAGTGAGCCATATCTTACTTGTGTATCTTTCTCTTGTCTCCATAGACTATGGCTACAGAGAGGGCAAGGGATGTATCTTACTCATCTCTGTTTCTACTGCCTAGTACAGTACTTGGCACAGAGCAGGGGCTCAAGAGTTACTGAACAAATAAAAGCATTGAGCCCCACTAATAAAATACCACTCTATTGGTAATCAAGAGGCATAAGTGAAAGAAATAAGCTCCCTAATCTTGCCAGGGTCATTAACCTAGCTGTAAGATTACTTCTTCGTCTATAAAACAAAAAAAGTACAATGTCCTCAATGCACCAAGTGTGAAGCCAACTGGCCAAGTGTTTATAACAGTCAGATTGACGGTGAAAAAACCCTGAAAGCAACCTCAGTTATTTAAATTAATGATTCCCCCTTCCCCCTTTCTTGTATTTCGTGCATCATGACATGAACCTTTCAAATTATGCTTCCCTGAAGGCTTGTAAGATTCACTCATGGTCAGGCTGATATTCCATATGGTCTCTTCAAAGGCTGTGTTGCACCATTTTTAATACTACATCAAGATGTCAGGGATAGATCCTACAAACTTGGTTATTGTTATCATCTTACAACTTGTACTCGTAACCCATATGTTGAGCAAGCAAATCCCATAGGAAATAGTCAGAATGCAATTGTGTGTCTCCTGCTAGCTATTTAATGTTTATTCCATGGGGATTATCTTGCCCTGCACGTAGAGGGAAACACAGGCAGTCCCCCATGGCTTTCAGATCTCTGAAGTCTATTTAAATTGCAAACACAGTCTCAATCCAGAAATCAGAGTGCTGGCCTCTAGCGTGCTAGTAATACTAGCAATCTAAACTCACAGATTTCAAGTTGAAAGTAAAATCGTTTCTGCTTCCCAAGCTAGGCTATTGCAATAGTGCAGGGAGCAAGGTGCTTCCCCTGCTTGGGGAACCTCCCCTGCCACTCCCTTGATGTGGACTGATGGCATTTCCTCCAGCTTGCCACTTCCCCCTTGTCCCACTTTTCTCAGGGCTCCATGCCACACGCGTTATAACATGGATTCTCTGTCAGTGTAGCCGCCCCCTCTCAGATGTTCCTCTTGTATAGGACTTAAATTAAGGCTCCAGATCATCTCTCTTCCCCACCAGGCTCACTTCTATTCCATGGAAAACACTCATGCAGGTCTTTGTCCTGAAAAACTCTGTAGGGATCAAAGCCCAGCTGTGTCTATGCCCCTGGACCAGGCCACTTTAGCTTCTTCAGGAATAAGTCAGGTACCCCTCTTCTGTGTCCCCCAAAGTCATAGAACACATTCATGCTCTGAATAGTCTGATGGAAGCCCCCTTCTCTAAGCTTGAATCAAAGGATGTAGTATCTCCATATACATACACACCCTTGGCAGATGTCTCACGTCATGACAACAGCTTTCTCCAAAGAGTCTCTTTATAAATCCTGTCCTCCTCCACTCTGCTAACCTTTTATAGTTCTGAAAATTCTGCATATGGGAGTCTGCCTACAGACATTTTTCTATCGAATATTTATGTGACATTGGCACATCAGTCAAGTATGAGAAGAGTCCAATTTTAATATCTAGTTACACATTAAGTGTGTTTTTGTTGTTATTTTCGCACCTGGGATGCTTCAGTAGGCTCTATGAGACCGTAAAAGGCATTTCTATACTTTGTGGTGTCTGGTGCTTTTATTTGCCACCAGAAACATGCAGATTACCACAATCAGGGTGTAGATGACACAATACTTAGACTGCAGAATAAGCTCTCCTCTGTTTTGAAGTAGATATCTGACTTCTGTAAAAAGAAGTTTAAGAAAGCCAATTATACCTTCAGAAAGATGCACATCTTCTTGTCTTTGGAGAGGAAGACTTAAAGATCTAAATTTTCTGTGTGACTGAGAGAGTCTAGTTGTGGGACGTTAGAAACGTGGTGGATCTGGGATATTAGCTGTGCAGAGTGGCAGGAAACACTAACCACATTCAAACAAAAACGGCTCATAGATGATGCTGAGGGCTTGGTTGCGGTTGGATTTATGGATTTTTATTGTTGCTATTTTGTAGTTACGTGATTTTCTTCAGTATCACGCAGTCACTCCAGTATAAGAGTAGAGATAGTACTTGTAATATTGGTCCAGAGTCGGAGCTTTCCTTGGCAGATGACGAAGCAAAATGGTAGAAGGAAATTGACAGGGCTAGGGATTACAGTTTAAGTGATAAGCCATGGAGCCATACTGGGTGGTGAAGGAAGGAGGCCAGGAGTCAACTAATAGATGGCTTACGTAAAAGGATTTCTGCACGTGAAGAGCAGGGAATGAGAGGACTTAAAGGCTGTGATCACAATGGATCACAAAATGGGATGTTTTACTTGGAGATTTCAAGAGCAGTGCACTTCTGGGTAGTCACATCACATACATGAAGTGAATAAGAAAACTTCTCTGTGAAAGAACGGGTGTTGTAGAGAGTGAGAGTATGTGAGGGTAGAAGGCCTTGAGACTGTTGTCATAGAGGGGGATTTTGAGTTTAAGATTTCAGAGGTGGAATAAGCATTCATTTGTCCTCCATGCGATGACAGAGTACCAATACGTGGCAGTGAGAGAGGAGAGCTAGTGAAGTGATGCACAATGTTTTTGGTAGGATTTACTGTAGAGGATGAGTCTGTGAGCCAGGCACCAAAGACCTCATAAGCATGGTTGAATTTTTTGTAAATTTTATCAATGGAACAGTAGTGGGGTGGTGGTATAGTTGAACAGCATGCCTGTAAGGAGCAAGGATTAGAGTGGAAAGGTAAGAAAATGAAAGCTATATTAGGAAAAGAAAACCACTTCCTTTATTTTGTGTCTACAGTGGATTGGGCTCTTCACATTTATTACTAATTTGTACCCTAACTGATCAAGATACATATTATTTTTATCTTGTTTATTATGGAAAATAATAAGTATATACAAAAGTAGAGAAAATGACATGATGAACCCCGGTGTACCTGTCATTCAGCTTCAACAATTATTACTATTTTACCAATTAATCCCTTTTTCAGGTGAAAAAAACTGAGATTCATACAGTTTAAGCACTTTGCCCAAGATTCCATGGCTATTTCACAAGTGACTAAGCCAGAACTTGAACCCAGATCTGTGTGACTTCAAAGCCTATGTTCTTTCCACTACACCATACTCTTTCCGTATAAACCATTATTGTCTCTTTTTAAAAACATCTTTCACTATAGGAGCACTTCTCTGTAGCATTGGAAAGCCAACCAGTTGAAACTGGTTCATCTCCTCTTCTTTGTTCCAGGTCAATTGGGAGCAGTATTCCTTCTCTTGTAACAACTTTATCATTGCATCTTTTTGGTTAACTAATGTTTTTATATTGGAGAATTCTTCCCAGATATTTTCTGAGCATACCAATTTTTTTGTCCAGGGTAGTGCTGCTGTCATGGTTATTTTGTAGGTAAACATACTACTTTTCGCTCAAACGAATTGTGGACTCTGTCAGCCAAATACAGGATTGTTGAGAGAAAAATATGAGCGTTTAGCACGATGTAAAATCTTGCTTTCTAAGTTGATGCTAAAATGTGACATGTCCATAATTATGTGATATTTGTCTATAATCTTATCAGGTGTTGAAATGGTAGTTTCACACCACTTGCCTTTCAACATCTATGGACGTTGTTAATTCGTTCAGGAACTCAGAAATATTCAAGATAAATCACAAGTACAACATATGCGGTAATGTCTCTAATCTTTTCAATTTGATTTGCTTTAAACAGTGGTCTGGTATGTCTTCATTTACATTGTCCCTGTAATAGGCTTCCCCAGCAGTCCGGCTCTGGTAATTATTTGGCTTATTTATACCTCAACACCTTGAGCTGCTACATCTCATTTAACTTATTGCTCTTTAAAGTTCTTGTAACTCAGTGGTTCTTAGCCCTGAATACACATTAGAATCATCTAGGGAAGTCTTAAAAAATACTGATGCCTGGGCACCATCCCAAACTAATTAAATCAGAATCTCTGAGAGTTGTAGCTCCGAGAACCATGGTGATAATTCTTATTCTTTGACCAGTGCCACTCAGAACACTCTGCTTGGTGTGAGGTTGAGGCAGTTAAAACAGCAACAGTCCAGTTCTTTACCTCATCCCTTCCACTTTTATTTTTCTTCATTTGGCAGTAGTTTTTTTTAAAAAAATGTGATTAAAAACCATCACATTCATGGGTTATCAGAGCTTACTATTTCTCCACCTGCCTCAAATTTACTATTGCAAAATGCAACAGGATTCCAGAAGTAAGATTGCATTTGAAGATTTTAAAGGAGATCCATTTGCTCTACACTCACGTTATTGTGATACAAAGGGAGAAGGGCCAGGAGACTCTGAGCAGAGACAAAGGAGTTTGAAAGAGGATGAGACACTGGGGGAGCTAATGGTTGTTTAGTGTGACGGAGCCTCAGAATAGCTGGAGAGGTAAGAATGAGCTGTATTCTGAAGGACTTTGTATCTCATTTCAAGGGGTTTGATTAGGACCAAATACATAATTTGTGGGGTCAGTGCAAAGTGACAATGTGGAGCCCCTGTTCATAAATCATTAAGAATTTTAAGATGGCGCAGAAGAGCATTAAACCAAGCACAGAACCCTTCTAAACATGGGCCCCTGCGTTACTGCCCAGGTCCCTTCCCACAGAGCTGGCCCTGACTTTAGTTAAATTCTGAAGATAGTGGGAGACAGGAAAGGTTTAGGCAAGGGAGTGACTTAAGGCTCATTGTAAAGATTGCTCTGATCACTAGGCAGAAAAATGGATTGTTGAGCTGAGACACCAGGTACTACCAGTGGCTTTTATGAAAACTGATGTGTCTATCTCCATATTTTTTCTGTGATTTTTAACTCTTATGATGGTAATAGTAGTGATGGTACTAGTAATAGCTTCCATTAGTATAGCACTTAAACACTTTCATATACAGTATTGTCATTTGATCCTTCAACCATCTGATTGTCAGGCAAGGTATATATTGTTATCCTTGGTTTATAGATAAAGAAATAGTTAAGTGACTTGCCAACAATTATGTGACTAGTGGATGATGTATAAGGGATTTGAAGCAGCCCTTTTGACATTGCGCTACTGATATTTCTACTTGTATTGCTAGTTTTATTATTAAGAACTATTTAATGAAAGCAATTTTTAAAGCATCTTTTTGTCCATTTGCACTTTTTGGTGAATTGCACTAAATTGTAGTTAAAGACATTGTCCACAGTGTTTTCAAAGCTCCTTGTACATACAGATATCCACATGATGGATTTTTTAGTTGAATGCCAGCAAGATTTTTTTGTACCAAGATGTCTGTTTTCCTTTACTCAGACATTAAAAAATGTTCCATGCACCACTCTTTAACCTGGCTGTCAGGGAACTTATATTCAAACTCAGCACCCAGTTTTCAAAATTAGCTCATCCAATCCCTCAACTCCCTCTAGACGATGTCTAGTGTTTCTATCCTTGACAATGCTATTTTCACATTATATTCAATGTTCTTATATTACATTTTATGTTACTTCAAATACATTTGGAAGCATTCAGGATATAAATCCTTACCTTAGAAATGAAATAATAACCATTTGGAAGTTTGTGCAAAAGAATAAGAAGAAGCACAAAGGAATGTTTAAGTGGCTGAGCAATAGTATGAGGGACTTACCCATTCAAGCTGGTTAAAGCAGGAAGTAGCTGACAAGTCAGATAAGCATCCCCTAATTAAATAAAAGATAAGATTGAGTGATAAGAGGCAAGTTAAAAAGCACGTGTGAACCTGCAAATGACTTAGGCCAACTAATCTTCTACTCTAGAGATTGTATAATATCACTATAAATTCCAGTACTTCTGTGTCCTACCCATCATCTCTCAATTTTTTATAGTCTCTCATGCTCAGGCCTTATAATTTTTATTTTTACTCTCTCTTTCTTTGACATTCCTTAATTGTTAATTATTTTGTGTGTATCATGGCTAGAGATTTAGATGTTGGAAGGTCTAGTCTTTCACAGTAGATATAACAACTAAATTTTTGAAATGTACGTTTTATAAATATTTGATTATTTTTATAGACTCTATGTTTGGATTGTTTTAGGTGTTTGTTTCTTTGTCGTAATTTAAGCAGTCGGATTTAATTACATTCCAGGGAAAAACAACATTCTTTTAATAACTTTGGTTTCACATTTTCTTGATTCTCTTGTCTTTTTTAGTTTGTTCCTAATTTGTACACAAATAATGATTCCAGTTCAGAGTGGCTACTGCAAGAGATAATACTTGAATTTCAAAAACTACCTTATTCCTTTTATGACAATAGTATGTTAAAAGTATCTAAGGTAAAATTTTAGCATCTGAGACCAAGTGGAAAGCAAGCTTCTGTGTACAAAAGAGATTCTATAAAAATAGCTTGAAGGAAGCTGTTTAGAAGAATTTATTGGCTGGATACGATCTGTGGTCCACTAGTCACCACTATACCTAAATGGATTCTTTGCCTTCTTATCCTGGGTAGACTCATAGTCACAAACCAGCCCTTGCTGTCTACCCTGGAGTTCACCTCTCGAGTCCCAGACAGTCCCTGACTGTCACTCATAGATTATCTGATGGTCACCTGGCCAGCCTCTTGTTTACTTTCACTACCCAGTGCCAGACTATCCAAGCAAGGTTTTTATAAAGATTATATCTTTACTTATTAGGAATGGAAAGTAATTTAGAAATATTCTAGTCTATTGGTCTTAATTTATGGATGAGTAAACTGAGACTTAGAAGAGGTGACTTATGGCTGCATTGAATAACATTTTGTAACCTTTTTATTGGAATCTGAAGATAGAGACGATTTCTATAGAGTTTTGTAGAGTTTTTAAAGAAATTATATTTTCCTTTGAGTTATCTGAGTTGTGTATGTGTATAATAGTTACATAAGGGACACTAGTTTTTCTTATTTTATTTTGTGTAGATAATTATAGTAATGTAGAGCAACCACAAGAAAAAAATCAATAGTAATTAACATAACAATTTAGATATATCATGCTCTATTGAACCTTGAAACGATTTGTTATACACTATCATCATTATATTTCTCTAGAAAATGTGTCGGTCATAGCACTCGATTATAAAATTGAGAGTAGATATTTATAAGTTAAGAAAATTTCAGCTAATATTTATGGAGATCTAAGTATATGACATTACATTTATATTTTATTTTATGCCATTAACATAGTGAATCTTGCCTTTGGATATGAGAAACTTCATCTTTATAATTTCCTTTCCCTTTAAAATGTTCTCACATGTAATTTCTTTATTTATATATGGGATTTTGTAATTATCCATATTATATATCATCCTATGTATGTATACCTCTAGATCATATAATAGCCATCATCTGTATTACTTGTTTTCCCTCTGAGACCTTTAAAATGCTCTCACATGTAAACACGTGGTGTTGATTCCTTTGAAAATGTTTCCAATGTGTAAATGGCATGATGGTGGTTTTACAACATTAATTCCCCAATGTTTATGTGAACCTTACAGGATTTGAATATGAAGAAGAAACCCTTGACTCACTGCCATTAGGACATGTGCTCATCTATACCTTCTCTGGTTCTTGTTTTTACCAAAGATGTGAATTTGCATCCTGGCTGGCTGCAGTTATAGGTACTGGCTACAGAGCCTTTTTTTTTTTTTTTTCCTTTTGGAAAGCTAACTGGCTTCTATAGGAATCAGACTCATGACCTTGGCCTCATTAGCACCATGAGCTAACCAACTCTGACGTGTAGAAATCACACAAGTAACAAATCATAAGAGAAAACAGAACTAAAAGATGGCCTTTGGGGAAATAATTTTCTTAAAGAGCATATCCAAATTGAGACCTGCATTTAGCAGCTTATATGAAATTCTTGATCCCACAGAGTTGCTTGTTTTAAGGGTGAAAAACAATATAAAAATAGCAGTAGAGATTGAAAGCAAGCAAGTTGTCCTGACTTACTATTTTCTTTCCTGTGTAATATAGATTTATATAGAAACAGGGGCTCTAACCACCTGTCAGTAATATGTTTTTGTCAATTTTCCTGTAGATTTTTATTCATGAAAATAACACTAGTGGCAAACATGAGCTAGTGAGTCAAAGTATCCTGCACAATTCCCTAAACTACTCTGCCAGTTTATTTCGGTGATTTATAGTGCCCCGGTTTTTTTTGGTTTTTTTTGGGTTTTTTTCGGTGGTGTTGGACCAAAGCAGAGTATGAGTGAAAATGGCTATGGTTGTAGTGGTTTTGATAAATGGACAGGTACCAAGTATTACCATTGGAGTGACTTTTCCCCTAAAGATAATCATTGCTATTACTGTTACTACTATTTTGTTTCCACCTTACAAAATATGGGGTGGAATTTGATCAAGTTTTTATTGTGAAAACTGAGGGCTGTTTCTGATTCTCTAGTGAATTTCATGACTTTGGGAAAATTCTTTATTTGTACACCACAGTTCCCCTCTGCCCCTTAATATAGGGACACCAAGGTATTGAGTTAGATGTGAGAATTAACACGTTTATCAGTGAATCTTCTGGGCAAACAAAAATAGAACACATTTGCACAGCCATAGTTGTCTCAGGGGTCAAGAGCAAGTGTTAAATCCAGAATCATAAGCAGTATATAATTCTGTTTATGGTTTTGAGCACATAAGACATGTTTCTTATTATAACTAATGCTGTAAAACTAACACACCATTGTAAAGCAATTATACTCCAATAAAGATGTTAAAAAAAAAAGAATTGATATTTTTAGCTGTAGATTCTAAATTACCCATTTCATTACTTTTCTTTTTTGTTTATTTGCTATATCAGAAAGTATATTCCTATGACATGATAAAATTTTATGTACCTCTAACATATTTAAAAGTTAATTTCTCACATTGCTTATAGACAAAGGGGAGACCTTTAAATAGGCATGCATTTACATAAAGTCAGAATTTCATTGGAGAGCTTTCTTAGCAACTGCCTCATGGTTTACAATATCATCCCATCATGATAACTGCATATATTATTGTAATGTTTGCATTAAGATGCTTCTAATTTCAATATGATATATTTCCTAATATGATTTGTATTAAATATTAACACAATAATATAATATTTGACTTTATGCTATATATTATAAACTAAAAAAAATAATAACTAATGCTGTATTTCTTGACTCTTTCTGGTTGTTATCATAACTGAATTAATTTTATCCTCATACCCTGATGCTAGGCATTTGGAACTTAGTAGGTAGTTGAAATTTGAATAAATAATGAAGATGATATAAATGAATTTTATTTAACTGATAAAATAGACCCATGGATTGAACGTGATACCTGACATTGTTGATAACAAGGAAGAGTCAGCAGAGTTTTATTATGGTTTCCTTATTTTTTTCAATATGGAAATAAATCTATTATATGATAAATATAACATAGTTTAACTTTAGTTACATTTAAAAGAAAATGAAAATGAAATGATAAGATTTAAGAAATCATGTTTGCAAAACTCATTTGAATAAATCAGGAATGTAGAAATTCATCATTAGACAGCCCAGGATGTAGAATTTGTTATTAAACAATCTATGAAATTATAGGTCTGATGTATGTTATTTTCACATTTACTATTAAGGAACTCTCGGTTCTTTTCTCCCCTCTTTCTGGGTTTGTACCTGTCACACAGACTACAAAGAATGTTAATTTGTTGTCCTGCCTCTCTTGAGAGGTTTGCCACATTTTTGAGGTAGAATAGAAAAGGAGCTATAAAAAGGGAAAGTAACCAGAGCTAGCTGTGAAGACTAAATGAGACAGATAAAAAGGGCCTAGCATAGATGTGGCATATAGTGTCCTATAATTAATAGTAATAACAGTTGTTATTATTATTGATAAGGCCTTGACCTAAATAACGCTGGGGGCCTTAAATTATCATTAGCATTAATAATAGTAACGTTGATATTAGTATTATTAATACTGTTATATTTTGAGGTGACAAGAGATTCACATGAAAACATAACAATTCAGGCTTAAATATGATGAAGTTCCCAGTGAGGACTACCATCAACCCATCTGGATAAACTGTTACATTTTGGAGAGTGCTGGTAGAAAAGGCTAGAAGGAAAAGTCAGAGGATCCTGAGTTACAGACTATATAGCTTGAACTTTACCTTATAAAAATGCACTGATGGAAAAATACTTTAGGAAGATCTATATCATAGATTTGAATTTCAGGAGCTTTAAACATCGCTGAGTGCAACCCCTACCATTTTTGAAATGTTGCGAGGTTTGGGTGATTTGCCCAAGAACACACCATTTGTTGGCGGCAAAACAAGCTCTTGCACCTCAGATACCTGACATGAAGATAGCCTAGTACTCTTTTCATTTAAACAATGTCCAGAATGGATATTATAAAGGGATTGCCAAATGTCACTCTAAAGCAAAATATTTTTATATTTTTAATTTCAGTTAGAGAATCAAGAATTATGCATATACAATGGAGATGAGGTAACCATAGTGACCAAGTAAACAGACTTTTAAAATTTAAATTAAGGCACTTTCATCAAAGCTGCATAATAAATGCCATTTATAGTTACTTTATTCTCTATGTCGTACATTTATAATACATTCAAAATCAAATATCAAGACTAAATTATGCTCCAACTGAAAAAGCCATGTCAGTTTTCTTTATGTTCAAATACTAGTTGAGATTTGTTTATTGCACCTCTTTTAGAACAATAGAAGCTTGAGAACTATGCTTGGTAATAGAACAGGAAAGCATAACTATAGATATAAGTGATTAACAAGAATTCTATTCCCAATTGTGTGTTGTAAGACTGACAAACATTGGATTAATATTGAATAGGTAATTTACAATTCTGTGCTGTTTGCAGTGATATCATATTTTGCTCTTCTTAGGAACTTGCAGATGAGTTGGTTTTGGAGGTTTTCTGATACCCAAAAGACTTTTAAAAATGGCAGAATTTCCCTTACATGCAGCTCTGATTTCTAAGGCATATGCTTACCTTGAAACCCGCTATTTTTTCTTTTTAACATCTTTATTGCAGTGTAATTGCTTTACAATGGTGTGTTAGTTTCTGCTATATAACAAAGTGAATCAGCTATACATATACATATATCCCCGTATCTCCTCCCTCTTGCGTCTCCCTCCCACCCTCCCTATCCCACCCATCTAGGTGGTCACAAAGCACCGAGCTGATCTCCCTGTGCTATGCGGCTGCTTCCCACTAGCTATCTGTTTTACATTTGATAGTGTACATAAGTCCATGCCACTCTCTCACTTCGTCCCAGCTTACCCTTCCCCCTCCCCATATCCTCAAGTCCATTCTCTACATCTGCGTCTTTATTCCTGTCCTGCCCCTAGGTTCTTCATGACCTTTTTTTTTTTTTTTCTTAGATACCATATATATGTGTTAGCATACGGTATTTGTTTCTCTTTCTGATTTACTTCACTCTGTATGACAGACTCTAGGTCCATCCACCTCACTACAAATAACTCAATTTTGTTTCTTTTTATGGCTGCGTAATATTCCATTGTATATATGTGCCACATCTTCTTTATCCATTCATCTGTCGATGGACACTTAGGCTGCTTCCATGTCCTGGCTATTGTAAATAGAGCTGCAGTGAACATGATCCTGGGGAGTTGCACGTTGGCTCATACAACTAGCTGTCCCCTATACCTTGCCTATCCCAATGATGCGAGGAAGACTTGCTTGATTAAGATCTCGGTTCCATTTTGTTTTGCTGCTCTTGACACTCTTAGTACTTGACCTAACTTTTTGCTTTTCAGATTTGCACGTCCCTTTTTTTTTTAACTTTGGTATAGGTAAAAGGTTTATGCCCTTATTGGTTTGAATTTTTGTTACTTAGTGTCTTTGATCAGTAACGAGGAGTAATTTGCTTTAGCCTCTAATGGATTATAGTCTGTTTTGCCATTGCTTTTGCTTTTCAAATCCGTATGGACACTGGAAGGCTAGGTCTTGTTTTTGTTACCAACAGGAGACACCCAACTGTAGCTTACATATATTGTAAGATATAGAGAAGGTTGCAAATTCTCTATGTTGTCCTCTGTTTCTTAGTCCCATACCATTCAGAAAATGGTACATACCAGTCTTGATAAGCTAGCATTCTCAAGAAAGAAGGTTGTGATACGTTGTTATTTCGAGATATTGAAATTATGTTAAATTATACATGGGGGATATTATTTATTTATTGAATTTAGTGTTCCCAAACTGTTCTACAGAATATTGTTCCATAGGATGTGAAAATAAAATTTAAAGAGAAAAAGAAAAGGTTGGTTGAGGGTAGTCAGGGAAATTGTCTGTGGCCAGTAAGTTGTGGATATGCTGGGTTAAACAAAGATCAACAAGTCTATTTACTGCAGAATTGCTCCTGACTTAATATGCTACTTTTGTTGTAAATTTCTAAGAGGAGCTGTGATATGAAATGTTTCCCAACTTATTTAGCCATGTGTGCATCTATGTGTGTGTGTGTGTGTGTGTGTGTGTGTGTGTGTGTGTGTGTGTGTAATACCTTTTAACATCTCAAGCATGGTACACGGTTTGGGAAAAGGTGGTCTAGCTATTTATTCTTGTATGCCTAAAATGTAAGTGAAATGGACCAGGAGAAAATTGTTAAAATTTCATTATACATCATACCTTAAATGGCTGCAGACCTTACTGGCAAAGCTTCCTGATTATAGGAAATTCCCATTGAAATGTTCAGGAGGAGGGAGAAAAATATCAAATAGGATTACTTTTAAAAATGCATTGGCAATACCCCTGTTGTTGGATATAAGAAAGAATAGAATACTTTTAGCTACTATATAAACAATATGGATTATATTATATCTAGGACTTTAAAACGTTATAAAGCTACACGTGAATGCAAGCCCGATTATCAGTAATTAGAAAGATGTTGCTTTCAGAACATGTGATCCATTTACACCAACATGCCATAACCCCGTCCAAGGATTATCAGTTTGTAAACATATTATTTCCTGTGTGAGTTACTTAAAACATTCTCCAGGTGTTTAACAATATCTTTAGTTGATCTGAAAATAAGTCACAGTGGCTGAACTTGAATACTTATAACAGCAATATGAAAAATATGGGACTGCAGTGAAGCTGTGATCATGAAAAACGCTCCTGTTACAGAATAAAACCCTCTGTGAACCATTACTGAGAACAGAGTAACACTGAGAAAAACCCACATAGATATATTGCCAGAAACAGTTGCCCTAGTTCTGTAGTTTCAGATTGAAGTTGCAGAGACTCCCATATGGGAAAAGCACTTGTACATATCTCTCTGATGGCATTCGTCTCATGATGTTCAATTCCATTTTGATGGGTTTGTTGCTAGCATGATTCCTGCTGTCACTATGATTTGTGTTTATTATAGCTGTTTCCTTTTTAATAAAGGATTCTGTTGCATATAAACACTGACAGGAAGCTGTCTTTTCAGAAATTACATTCTGTGTGCTGCACTAGTCATTGCAACGTTGTAAAGTGAGTATTTTGCTACCAACAGAGCAGGATTATATTTTTTTAATGGATTGATTAGTGTGTTTTGTTGTTACGTTATAAGAAAGGACCTAGCGTTATTTTTATTTTGTATTTGTTTTTAAATAGTGTACACTTTTAAGGAGAAATAGCAAAGTAGGCAGTACTGTGTGGCTGAACGTACTTTGATAGAAGAACAACTCGAAGACCAGGGAAAATGAGCATGCAATAAGGGAGAGCACATCAGATTGACCACAATCCAAGAGTCCCAGGAGGAGAACATCCAAAGTCAATAAGCATCATTTCTCCTAAGCTGAGCTGAGGCAGTGTCTAATGCCATAGTCAAGACTCGGAGCTGAGAGATCCCAGGCTGAGAAAATAGTCAAAGAATGGGAGGCAAGGAGGCAGGGCGCTGTCACTAGGGCAGGTCAGCCAGTTGTGCTGGGTAGTGTTTTTCTCACCTGGAGATGCTTTTAACAACCTCATGCCCAGTGGCATTTTTAAATTGATGTCTGGCCCCAGAAAGGTCTGTCTGTAAAATAAATTGAACAAGGTTGAATAGAACGTCTATAAAAAAAGAAGCTTCAAGAAACCTGGTGTAATTAATTTACAGTGTGCTAGTCCATTGAAAGCGTCTCTAATCAGGTACAGACCGGCTCCTCCTCTGCTTCCGTCTCCTTCTCTCTCCTTCCCTCTCTCTTTCTTTCTCAGGTTAGAAAAAGTTCACGATTTAGTTAGCCAAGGATGCACCATGCTTAGGAAGTGAGGGCAGAAGTACAGACAGCAGAATTCAGCATAGCTCTTTTGGTTCTGAGTTGCATGGGGGGATGGCGCCATTGGTGGGCAGGAGAGGTAGTGGTCGGGTGTGATAGGCTTACTTGTCCCCTTACTGTCAGCTGTCGCCAGATCGGGAAAGTTCAACTTTTGCTGTACCACTGCTCTTTTTCATACACGCCTATCATCACCATTCGTATAGTATTTCTAGAATGTCTACATTCTCATTTAAAGGAATGTGTACAAACACTGGGCTTTCCTCATCCCTGAGCCAAATTCAGAATTACCAAGGCCGTGGGCGCCATCTGAAGGGAGGAAAAAAGAGTCAAGGCCAGGTATCCTGGAACAGTATCTTTCTCCAGTTCCCTGCAGTCAGTTTACCACTCCCGCCCCCGCTCCCCCGCTCCGCATGCGCGTACATGCTCTAATGTCCTTTCATCTGGAGGGTTAGGATACTGCCTTGTTTTTTGGAGGACCTTAGTCACAAATCTGTTTCCCCAATGGTACTTTTGTGTTTATCAACATAGCTTCCTGGAAGAACTTCTGATACATCAACACTTGCTTTGGAACTTTATCCTCTAACACAATGAGATTGACTTTCAGCATGTATCTGAAGTAGGAATGAGGATAAGAAAGACTTGCCCTACCAAAGGGACAGTTAACAAAGGCTGAGAAGTGGGAAAATCTAACAGTTAAGGAACAGTGGACTGTTATATTTAATTGGATGATTGGATAGATAATGAATTGTGCATGAGATATAGTACAAAATAAGGTTGGAAATGTCCATTGAGGCTAGCCCCCTCAGAGTCTTGGGCGCCTAAGGAAGAAGCTTTTATTAAATGTGTAAGTCAGATTTTTGAGTAGAGCCTACTGTGAGGAGGCAGACATGAAGAAAAGGCCAGTACTGAATCATCAAAATGATCTTGCCAGTTACAGACTCCTTGCATTGGGAAGCTAGAAGTTTATTCCTATAAGATAGAAATCTAAGTGAAGTAAGGCAGACAGAGAAAGACAAATATCATATGCTATCACTTATATGTGGAATCTTAAAAAAAAAAAAAATGATTCAAAGGAACTTATATACAAAACAGAAATAGACCCACAGACATAGAAAACAAACTCTTGGTTACCAAAGGGGAAAGGGGCGAGGGATAAATTAGCAGTTTGAGATTAACAGGTACAAACTACTATATATAAAATAGATAACCAACAAGGACCTACTGTATAGCACAGAGAACTATATACAATATTTTGTAATAGCCTATAATGGGAAAGAATCTGAAAAAGAATATGTATATACGTATGTATAACTGAATCACTTTGCTGTACACCTGAAACTAACACAACATTGTTAATCAACTATACTTCAATTTAAAAAAAAAAAAAAGAAATAGTCATAGCTGACTATAGAGAGAAAAGAAAGTAAAAAGAACATTTGTGCAAAAGCTAGTAGTATTTGCCTGCCTTTCAGGTTTAATCCTTCTGTCTTATTTGGCAAACCATCTTTGGCCCTAGTCAGAAACAGCCTTGCCCTTTGTCAGGAAGGAGATCCTTTTGGTGAAAGAATGATAGTAATCTTTTATGAGAATTGAATGATCAGTTGATTGGAAGAAGACTATAATTAAATGTGATTTATAAGCAATCAGTTTTGCCTGAAAAGATTATGAAGCCATGTAAAGGTTTTCTTTTTATTTTTTCTTAATATTTACTAAGCTTTTATAGATTTCAGATTCAGTCTGAACAGAGAATAGAAAAAGCATTAGCTGTATAAATTTTATTAGCACATAGGGCTATTAGCTGTAAGAAAGTATTACCAAAGACTAGATTGGCATGACTAAATCTCAGTTAGAGATTGGCTGTTTCTACCTAGTAATTTTATACCTGCCATTCAGCGACCTGCACTAGGGTAGTATTTGTGAACCAGGTGGCTTAAAAGGCAGATCATATAGATTCTCCAAACTTAGCCTTGTGAGTTTCAGAGATAATATTATCATTTACTTTTCAATAAGTTTTTGATATTAAAAGGAATCATTTTCAAACAGTCACTACTGTCTAAACACTAGTTAGTTAGACATGCATATTAGCAATGATAAAAAAAAAAAAAAGACTGAGGCAAGGTCGAAAAGAAATAGAATGACCTAGGCCTAAATCACGTACCTTCCTAATTAAATGAAACAAGATTTCATTACTGCTTAACTGACTCTGATCTTACAGACGGACCTTGACTCACTTCTGGGTCAGAAGTCTTCTCATACTATGTTTATTAAGGCCCCTCATATCTGAAGTGGCAGGGCTGCTCTAATCCTGCAGACCCTGCCCCTTTGCTTTGCTTGCTGTCCTCCACTTTGCCCTCACTTCTGTACCACCTACAGGTTTTATGTGTTAAAAAGCCTCTGCTAGCAGATTTTGATTCAACATTTTATCAGTGGCTTGCTAATTTTACTTTTTTTAGCCCCAGTTTTCACTGATGCATTCTCAAGACTAAAATAATAATGAAGTGCCTGCCAAAGGTAATGTTTTCTAATGCTACATGGGCTTTAGCAATAAGGTAACTTTGTCATAGAAGAACCTGAAGGAATTGTAGTCACACTTTTTAAATGGTTTGTTTTACTAGTGTTGCTATAGAAAATGCCTTATAAATAACATTTCGAGAACAATATTTCTGTGAATCTCATTATAGCTGCCAGAATGTTTCTCGGCAAATTTTCTTATGTCTCCCAAGAATGCTATGTGTAGATCCTGGTCAGTTTTCAACCATTTTCATAGATGACAGCTTTAAGTATCAATTATACAAGACTGTGGATAAGCTGTCTAAGATTTCATGTCCTCTTCTGAAGGATCTCTGAGTCCTTGAGAGATAGAGCCATTTGGGTGAAGAAAAGCAGGAAACAGTTTTAGGGCCCAAGGCATGGTGAATTCACAAACCTATTTCTTCCCTGCCAGTTCTCATCTTGACGTAATAACCAAAGTTGCTGGACAAGCGATTGTGACCTTTCTGGAGTGAAAAAGGGAAAGGAAAGGAAAAGAAAAGAAAAAGCTAGACTGGTGTTCTGTTCCTAAAGAATGCCAGAGAGAACTTTAGAGAAATCCTCCCTATACGGCTTTACCTGGTCCCCTCCTAGAATAGCACAATGATTCATGAGTCAAATGAGATTTCCTTACTCTGAATTTGCAAAGGGACAAAATTGCCTGCAAAGAATCAGTATGAATGGGTTTTGAAGAATAGAATAGAGTAAAAGGTAAATTAACTGACTGATGAGCTTAATTTTTAAGACCCATTCATTCATTCATTCATTCAGCAAAAAGTTATTGAGTGCCTGCTAAATTTCTGTCTTTCTAGAACTGATAGGCTAGTAAGGAGGAACAAACAATTCTTTTTTTTTAATTACAGAGTATGTCAGAAGATGATAAGTGCCATAGGAAAAAGAAAGCAAGAAAGGAGTTGAGGGTATGTTGGTATTTGAGATAGGGTAGCCAAGGAAAGCTTCCTTGATGTGGTGAGTTCTAAATAAGGATCTAAATGAAGTAAGTCATGCAGGCATATGGAGAAAGAGCATTCCAGGCATGAGGCAAGAGCAAGTGCAAGTGCAAAGGCCCTAAGGCAAAAGTATACTGGGAAATCCTGGTGTGATCCAGGAAAAGTAGTGAGTTCAGTGTGCCTGGAGCAAACTAAATGAGGGGAAGAGGAATAGAAGATAAGTCCTGAGGAGGGGAGGGAGTTGTACACCCAAGTGAGGTAGGGCCTCATGTGTCATTAATAACGACCTGAGCTTTTATTAAAAGAAAGATGAGAAGCCATTGAAAGGTTTTGAACAGAAAAAAAGATGCGCTGCCACTTAGATATTGATAAAAATCACTCTGACTACTGTGTTAAGAATAGACTGATCAGTGTGGCAGGTTGGAAGTAGGGAGACAAGATAGGACGTTATTGCAGTAATCCAGGCTGGAGATAATGGTGGCTTTGACCAGGGTAGTGTTAGTAGAGGTCGTGAAAAGTGGTCAAAT
Source organism: Balaenoptera physalus (assembly GCF_965194825.1). Taxonomy (NCBI): domain Eukaryota; kingdom Metazoa; phylum Chordata; class Mammalia; order Artiodactyla; family Balaenopteridae; genus Balaenoptera; species Balaenoptera physalus. The sequence continues at coordinate 86,201,107 of NC_138903.1, forward strand.
ACCTGGATATATCAGTCTGAACCATATGAAATTGGCAATATGTAACCATTTTTGATCAATAAAATCTATGACTTCTAATATAGTTCTTTCTAATCTTGAAGGTAGCATGGATAGAATTTTACTAGAATGACAGAATGAACATATGAGATAGGAGAGGAGTCAAGGAAAAATGCCAAGGCTTTTGACCTAAGTAATTGGTAAGAATAGAGTTGCCATTAATTGAGATGATGGGGAGCCCAAGGCTGTTAGTTTGATACCTGCTGGAGCTAGTTAGCTTTCTGTTCCCAGACACTGAATTAGTTTAATTTCCACCAAATATTTTGTTGCTGTATACCAGTGGTCACAAGTGGACACTAGATAATAAGGTGCATGATTCGTTGTAGATCTGTGCCCACTGATGACAAAAGTGATCAAGATTTCCTGTTATACTGATTGATATTGGATCAGCATGGCCATCTTCATGTTAGAAGGATAGAGCGTTACTTGTATCTTTTATATAATGTGGTTTAAAATATGTGATTTCAATATTTGCTTACACTCATACCACCTCTTTCATCTTTCATTGTCCCAGCTCATTTTCTTCCTGTTTTATTATATTCTTTCACGACTTCCTGTTACTCTAAATCAGTTAAGATTCAGCTAGGCTAAGTGTTTGTTGGTACATACAATTTGGAAAGATTGTCTTTATGTTCAGTGATCACGCGTGGAAAATAGGACTGTGGAGTCAGGCTAGAGTAAGGTTTTACCATTTTCTAAGTCTGCTTTCAGGAAGCAATGAAGGTAGATACACACAAGCCCAAGTTGAACAAACTTTGCATCCTGACTTGAATGGCCTTGCCAGCAGTACTGTATACATCCATAAAAGTGAAAGTAAAATATTTGACCATGTATTTTCTTTAGGTACATTAAAGATATGAGGCAAGTTCATCACAGCAAAATATAACTTTGTGGAAAATGTGTACTGCCGAGTTACATTTAAGTCAGAAATTAGCAAACATTGATAGCTATTTGTCAAGAGTGCTGATAATATACTTTTTAAAGGGGTCCCTGTATTTGTCTAGGACGAGTTAAAGGTAAGGGTCTATCAGGTGGCCTGACGTTATCTTTTTGCCTGACTAGCAGTCTCTGTGATACATATCTTTGTCTATTATGGGGGCTGATTTCTTCTTCTGCATTTGAATTTATAAGGGAAAAAATAGAATTGGACTGAAAAAGTGTTAGAGAATTTAGAGGAATACTTATATGCATCATTCAGTGTGTCCAAATTTAGAAACCATAAAAGCTGTTTGTTCAAGCTACTATTTTCAAGATAACATGTTGTGTATTAACATAAGTGGTGCCCCCAAGTCGTTGGAAGGCAGGCTTGGTTTTGTCACTGGGAAATGTTTCAGTTGAAGAATCCTTAGCAGCAAATTGGTCCACATTTTTAACATTTTCCTCCCTTAGAAAAGGATGATGAGAAACAATATTCTACCTTTAGTATAGAAACCTACATTTAATATATGGCTGTTGACTAGTTTTATTTATCATTCTCCTTCTTTTTATTAAACTCTTATCCTTCTTTCCTCTGCCCTTCAAGACCCAGTAAGGGAGATAAAACAAGTACACAAATAAAACAAGAAACATGACATGATGTGGTTGTAACAGATACTTTTATATGTTAAATTCTGTTTTTACTGGAAATTAGCATGTGAGTAGATGTGAATTATACATCACATATATGTATGTGATTTCATGATTCAATGCAATTGTTTCTCAAAGTGTGCGCCAAGGTGTCCTAGGGATTTCCCTCAAGATGCATCAGAGATTGTTGATGAGATGGGAACCTTACCGCCCTCCACCCCCATCCCCCTACACACACGCTCACACAGAACAGCTCCATTTTTATCTCCTTCATCTTTTTGTATAAGTAAGGCTTTGTGAAATGAAAGCATTCTTTTGATTAAAACAATTTTTTTTTAACCACAACTTTAGTAGAAAGAACATGATATTTGGTTTGATATAAGAGAATTCTAGGTTAAAATTTCAGTTCTGCCCTTAGATGATGCTTACATCATCCATCACCATAAGCCCTCTACAGAAGTCTCTCAACTGTCAAGATCAAATGAGTGACTCATAGACAGCGCCTGTTGCAGTGGCTGACCAAACATTCCTATTGAATTAGAAGAATGTGGATTCTATTCAACTCTTTTGATATCATGGGTCTTATTTTAAAAACTTGGGAAAAGCAGCTTCACATATTTCTTATGCTGATGGTTGTTGGTTTCGTGTCTATTCTAAGTTTCTTCATGTGGTTTTGCCTAAATAACCATAGCTGGCATCCATTTAACTATCTACTTGTATTTGTTTCTGATCCCCACAGAACAGATAAGCATTTCGATTACATTTGATTCTGTTGTGTTTATCTTTTGTCTTTCTTTTTTTTTTTTTTTAATTTATTTTATTTATTTAGTTTTGGCTGTGTTGGGTCTTCATTTCTGTGTGAGGGCTTTCTCTAGTTGTGGCAAGTGGGGGCCACTCTTCATCGCGGTGCGCGGGCCTCTCACTATCGCTGCCTCTCTTGTTGCGGAGCACAGGCTCCAGACGCGCAGGCTCAGTAATTGTGGCTCACGGGCCCAGTTGCTCCACGGCATGTGGGATCTTCCCAGACCAGGGCTCGAACCCATGTCCCCTGCATTGGCAGGCAGACTCTCAACCACTGCGCCACCAGGGAATTTGGGGCTCTGGAGCAGAGAGTCGCCGAATTTTAGCCTCACTATGATGAGATATGAGACCCCTTAGCTCTTGGGGTAGCCTGTTGCCTCAGTACATGAGGAGCCTCGTCCATTTCCCCCGGAGTGCCAGGCAAATATTATCATTTCTTAAATATACCACAATATATAAATTGTATATAGATGCATAGAGAAGCATAGATGGTCCTTCTCCTGTTTCCTTTCCTCTTTTTCCCCTTCCCCTCTGTTCCTTCTTTTCTCACTTTCTTGCCTTCAAACCCCCTGATTTATAAAGACCAAAAAAACAAGGAGACTAGGGGTAGGGAGCATAGGCAATTTGATGAAGGCAAGAGAGTCCAATTCTTTTTTTCTGGACCGCAAGCCCTATTTAGATAAACTTTATTTACACATTAAGAGGAAAAAATATGTTTTGACAAGTTAACTAGTTTCCCTCTGGGTTTCCATTTGCCTCAAGCAAAATCTGCAACAGTTGTGTGTACGTGGGGCAAATGTGTTCACGTATTGGTTTCCATGCCAAATGAAAAAGTTAGATGTGCACTAGCTTCCATAATGGAAACAGCACGAATTGAAACAGAAAGGTAATAGAAACCATTGCAGGGTGTCTAGGCAAGATGAGAAAGCAAATTGCCTTGAATATGAATTGCATGATGACTCTTGTAATGTTCCTATTATTTTCTGAAAATTCAGGATGGCTTTATGTTGAGCTTGAACCAGAAGGATTCCGTGTCCATTCTGGGTGTGATCTGTAAGAAATGAACTAAAACAGGTGAACACTGAAAATGTTAAAATGTCATCATTTGTTTTACAGCCCAACCACCAGTTTTCTGATTGCAAAGTGAGTTCTTCAGTCGTGTCCATTGTTTGTCAGTAGTTCTTACGATTAACTTCTTTAAACTCAAATAACGTATTAAGAATGCTTTAAAATAAGAGGTTCAAGGGCATTTTTTTAGTGCCTCACCTTCACTTGCCTAGGGAACGCAAGGCAAGATTCAGACTTGAATATCATTTTCCTCTCTTAGGGATGATTGTTCATTTTTTAGTTGTTTATAAACAGACGTTGCTCTTGTACTTCCTATTACCTGATGATAATTCAAGTTAAATCAGCCAGATGTTAAAACGCGTACATCGATTTGATGGGAGAAATATCGGTATTAACACCAAACCACGTTGAACCTTTGTAAACATATATTTTTGCCTAGTAATACCAGAGGGAAATTAGTAGAACTGAGGAATATTACACTTTGCATTTGCAAAAGAATGAGATTCTGGTACTACTGTTCATATGCATAAATGTGACTGAAGGCAATGGTAATTACCTGCACCCCTTTCCACTTTAAGAACCAATGCATCCTGACCTTGTCAGTGATTGTAATCATTCCACTGTAACTGATTACAGTTTTTAACATGTCAAATCATCACCAATGTCTTAAACATCACCCATCATTGGAGAAAGGATAGTGGTAAAACTACAGGAACATTCAACTCAGATAAGCCTTCTCAGTTGTATTATTAAGAGTCAGAAATATAGAATGCTTTCTCATAAGGACTCAAACACAAAAGGATCTTCAAGAAGCAACAGTAGCTGTGGGCTTCCCTGGTGGCGCAGTGGTTGAGAATCTGCCTGCCAATGCAGGGGATGCATGTTCGAGCCCTGGTCCGGGAAGATACCACATGCCACGGAGCAACTAAGCCCGTGCGCCACAACTACTGAGCCTGCGCTCTAGAGCCCGTGCGCCACAACTACTGAGCCCACACACCTAGAGCCCGTGCTCTACGACAAAGAGAAGCCACCACAATGAGAAGCCCGCGCACCACAATGAAGAGTAGCCCCCATTCGCCGCAACTAGAGAAAGCCTGAGTGCAGCAACAAATACCCAATGCAGCCAAAAATAAATAAATTAAATAAATAAATTTTAAAAAAAGAAAATAAAACTAATAGACACTCCAGGAAAAGGACAGGAAAACAATTATTAAAAAAAAAAAACACACAAAACAGTAGCTGTATTTTTTTCCCTTCTGTGGAAAAGATCAGATTAAAAATCTTGTCTTTTGATACACACCTCAAAGCACTCTTTTTTTTTTCATAATTCTTTCAATCTAGAATGTTGAGCATGACTGTTTTCCATTCATAATCTTGAGAATTTTCTAAAATTGATGAGTAAACAGGTTTTACAGTAAGAAAAAAAAGTTGTACAGAACTCGATATGGAATTTGCTTGTCTCTCCAGCTATCCTGGATGTTTCCTATCCCGCTTCTTCAATAAATAAGTTTTAATCTATGTTCCTTGCCCCCTCCATGGCAATGTAGAGATTTTAGGGTGTATTCACACAAAAGGCAGTAATAAATCAAGGTTGGTAAAACATCATTTTTCCTACTCTAATTGGAAAGATTTAGCTCTTATATAGGTCATCAGAACCTTCAAGTATCTCTAACATAAAATTTTCATAAAATGGTTTCAAAAAAGAATTAGTGCCTAGTATAGCATTTGGGACTTAGTAGGCATTCAAGACATCATCAGTGTTCCTGACGATACACATTTAAATATATTCTTTAAAAGTTATTGTTTCTGCTAAGCGACGCATTACTTTCTAGCAACAACAGCAACAAAGCCTATTTATTTGTTTTTGTGGAATATTCAGACCATAAATATTTAAACAGCCTAAGGGACCGTATGTTTGAGTGTTACTCTTGGTGCTAAAACTGGACAAGTCCCAGGAAAAGTGGAACAAATTGGCCACCCTCAAAATTATTTCTCAAGTTGAGGTTACATTGTATGTAGGTCAATCTGAGCTTTTGGATAATTTTTTACCTTAAAACCTGAGAGTCCAACAAAGGATCCTCCCTTTTACTTGAAATATATAACATTATATTCATCATAGAAAGAGTAAAAAGAAGAGTATAAAAATTATTTTCATTAAAGGCTAGATCTTTAATTTCAAGTGGTATTAGTAGAGATTTTATTACTAATTCATTTAATATTTATGAGTCCACTATGATTTTCACTTATCCTTTATGACATCATTTATAAGATGACTGAATAGGAGCACATTTTCTAAGCTGAACTATTTAGAATAGTATCAAGCAATTCTTCAATAGCTGGAGATTGGAAGAGAGAGGGCTAGGTAGAGAATTAACCTCTGAATCCTGTTATTTACTAGGAAATTAGGGTTACATTTGCAGTGGTTTGGAAACAAATTTAAGGATAAAGCATCTAGTGGAACTTCATAACCTGTCTCATATATGTCAGAGATCAAAGTATGTCATGTGAAAGATAGCATTACTGTGTAGTTAAAATCTGAAATAATGCACATAGCATATGATATCTAGACATTATCATAGCCCCGAGCACGCAACAAAATGTGTTTAACTGTCATTAGTATACTGTTTCTTCTCCTGAGGTTTGTTTCCTTTTAGAATATTGTCATTGCATAATAAGTAATACAACTTAAATGAACTTATGTATAACTATAGTCCTATTCACATACACTGATATATACGTGTGTTTTAAATGGGCACTTGCCAGATCTTTAAAGTTGCCTTCAAATCTTGGTTGAAAATCAGACTGGAAATTGTTTTGATTTTATTCATGTTCAAACAAATGACATGCTAATTTATACCTTTAGAAAGATATTTGCATGTGGTATACTTTAGAAAGACAATTTTATTAAACTATTTGGATTAACAAATGGTAGTGCCAAATGCAAAAACCCACAGCAGTAGAGTTGAGCATTTAATGACAAGTAAATTTTAATGTATGCATCAAATATATGTCCCACTGTATTTAATGAAAATACATTGTTTATATTTCTCACTTTGGAGGCCCCTTTGAAGATAGTAAAAGTGTACTTTCAAGACAGAGAATAGTCTACATAGTTTGTGGATTGGAGCCAGTGTTCCCCTGAGTTTATTCTTATTAGTTTTAATGCAATTAAAAATGTATTTAGAAGCCTAATAATATTATTCATGGCACATTTCTGTAAGTTTAAGCATACGATTCTTTGGAGAGAGCAAAAGAGAAATAAAATGTATTTTGTGAGTTAGAGGGGAAGCTGCACATAGGTTATAGAAGGGGCAATGTCAAAAGGAAAGGAAATGAGCACAGGGAAAGGCCATATTTTTAATTACTTCCAAAGGGTGCTGGTATATGTTTTATAACTGTTCATCTCTGTTTTTATGAAGTGCTAACTCCTTGAAGCACAAAATTACATGTGTATGCCTGAAGGCATATGGAAAGAAAACACACCAGAAACTATTGCTGACTCTTAGCCACTGGTTTAATATGTACAGTTTTGGAGAGGTTTGGGAGTCCAGCTGAATCTACTGATTTTGATTAGTTTTTCAAGAAGAAGAAGAAGAAAACACTTTTGCAATTGAAAACCTATCCCTCAAAATTTGTTAGAGACGGCACTTTGAGATTTTCTTCCTGACTAAAAAATAGGTTGTTAATAGCAAAAGGTCATTTACAACTCTAGGATTTGCTGTAAACTATGATATACCTTTGCAAATAGAAATCTTTTAACATTTGCTCTTAATTTTTTTCCCATTCCTTAAAAAGCAAGCACAGAAAAGAGATGCTTTTTCAAATAACCTATTGGACCTAATTCTAAAATTCGTCCCTCATTTGTGTATTCAATATCTCAGTGCTATAATTTGACTCTACTGATAACCAACTTTAAGGGAAACAATTAGTCTTTGGTGCCTAAAGATGATTCTGCATTTAATAAAACATATTTCAAGAAAACGAGCGTTTTGCTGGTAATTCAAAGACTTCCATGATATTCCCACTTGGGAAGCCGCTTTCTCTAATGGTTCTGGCAAGTCTCCAGCAGGGGTTGGTGAGAGCTTATGAAAAGGCGTGCATTGTTTACCACTATATAGAAAGCTGTAATCAAAGGAGCAAATAAATACCTCATGTTCTAAAAGTCAGATATACCACTTAATATTTTCAGGTGGCAACTGCACTGTCATTTCATGTAAAATCCCTTTCATTAACTATAAAAAACTGTACCTGCCTGCCAGGCTTTGAATGCCCTTCTTTATGAAAGTAAAGAGTAGAGAAATCACATACTTCTAGTGCTTTTTAGAATAGATTTGCAAAAAGAGAGAAAAAAAAGGAAAAACTCCTTTATAGTTTACTAGCGTTAAATAACATCTTAGAAAAGAATGCCATAGTGATAGGAAAGCATGATAAGATCAGTAAAATGACAAAACAGTCAACCCCACATTCACAGTGGATATAATCAACTAGTCAAATAATAAATTTTTAAAATCTGTCTTTTACAATTTTTTTTTTTTGCTTTTCATCTCTTGTGTTTTCTAATGATGGCATCTCCATTTTTGTTCCTGTTTTTCTGTCTAACCTAACAGACGTATTTTGATAGTCTATACTCAAAACACGAAGGTTTGAGAGATCAAGAGGAACCTACAAATAGTGCAGTATAAAAGGCCTGTGCAGCTTAAGACTTAAGAATGTATTGATGTCCAGAGGAAAACGCCACTGATCAGCTCTTTCAATGCTCTCTCTTCAGGCAGTGATGACTTAAACCATCTATACCAAGACTGCTAGAAAGCTATAGAAGCAAATGTTTTTCTTAAACGTATATCGCTCATCTTAGAGTTTAAAGACAGTGACTCTAGTGACGATTGCTATTTGTGTACATGGCTATAGAAGAGATAGGTGAACAAGCTACAGCATCCACTTCACGCATGTGAGTGGTGAGCTGGCTCTTCTGTGGTTGACGATGTGTCTTTTTAGTACAGAGTCTGCATCTGCAGCCCTGCTTCTTAGAGACATAATGTATTTGATAGCATTGCTCAAGGAGAGAAACTACATATAGACATCTTCAGAAATATAGGACCATCTGGTTAGAATTACTTTTAGTGGACACACTGAATATCAGTCGTTCATCGTTGATACCGTGAGCAGGAAGGACGTTATATTGGAATGCACAGCAGCAGGCCAGTCTGGGCAGTCACTTAGATGTCCTAGGCATAAGGAAGTTTTGCATTGCTTAGGTTTTCTTCCTAATGTTACTTTAGGTACTTTAGGCATGGTGCCTGGTTTTCAATTATTGCTAAATATTTCTTAATGCATACTTCTAAGGAGCCTCATTTTAACAGGATCTTCTTTATTTGATCTACATCATTTGCAGCATTGTTTCTGTTCTTTAATTTAGTGAAGGGAAAGTTAATGATTGTACTCTTTGGAGTTGAAAGTCTGTGAATTTAAATATACATTATATAGAAGTCTAATAAAAGATTCTTTTTTTAAAGATGGTCAAATACAAATTGAAAGCAACTACCATCTGTAGAAAATTTTTCATAAAAATCACTGTCTGCAGGAACAAAAGCATGTCATTGTATATACCAACCTTTCTTTATGCATTATCCAATAAAATGACATTTTAAAAGATTCACAGTGGGTAGCATATGGAATACTCTATAAACACTGACTAGATTTAATAATGTTTGTATCACTGTTTGGGAACATGTACAAGGAATGCGACAGCCATATATTATTAACATCAAAATAACTCAGAAGAAAAGCTCCTAATTAAAGCAGGACTGATCTAGAAACTTAACAAAATTGCAGCCAGAAATAACCACCTACCCACCTGCCTGAGACTTGGGACTTTCTTTTATGCATACAAAACAGACTTGCTTCCTAGGGCTGTGAGATGGCTGCTATGAAAATTATAATGGGCTGTGACAATACCATTTTCAGCTTGTCCAGAATGGTACAAAACCTAGTCTCAGAAGGACACATTGCTGCTTGAGTTAAGGTTTCAGCCAAGTGGCATCAAAGGAAAGCAAGATGGGGTCCACAGTTGTGCTGAGCTGCACTCAGTGACTCTCCGTGATTGATTAATATCCTCCTGCTTGGCAAATGTGCATATATTAAGCTCAGCATCACAATAGCAAAGACTCACTGACGGCCTGCCGTGGTAATTGATGCCCACCTGTCCTGGGGGAGCAATGTATGTAGTGCTTTTGTGTTTTCATAGAAGGGGTCTCTGTGCTATTTTCACTCGGTCATTTCTAGAAGAGGGAAACAGTAACAAAGTAAACAGGAGGAGGTTGTTTAATTAGACAGTTTGAAATCTTGTTGAGAAAGAATCCCCACCACTTACAAACAGAACAGTTATAGTATAATTTCTATGCTTGCATTCTGAAATATAAGAATGTTCACCAGGTTTTATTTTTATGGACAAGTATCTGCAGGCTTAGGAAATTTCTTTGTTATGCATTTAACCCTTTTTCAAAGTTGACATTTCCCTAAAACTTACATTGCCTTTTAATTTTTTTAAAAAGTCTTTATTGAATTTGTTACAGTATTGCTTCTGTTTTATGTTTTGTTTTCTTGGCCCCGAGGCACGTGGGATCTTAGCTCCCTGACCAGGGATTGAACCCACATGCCCTGCATTGGAAGGCAAAGTCTTAACCACTGGACTGCCAGGGAAGTCCCTACATTGCCTTTTTAAATAGCATTTTTCATACCCTTCCCTGCAATCCATTTAATTAATTCCTTCTTAATTAATTAATTGCTCCTCCAGAAGCAATCACTTTTCTTCCCTGTTGTTGTTAGCTTGGGGCATGTGTTTTTTTGTTTTGTAATATCAAAACATATAGGTGTATAGTATTGGGGAGTCTAGTTTCATCATATGATTATTTTGGTCTAAAATATATATTATTAGCTCCTTAAGTATTAGGTTATCTTATTGTTTTTTTCCTAGATCTAGAATCTGTCATTGCTCTTGTTTAGCTTATATGCATCTAAGTTTCAATCCAGTTTTAACAAAATATCATTTTTATTAGCTGAAAGTTCTAAATCAGCAGTGAATGTGTAAATATTTTCTTTCTTTTCTACATGTTCTTTTTAGATATTTATCCTCATTTTCTACTTTTATTTTATTTTGACTGGGAAAAAAGTAATTTATAAGCTGAATAATATTAAAATATATAAATATTCTATTAATTTGATTCATAAAATGAGCTCAAGGCGCTTCTCGTATATGTTAGACCAGGGGTCCCCAACGCCCGGGCCACGGATTGGTACTAGTCCACGGCCTGTCAGGAACTGAGCTGCACAGCAGGAGGTGAGCGGTGGGCCGAGCAAGCGAAGCCTCATCTGCCGCTCCCCATCGATCCCCGTCGCTTGCATTACCGCCTGCACCATCACCCCTTCCCCCCCCGCCCCATCTGTGGAAAAATTGTCTTCCACAAAACCGGTCCCTGGTGCCAAAAAGGTTGGGGACCCACTGTGTTAGACTATATAGCCATATTCATCATTTTTTTTGCTAGTACATGAGTATTTTTATCTAAGTTAATTTTCATCCACTAATGAATATTAGGAAGCATTGTACATCATTAGAAGTCTTTATTCCTAGACTAAGTATTTCCCAAGATGTGTTACTATATGAATATATTCTTTCCAGCCCCCCCCTTTCCATCAAAAAGTAGCTTTAAGGCATTATGATAAAAATGATAATGTATTTATAGAGCCGGGATAAATCAAAAGCAGTAAAGATGAAAGAATCAGATTAGACATTCCATTTGCTTAGTCAATATGGTGTCTTTTATGCCCAGGTTTCCATCTTTACAGAACTTGCTGGGTCTGTTTCACCCACACTGCAATCTATCTGATTTTCTTTTCTCTACCATCTGCTGTTCAGTTAATACATGTTTAAATGTGTGTTTTATGCAAAATACTAACAGCCTAACATTTTGGCACACTTCGCTCTTATGTCTTGACAAAGCCTGGGCATTTGTGGATAAAAGAGATATATTTTTGTTTGTACATAGAGATGAGTGAAAATCACTCCCAGCTACTCCCCTCACTAAAATGAGAATACACTGAGATGCTAAAAGGAAAGTACCCACTTTAAAATAAACAAACACGAAATCTTATGTATGAGAGTGATTTAAGTATTAATATACAAAAGAAGCATACATGAACAATCAGTATTTTTGTTTTGTTTTCGAGACTTTCACTAAACTGGACACTGGTATATATAACCTATTCTATCACTTGTTTAGAGCTTATGTAGAGCTTTTGTAGAAGTATCTGAATTTCCTTAGACCAGCCAATGACTACTTCCAATATTTTCAGGCAGCAACAGGTCTTCCAGGGCACCCAGGTGTTATAAAGGGGAGGGCACACCAGAGGGAGCCAGCCGGGTTCTCTACTTTTAGGGTCAGCTTAATCATAGAATGACAGAATGTTTCTCTTGTTCTTTGCTGTTCCCTGGGTAACTCTGCCTAATACTTAGAAGCCTTCTCTTGGCATTGTCACAAAGTAGCTCTAAAATGTGAGTCTCAAAATTTATCTAGGCACATCCGCTGACATTCTTTCTGCCCTCCCTTCATTCCAAGACACACACACACACACACACACACACACACACACACACACACACACACACACACACACACACACACACACACACACACACACACACACACACACACCCCCTCTGGGCTCCTAAGCAAAGTCTGTATACTAAATTGACGGGGCCGGGGGGTGGAGGGGAGGAGAAAGCCACCGGCCCCTCTACCTTGAGCTTGCACAGAACCGTGAGACTACTCAGACGTACAAGTAAAATTTCAGATTCATTTTATGTGTATGTATATGTTTGGGTGTGTTGTGTGTGTGTGTGTGCGCATGTGTGTGTACAGTTACTGACCTCAGTAGAAGTTTGCCCTTTTTAAAATTGTGGTAAAAAATACATAAAATGAGACCTGCCCTCTTAACATTTTAAGTGTACAATACAGTATTCTTAACTCTAAGTACAGCGTTGTGTGGTACATCTTGTTACCAATTGAATTAGGCCCTGCTGCTCGCCACTTACAAAATCAAACTCATAAAGCTTTGGTAGAGGGGAAAGTTGTCTTTAATCAGAATGCCGGCAATCTGGGGAGATGGTGGACTCAGTGTCCCCAAAGAACCACCTCCAAAGATTCTGCTCAGCCATGAAAGTTTTAAAGGAAAGGGGGGAAGTAATCTCAGTGAATCATTTAGATAGGGGGTCCGAGTCATCGCCATCCCCCACTGTGTGCAGGCTGTGTGCAGCCTTGTTGACTCCTCGTGATCTTCCTCTAGACTTTATCTTGTTCACACAGTTTGGTCACACAGTTTGTTCGCGAGATTACCGAACGGGAAGATAGGGAAGAGATCTGGTCATCTATTTATTTTTTATTCCTACTTCTTTGATCTACGAAAAGAACCGAGTTAGGCAAGGTATTGTGTGATTAAAAGATCTGAAAGGTGTGCTTGGGCTGGAGATGAGCAGAGCATGGGTGGTTCCGGTTAAAAGTTAGTTACCATATAGCTTTGCTGAAATGACAAGGAAAGGGGCTTCCCACTGAGGACTGTTTCCTTCAAAGAGCTGCTTACAATCTCTTGAAATTTTTCATCTTGCAGGACTGAAATTCTATGCCCATTGTATGGCAACTCCCCGTTTTCCCCTCCCCTCAGCCGCTGGCAACCACCGTATACTTTCTGTTTCTATGAGTTTGATTACTTTATTAGACACCTCATATAAATGGTATCATGCAGTATTTGTCCTTCTGTGTCTGGCTTATTTCACTTAGCATAATATCCTCCAGGTACATCCACGTTGTAGCATATGACAGACTTCCTTCTCTTCTATGGTTGACTAATATTCCATTGTAAGTATATACCACATTTTCTTTATTCATTCATCTGCCCTGAGACATTTAGATTGTTTCCACCTCTTGGGTATTGTGAGTGATGCTGTAACGAACATGGGAATGCAAATATCTCGTTGAAATGCTTCCTTTTTTCTTTTTTTTAGTTCAAGTGCTGACTTTGAATAACACATTGACATTGAAATATATATGATTCCTAAGATCATGTAATTTTTTGAGATGTCAGAGACACCTACACACAGCAAACACGTGAAAGATAGATTCATAGTCCTAGTTTATATCCATGTCACAAATGCAACGCTACTGAAGCTATTTTGTTATTGTTTTCCTAAAGCAGAAAACTTTCACAGGCACATTTTTATCTTTCCAACAAAGGAGAGAAAAGAGAAGGGATGTGTTGTTTGGAAGTAATGCCACTGTATTTGAATAGCTTCTTCCACAGAAAGCGTCTAAAAATGTCTTTCAGAATTAAATAATACAATTTCATATTTAAGACATACATTACATTGATACTAGAGAAAACACAGCATCCATTAGTGATGCAGTAAAATTAATCAATTGTTATATATGTATATAGACACGTACATACATAGGTCCGTACATGCGCATACACATACATACATATTTAGGGAACCTTAAAAAAATAGATGAAGAGTTGCTGAAAAGCATAAGAAATGTGGTGCAAAAAACACAGCTTTGTCTGAGAAAATTCTATTGTAGCAAGAATAACATTTTCCTAGTGGAATGTCTGGCCCAGGGTTGGTCCAGAATAACCGACCATATTGAATAAATGCAGGGAAACATTCTGAAATGTTTAGGTGCCATGACGGAGGTATTACATTAATGGGCTTTATATCCTGAAATGAACTTGTTTTCAACCCTGCAAAAAATTTTAGTAAGTGAGGAAGAGATTAGGCTTAGGGTTAGGGTTACATGATCATCTAAAAAAAATTTATATAAGATGATGGTGTGAATAGATTCTGGTAAGTGAACATAGATCTTCAAAGCTTAGAGAACTAGGAGTTGGAAGTTTAATGTCAGGGATGACAAACAGCCCAGACTGAAAAGAAACAAGAGCCGTCAATAAGCAATTCGGTTAGAAATATAAAGTTGTGTTTAAAGGCCATTATTTTATTTTAGAGTAACATGTCAGTCTTTGAGATAGTTTATTGTGGATTAAATTCAGGATGAGATTGCTCTGTACTTACAAGGTTCTTACCCTGTTTTAGAGATTATAGGACATACAAAAGATGTGCAAAATATATTTTTACCACCAACTGCCTTCAATCTAGAATCGGAAGACTTAATATAAAATTAAGCAACTAGCTTAAATAATATATTCAAGTATTTCCATTAAAGAAATCAAAGTATTCACTTTTTCTCAAGTGCTTCCATTTTTACTGAATATTTATGGAATCAAGCATTTTACAGCTGGAAAGAACTTTACAGAATTTCTATTCCTGTTGCTCTATTTTGCAATTGAGGGAAGTAAATCCTACAGATGACCCTGTCCATGCAAAAAAGGGATTAAATCTCTTGCCTCAGTTCATAGGTCTTTCAAAAGCACAGAGTTGCCTTTTATCTTTATGAGTAAACTTGCTTAGGAAGACTTTTTCCTTTTCGTTACCACTTCTTTACCTCGTTGGTGATTTTAATTAAGGAAAGATAAGCAAAAAATGACAAAGCATTATCTGCTGAATTTGAAACTACCACTTGAATTGAAAATGCATGGTTGAAAACTATCTACAATTCAGTATACTAATCCCCAAACTTGAAACGGGGGCCCTTGAAAACAAATGTAGGAAAAATAGAAAAATTAAATGCTCAAAGAATTCACAGAATTATTTTACAGTAAACGATCAATCCCAAGCACCTAGACATTCATTTCAGAGCAGCAGACATGACAGAATTACCTGGTATAGTAAAAATTAAAAAATAAAAAACAAAAGGGTGCACAGTAATGATGAGAAACATAGGAATTCTCAGATACTCGGCATCACCACTTATAACTAATTTCGTAACTGTGTACAGTTATTCTTGAGTCTGTAGTAACATGTCTCAAAGTCCTTTACACCCTGACTCTGTCACTACCCAAAACAATAAAACTCAATTCCCCAGGGACATACCCTTTGGCAAAATTCACACTGACTACATATTTTGCTTCATTGACATTTGTAGTAAAATGATCTTTTAAGATCATTGGAAACTCTTAGCAGAGACTGCGGGATCTGATATTTTGCTCTTTTAGCTGAAGTTATAATCCCAGGATAGTTTCTATTTAGGGAGAACATATCAGGGCCAAACATATTCAGACTAAGGGCATGTTCATTGAACCCACAAGAGTGTTGGGGAACAGTCTTGAGATACTGTCCTGATCTAGATCTGAACGGATAAGGGGAAATCTTTGCTCCATTTGCCTTGGCTTTGCAGTTCTCACTGTCGCCATATAAGCTGATCTCCAAGTTATCAAGGAGGCCACTATTTCCACCTGCCTGTTAGATATTACCATCCCAGTGTTTCCTAGCTATCTCAAACTCAGTGTGTTCAAAACTATTTATTATTCTCCCTCTCTCCCTGCTCCACCTACGCTAAATAATGTTCCCTTTCTTTTCTCCCAAGTTGTATTAAAAAACAAGTATACAGAAAACACACTTTGAGTTACTAGGGCAAGAAAACTCAAGTATCCTCAATACTTCCCTCTCTCTAACCACTAACATCTAGTCTAGTCACCATGTCCCAGGGTTCAATGTCTCATCTCTCCAAACCATCCTTTCCATGGTTGCCAGAGTGAGATTCCTACAAACCGTAAGATCATATTGCTCCTCTGTATAAAAACCATTGATTAGCCATTACCTCCAAAGAAAACTTGAAAACCTTAACATGCATTCAATACCTTTCCAGGTGTAGGGAAGGAAAGATTTGTCCTCCATGTTCCTGGGTTCAACAGCTGAGTCTATGAAACAAACTGACACTGGACAGGTTAGCCTGAAGATAAGGTATACAAATTTATTAAGATTTAATATTATGACATAACTGGGAGAAAAAAAAGTGAACACCCAACAAGCAGTGAGATTTGAGAGCTTATACAACATCTTAATAGGGGAAGGGGAGATGGGACGTAGGCCACTTAGAGGAGAGTAAAGGATTTTTAGGAAAGATGAGTGGAACCTCAGGAGGATAGATGGAAGATATGATAGTATGAGGCAAAGTTTGTCTGGGTGTAGTGTCAACTTCTAGTCTCCTCTCCTTTGATAAGAGTCATTCTTCTCTGGTTGATGAAACTCCCAGGGAAGAGGTTTATGACAGTTGAGTTCCTTTTGGAGGACCTGTCTTTATGCAGATAAGGGGAGTTCAGAGAAAGCCTCTCCCTGCATTTGCTGTTTTCCCAAGTGCCTTCAACTCAAAATAATTCTTATGCCAAATGGGCATATTTTAGGGTGGCCTATTCTGCACCCATCACAGGCTGTCCTCCTCTACAGCTCCCTGCGTTCCCAATCTGTGTTATCTTGGAATAGTCCAAGTTTCTTGATAACTCCAGATACAGTTATACCTCTGCTCATGCTATTCTCCTTGCCTGTGGTGTCTTCTCTTTGGATAGAAAAATCTTTTCCATACCTCAAGATGGAAGTCGAAAGTTACTTCCTTCTGAAACCTTACCTAATAATCTCAGAATCACTTCTTTCTATGTGTTTCTATATTTTTCTGGAATTCCTTTGTGGAGCTTAGTTTATTTTACCATGCACTTTTGTTTATTATTTATTTTAAACAAGAGAAGCAGTATGGTATGCTGGTTAAATTCATACTTTTATGTTATGGGGGAGCTATGGGGGTAAGGGTACCCAGGTTCAAATCCTGAAACCACCACTTACTGCGGAGATGGCACTGAGAAAGTCAGTAGGCCTCCCTGAGGCAAATTTCATCATGTGTAAAATGGAGTTACTGATAGGATATATGCATCAGAGGGCCGTTGGGAGTATTAAATAAGACAACGCTTTTTCTCTACTTAATCTCCCAGTTTCTTATACATTGTTGCCACATGATAAATGATGCTGAGAGCTGAATGTGAGGTAGGGCTGGAGGTAGTACTTGATCTAATTAACATCTGTGTGTGCAGACTATGAATATTCAATAATAATACTGACATTCCAAAATATATACATCAATCTCAAAATTTTCTAATCATAACTCTTATGTTACTCTAAACGCAACTATTTATATGCCAGTCTCAATAGTTATGCGTTGCCTAACACCTGCTATTTTTTAACTGCCTTTGATACTATGTAAATTCTCAATAATTTATCAGATACACTTTAATTGGATGTGTACATAATATATACTCTTCTTATCAGTAGTTAGGAACTAGCAAGTAGACTTACTATCATTTGGACAGTATTCTATGTTGCATTAGTCCTAGGGTTTTTTCTTATTGTTGTTAGTGTACGTGTATGTGTTAATTCAGCTAGCATTTTTTATGCCTTTGAGCAAAAAAAATCGGATGGTATCAGTTCCCTGTTTAAAACCCTTCAATGACTTACATCTGTCTCAGGAAAAACTTCAAAATGCTTAAGAGACCTGTAGAATCTGGCCCCTACGGACGACAGGAACCATCTCCCTCCTATCTCCCACTTCCTCCATAGGCTCTAGTAGTCCAGGACTTTTCTCTCTCCTTTGTGTTCCTGCAGTATTTAATATCCTTCAGAGCCTTCACTCACCCTATTCCAGCACTCCTCCTGGCTCTGCCCCTTCAGGTCTGAGTTTTAATATTTCACCCTTCAAGTGGCATTACCAGACTCCTGGCCCACCCGTACTCCCACAAGTCTAAGTTAGGTCTCCCAAATATACACTCTTTAACAACCTATGCTTTGCAATCACAGTTTTCAATTTGTAATTTAAAATTTTTTCTATTTGTTTAATGTATGCTTTCCCATGAATCTGTAATCTCCATGAAAGCAGTGACCAGTGACCTTGTATCAGTAGTAACTACTATATCTTCAGAACCTAGAAGATACCTGGCACAGAGTAGGCACTTAATAAATATCTTTGACTAAATGAAAAATCACTCTGTTAGGTGTCTCAGAATGCAAAGCTAGAGTCTGTCTTCAAAGGAAGAGTAAAAAGAAATGTACACAAAAGGCACAGTGAGTGAATAATGAAATGGGGTAGAGAAAAGTAGGAGGGCTTGAGTGTACCTCTTACCTCTATAATGATCATCACATTTGTAGCTTTAACTGGAAACTGATTTAAAAGCATTTTCTTTATACCCAGCCGACTCAGGCCATCTGTGAAAAAGTGGGCTCATTACAAAATTAGTTCATCTCTCTGGAAACATAATTGCCTCCTATATGTTAAAAACTGGAGACTGGTTCAGAATTCCTGTCATTGACTATGCTATCTTTGTTATGTCATTTAAATGTCCTATGCCTAAGTTTTGTAATCTGATTGTTAAAAGAATTTTGTAGTCTAAATCCTGAACCATTTTAAACTATTATGTTGAACCCAATTGCAAGTTATTATATATATTCTATATTGTTCTTATTAATGTTTCACATTCTAAAATATTCATCAGTGTGTATTTATCACATAATGTGTGGTCTCTAAGTAAATTCCAGCTACTTTAATATGCCTTAGTATTATTTTTTAAAGATAAATTTCTTTAAAATAGTAATCATTTTTGACTAAAAATGATATATTCAAATTAAATGAAAAAAATTACTATTTGGTTTTTAGCATTTAGAGACATCTTTTCTGACAGGTTATGGAAAGAGGAAATACTGTCTGTATTCTTTAATAGATTTTATATTTGTGACTTCCTTTTATTTAAATGGATAATTATGCCATGTTGCTAACTAAATCTTGTGTGAAGGTTAAGTGGATCTCAAGCTGATTTTTCCATGTTCTCAACAATCCAGCAGTAATGATATTTCGAATTTCAAGTTTTTTATTAAAATCATAACTAATGTACTACCTATGAAGATGAGAAATTGTAAGAACGGATTTGACTCAATTAGCTGTGAGGTACATAAACTCCTTCATCCCCAGTGCTCTGCTAATGCTTATTCCAGTTCTAGTGGAACAAGTTTTCTGTATTAACAATTACTCTCCACATCAAAATTAAGTAAAATGACAAACAGTAGTGTTGGTAGTACTCTGCCTAGTATTTGGTGCAGCAATGCTATTGTAGGGCAGGGAAAAGTTTTCCCCGGTCCTCATAAGGTCCCTGGCTGCATCTGAAAATTAAGATTGACAAAGACAGATTAATGGGAGAAAAGCATACACATTTATTGAATATAAGTCTTATGTGGCGTGGAAGCCTTCATTAGGAAATGAAGACCCAAAGAAATGGTTAAACCTGAGTGGTTTTATGCTAGGTTTGATAAATAGTGGAAAGTCATGGAAAGATATGAATGGGCAAATAGTATGAAGTATAGTAAACTGGGGGGAACTAAGAAAGGCTTGTTCATTCAGATACTTCTTGGTGTCCCTCCTCCATCTTGGAGATAAGGTTGTTCCTTTCTTTGGGGTATAGGGAAGCTACCTCTCACGTCGGTGTTTTCTGACCTGTTTCAGGGGAGAAGAGCACTGATCTTCCTACTTCTTCCATTTTCTCAAATTCCTTCAGCTTAAAGTATTCAGTATGCCACCGTGCCATATTTTGGGGTAATGTGTTCTGAACCCCATCAGCTATTGTGCCAGTTAGAGGGCAAGGGTTACAATACCTACCTTCAATCAATTTATAGACAGCTAATTATAGCTACTGAAAGTAGTTTAAAACTATATATAATGTATATAAATATACACTATAAAAGTATAAAATAATATAAAAGTATTAAAAATATTTCCTATTTGAATATATGCCTATGGGTGAATTATAGCTATTTCAGGTTGAATTTTAAGTCCATACTATTATTATATTAGTAAGGAATATAATCTATAAATCTGTATATAGTCACACAAAAGCATAGATGATAAAAGCTTTAGACAATTCTGTGTAGTGTGTAAATACCAAAGTAATTGTGTGAAGACTGCTTCCCTATGTCAGATTTTCAAATGAGTTCATATGAAAATGCTTTGTGGGACTTATGATGTATGTTTTATAAATTGTTTCCAGATTCATGATTGAGATCAAATGGTTTAAAATTAATAATACTTTTTAAAGGTTAACATTTTACTTCCTAGCTTTTTAAAATGCTGACCACATTTTAGCTTATAAACCCTGCAACAAACACTTCTCTTGGAGAGAAGATGATGTAATTTTACAATAGTTCAATAGTTGATAACTTCAATAGTTGAAGTTATCTTCAAAAACTTATAAGCTGGAAAAATCAGAAATGCTTGTCTTTGTAGAACAAGGAATTTGAAAGTCAACTAGTAAAAGGAAAATTGCTCTCAATTGCTTTTTTCCCCTTAAAATTGATAACTTTATATGCATTTGATATGCCCACTTTACCACCTTAAGGTTCTATTTCTTTTAGTATATAAATTACTATGAATTACCCCTATCTCTGAACTTCAACTTGGAAAGATCATTGTTTTTCCAGGGTTCTTCTCTCTCAATATTTCAAGGACTCCCAAGGTTGCTTAAGCAGGTGGGAAGAGGTCAGTCTACATTTTGGTCCCAGAATAATCTAATCATCTTCCACAAAATACCTTATTCTTTGATACCAATACAGCCATTGTCACCATCTCCTGTGGCACCAAAGGCCAAGAAATCTGGGCATCCAGGAGCAAATGGCCTTTTCCTGCTGATCTCACCATTCTCTTCAATAGTTCTTCAGGGAAAGGCATCAGAAGAGCTTCTAGCATTAGTTACACGGTGTGCCCATAACTGTCCTTCCTATTTCACCCTAAACATGGCCACTGGCTTCTCATTCCGTGCTCTCACAACCCAGTTAAGGGCAGGCTGCCTGGCCCAGAGAAGTCCATCACAAGAGTCTACAACATATTTTCTAAAGTCTCTCTTATAATGAAGCTTTAAATATTCCCAAATAGGAAGCAGCAGCTCAGTTCAAATCTCTACTTTCTCCCTCTTCTCTGTAGGCACAATCCCGTTATACGCACTTTACATTATAAATAGAACAGAATTCTATAGGTAGCTGTAAGGATGCCTTGTATCTCTATGACAAGAAAGTGGCTTTCGGACTCTAGGATGAAAACTACCCATGAGCCACCAAATATCCTTTCATAAAATATATTTTCTAATAAATTATTTCTTTACCAGGCATCCCAGAAGATAGCTTTAAGACTTATTTCCTTTAAAATGTATTCGCAATTTCTGGTCTCTAATATGGGAGATAAATAAAATGCCCAATTTAAAATGTTACCTACTGAAGTGTCTACTAGGGCCACATCTAGGTCTAATTACACAAACAACTTAAACAGACCATCATTCTACTGACAAATATATTCTATTGCATATATAGGTTTAAAATAAAATCAGTATGATTGAAGTCTACCTTGAAAAATGAATTTAAAATGTCCAGATTGATGAAAATATGAGGGGATTAAAATTTTTTCTCAAGTATTCAGAAAATCACCATTAAAATATTCTCTACTAATAAGGTTTGTTGTGAAATTGGTTTATCTTAAGATATATAAGAAGGGTTTTAGTTTCCCAAGTACCCAAGTCAAACCCATGGCTCATCTTCCAATGTGATGTTATAATGAGACTTTTCTCTTTCACCAAATATTTCTTGAGAAGCTATAGCATAGTTGTTAAGAATATGAGTTCTGGACCCATTCTCAGTTTGTTCCCATTACTGTGACTTACCAGCTGTCTGACCTTGGGTAAATTCTTACCTCAGGAAACAGTTGTGAGGATTAATTGCATTAATCCATGGGAAGCCTTCACAATGACTCCCACAGAGTAAATTAAAACAAAACAGTAATAAAAGATTAGGTATAATGATCATTATTATTATTGTTGATTTTAGTTATTTTTTCACTGCTACTATTTCTGCTACGTGTTTTAGGGGCTGATGATGTTACCGAACTCAGGTTCGGCTGCTCACCACTCTGAAGTCAATGATCAAGAGGCAAGTGTCAGTAGAAAGGAAAGGTGCTTTAATCAGAAAAGCTGGCAATCTGGGGAAAAGGTGGACTCATGTCCCATGACCAACTCCCAAGATTCTGCTCAGCCATGACAGTTTTTAAAGGGTAAAAGGAGGAAGAATCTCAGTGAATCATCAAGGCAGGAGGTTGGATTCTGCATCATTCTCCATTGTGTGCAGAGGGGCTGACTCTCTCTTCAAATGGTATCTTGCCTGTGTGATCTGCCTGCAGAATTGCTAAGGGGGCCGTTGTGGGTAGAGAGCTAGTCATTCTTTAACTACTTAATTCTTCATTCTTACTGCTTTTTATCTAGGAAAAGAACCAACAGGTTAGGCAAGGAGTGGTGTGCATTCAGGAGAGCGTAAGTTAGGAGTTAGGTTAAATTACCTAGTGATCTCATTCTTATAATTAGGTTCTTTTAAGGTTAGAGGGGAACAGAAATGGGCAAACAGGAAAGGGGCAAAAGAGCTCCTTTCAGTGAGTCAGTGGTCAACAAGACAGGCAAGGTCTATTCTCCTGGGCTATATTTTTAAGTGAGGAAAGATAGGCAATGAACAGGTAAATAAATAAAAGAGATAATGTCAGATAGTGATAAGTTCTCAGAATGAAATAAAATAGGCCAGAGTAATAGTGATGGGAGTGGACATTTTAGATTGGATGGTTGGGGAAAAGCCTCTCTGGGGAGGTGGCAGTTGAGCTGAGGTTGAATGACCTGGTGAAAAGAAACATTCTAGGCAGAAAGAAGAGCAAGTGCAAGGGCCCTGAATTGGGTATGAGAGCTTGCTAGGCACAAGGAAGAGAAAGAAGGTTAATGAGTCTCGGCATAGTGCTTAAGAGGGAGAACTGGGTGAGATTAGGTTGCAGTGGTGGGTAAAGGCCAGATCATGTAGAGCCAGCCTCATAAACGCTGAGAAGAAAATTGGATTTTATTCCAAGTGTTGTGGGAAGCTATCAGAGGGTTTGCAGGAGAGGATTTACATTTGAGATACCAATAGATGCCATGAACAAAAAAAAAAAATTAAGTAGAGATGACAAGCAGGCAGTTGATTATAAAAGTATCTCAGGGGAGAGACTGGAGCTACAAGTAATTTGGGAGCCATCAATATAGATGGTATTTAAAGTCATGTGAATCGCTCTGGTCAGTTAGACTATAGACAGAGGATTCAGGACCAAGCCCTCAGGGTACTCTAACATTTTACAGAAGTTGCCAGAGAAGGAGAGGAGGTAAGAGGAAAAACATTTTAAGCATGAGGGTGTGTGTCATAGAAACTAAGAAGAGTGGCTAAATGTGTCAGATGTGGCTGAGACCTCAAAAGGAGGACAGAGGGGTGAATGTTGGATTTGGCAACGTGAAGGTCATTGTCATTATAAATAGTGCACTTCTACCATGTGAAAAGAATGTTAGATTAGTATCATGCAGGGGTCTATCATGATGTCTACTATAGGGGAGGAAAAATAATTGTTTCTCTACCCTACTGAGTAATTGGCTGAGGACCAACCCCACCACCACCACCGCTTCCCCGTAATACAAGACAGAATAACAAGAGAAAACCAGAGAGAAGTTAATAAACTTGAATACCTCATGTGTACCTGGGAGATACTCGGAGAAAAATGAGTAACTCCCCAAAGTAGGCTAAGTCACCAGCTTAAATACCATCTTCAGCTAAAGACAAATGAAAGATGTGAGGACACCCATAATGGGGACGAGCGTTACAGGGAAAAGCACCATAAACAAGGATAAGGTTTGTTCTGCAGGTTTAAATCTGCAACTTCACCAGTGATACTCCTGATACCCTTGATTCTCTGGTGTCCTCCTTCTCTTCCTGGTACAGAGAGGAAGACACCCTTACAAATGGAGATTTCCTTTATAAATGGAAATTTCCCTTTCAAATGGGTAACTTTTACTCTTTTCAGAGCTTTTCCTGTGTCTGCTGTTTTTCAATCAGCTCAAAATAATCTATGCCAAAGAGGCATATTTTGGGGTGGCACATCTGCTCACCTTCACTACATTCTAACCTTAGATGGATGAGTGCCTTTGTTTTTTTGGGGGGAGGGGGAATGTAATTTATTATGTTTACAGTTTTATTGATAAAATGACTGCCTCTTATCTAGTTTCCACAGCTCTAAAAATTGGAATAGTGGTATTTCTCTGCCTTTTTGACAAGGTTGTCATGAAGGATATGGAACATAGTGGAAGGAAAAATATAACGTAAAGTCCGGTACAAATGCAAATTAATAAGGAGAGTTATTTGTAATATTAGATTATAAACTGCTTAAGGGTCTGGATTAGGCTTTAATGATCATTGTATCAAGCACAATGCTTAGCATAATACTAACCAGTATCTTGCGTTTAGTGGTTGCTCAAAAAAAGAAAAAAAATGTCTTAAATGAAATAAAGAGGTGGAAAGGAATGATGGTGTCTAGTTCTTTTTCACCTGCAGAATCCCAAGTACGATTTGGTGACAGGGTTGCTCTTGTGAAAGATTTCAGTGCTGAGTCATGCCCTCCATCCCTTTTACAAAGTAATCACTGTGAAGAGAAGTAAAGGACTTGGAGATTGGGCTGCTTTCCATTTGTTATTTCTAAGCGAAACCATTCCCAGAATTTTTCAGATTTTCTCACTTTGGTATACAGACAGAATTTCTGAAATCAGTTTTTCTTCTGGGAGAGCAAATTTATGAAATTGTGTATCACCACATGGGCATATTTTAGCTGGTGAAAAATTGTGTTATGATAAATGGTAAATGTCCAGTTTTTTTGCCTTTTTTTTTATCTTTGGCTTTTTCTGTGTGTTGTACAGGTGTTGAGCCTTCTGAAATATACACAGTTTAGTACCTTGCTACAAATAGAATATAAGTAAGTGACCTTTGCAAAGCGTGTATTCTTAGCAAGTCTGGCATGAGTCTGTTTTATTTAGGCAAGAGAGACTAGAAAACAAAAATCTAATTTTCATTCTGTGCTGAGAAATAAAGAGAATTGTCTTATTTCTGCAGCTCTCAAACAGGATGTTCAACACTCTTAAAAATCAAACAAATAGGGACTTCCCTGGTGGCACAGTGGTTAAGAATCCGCCTTCCAATGCAGGGTACACGGGTTCGAGCCGTGGTCCGGGAAGATTCCACATGCCACGGAGCAATTAAGCCTGTGCACCACAACTACTGAGCCTGCGCTCTAGAGCCCGCGAGCCTCACCTACTGAAGCCCATGTGCCTAGAGCCCATGCTCCGCAACAAGAGAAGCCACCGCAATGAGAACCCCGTGCACTGCAATGAAGAGTAGCCCCCGCTAGCCGCAACTAGAGAAAGCCCACGCACAGCAACAAAGACCCAACGCAGCCAAAAATAAATAAATTAATTAATTTTTAAAAATCAAACAAATATGATATTCTCAGAGGTAAAATCAGAATATGTAGGTAGCATTACATACAACCCTTTTGTTTGTAAAAAGCAAGTAGAGTAAGTCAGAAATGCATTAATTCTTTCAGGTCTATTGATAGCAAAATGGACTTGAGGGTTGAAAGATTTAATGTCACTCCTTAGCAAGGAAGAGGTTGTTGTGTGGCTAATGTGAATGCTAATACTTAAGTAGCATAAGAAGGAGCCTGGGAAGGGGAGCATCTCACTTTTAAAATCCTGCTGTATCCTGTAAGTGTCAGCTGCAAAGTGATTTTCCAGAAATGGTCTGATTTCCCCACTGACTTCCATTGTGAAACTAGAGCTGTGTTCCCATGGAAAATAAATTTGGCCCCAGGTTATGATAAAACACACTGAAGAATTCAGAAAATTTTATAAAATCCAGCATTTCAAGACACAGTTAGCAGTACCTGATAAAATAATACTATCACAAAATGTGAATACACTGTAGTAGATCTTAAAATAGCACACCCGAAACTGTGCTATTATTCTTTTTTTTAACAAGTCCAAGTCTAGTACCTTTACATTTAAAGACATTTTACTTCTGTGATCATTATTGATTTTTAATAGACTTAATTGTAAAAGGTAGATTTGCTTTCCTTTATATTCTTCATGGTTAGTCTACTTACCTTTTTCTGAAGCATTCTTATCAATTAACATTCAAAAGCTTTCAGCCATAGAAGAAAGACCAGAAGGAAATGTCCCAAAAAGTTCACAACACTGAGTTGTTGGAAATTTTAGTTTACTTACGTTTTTATATTTCTAAGTCACCTAAAGAGATAATTTTCTGTATCTGTATCTTCTATAATCAGGAATAAAGTCGATAATTTCTTTCTATAAATTTACACATAATGAGATACATTTAGTTGGACACATTTACATACCTGGTTCATTTTATGCTTGGTAGTAGTGGTAGTTGTTATCACTTTTTTGATAAAAATTTTAAAACAGTGATGTAATTAATTTTGGGATAAATACTTTTCTGTAGTATACTGCTGAAAGTGTAGTCCTAGTGTTACCGAACCAAACTTGGGTCCTCTGGCCACACACAGTAAAGCCAATCTACTGGCACCAGGTTGTGAAGGAAAGTGCAGCATTTATTATAGGCGTCAGACAAGGAGAGTGGGTGTGGGTGGCTTGTGCTCAAAAGCTCCAAACTCCCAGAGGGTTTCAGGGAAGCCTTTTTAAAGACCAGGTGAGGGAGGGGTTTGCAGGGTATGTGATCAGCTTGTGCATAGTTCTCTGATTGGTTGATGGTGAGAAAACAGGGCGGTGTCACAGGGGTTAACACTGTCAATCCTCAGGCTCCAGTAGGCCTGGGGGGCTATGTGCTCAAGGTCACCAAGTAGTTAACCTCTTCCATTTGGTGGGGGTTTTAACATCTGTAAAACAACTGAGGAAATGTGCATCAGATACTGTTATCTAAGCACTTAGAAAGGAGCTAAAGGAGAGGATATGGAGGAGGGGTCTGTCATGGGAAGGCCTCATTGGGTCCTGCTGGGTTACACTGGACTGGCAGCCTCAGTATCATCTGGGAACTTGTTAGAAATTATAATCCTCAGGCCCCTGGGCTCAGGCTCAGCAAACAGCATTTGGGTTTGAACAAGCCCTTTGGGTGATTAAGGTTCTAGAGCTACAGCAGAATCTCTCTCTCCCTCTCTCTCCCCTCTCCGTCCTTCCCTCTCCAAAGCTCTTCCTCTCCTCCCTTCTTTTTCTCTCTCCCTCTTTTTCCCCTCCTCATATGGGATATATGTGTATATGTATATATACACACATATAGATATATAACCTATATATAGAATTCACTGTAACCTCTCCATCTATATAGAATATGTATTAAAAAAAGAAAATATATACTTATTTCCCTGAGTTTTTCATTGCTGTTTGTTTCTACCCTACCTCGCTCCTAAAAAGATATGAGGCAGTTTTCTGGTGTTTATACGTCTGTGTTTTCATTTAGCAAACATGTTCTTCATGGTTATACCTTAAATAGTTCTGCCTCATTTATAGATTTTCAAAGCTCACTAACCAATATAATGACTCCAGCAAGTTGTTATGGGCTGAATTGTGCCCCCCCCCATTCATGTTTTGAAGCCCTAACCCTCAAAACTTCCAAAATGTGACTGTATTTGGAGATAGGACATTTAGAGAGGTAATTAAGTTAAAATGAGGTCCTTAGGGTGGGCCCTAATCCAATATAACCAGTGTCCTCATAAGAAGCGGAGATTAGGACACAGACAACACGGACAGAGGGACCACCAGGTAAGGACACAGGGAGAAGGCAGCCATCTTCAAGCCAAGGAAAGAGGCCACAGAAGACAGCAAATTTGCTGACACCTCGATATTGTATTGCTAGCCTGCAAAATTGTGAGAAAATAAGTTTCCGTTATTTAAGTTACCTGGTCTGTGGTATTTTGTCATGGCAACCCGAGCAAAGTAATGCAGAAGTTTACAGAAATAATGTTATAATTCAGTCTTAACATCTAGTGATTGCCTTGGAGGTACTATTGGATCATGTTCCTTAACAGAAAGCTACAGCTTTACAAAGGGTGCCAGAGAACAGTATGAAAAACTACTCACCATGCACAACAACATGATAAAGCTCTATGAGAATCTTGGAGAATACTTTATTTTTGACTCTAAGACAGTGAGCATAGAAGAATTTTTCGGTGATCTCAGCAACTTCCAAACTTTGTTCCTGGTAAGTAATACGTCTTAAAGCCTTGCAAGGCCTGTTGCTTTTGTTCTTAAATAATTTCTTCCATAGACATTTTATTTTACGTACCTACTAACCATATTGATTTCATGTTATAGCCCTTTAACAGGAATTGACAGATATTTTATACCTGTGACATGGATTAAAAATTGTTGGCTGGCTTAATGTATAATGGGAACCTAAATGAATTATCTTCAACTTTAGGTACACATGGGAATTTTACTGTTGAAATATTATAGAAAATGAATGAATTGGTATTCAAATGACCCTGATTTTTTATACAACATAATATTATAATTTGACCTAGCTTAAAAATTAACATCTAAAATCATCTTTTACTCAATACATTAAAATGCTGTGACTGATGAATAAGTTTCTTTCATAGTCTAGATGAGAAACTGATTCTAAATTGGACTCTGTATCAATAAATGACCTGGAATACCTAAAGTTTCTTTCAGAATGTGAGCTCTCCTTTTTCAAACTGTAACTCTTGGGGATAATGGTAAACGTTAGCATTAATCGGAGGTCAATTATCAGGGTGCCAGTTATGATGCTAGAGGGAAGCAAAAGCTTTGTTGTATAAATGCTGTGGGAATATTTCTCTGCATCCAGTGAAGGCATAGAAGAGCACAGTATCCGATTATGATAGTAACAGAAAGATATGCACAGTAGTTGATATCAAACAGGTAAAAGTCCCTTTATGTTAAAGAAGGAATTCTAGCAATTATCCCCAGCAGGAAGATCAATCAACAAACTAATTCATTGTAGTTAGAGGTATGTTTCTATCCCCAAAGCAATCCTTTGCTAAATAAGACTCTCTCTCTTAATTGATGGTGTTGCTCCATGAAATCATTTGATTTTGGTGTGATTTGCACAGTCTATGAAATACAAATATACTTGTGGAAAGCACTTGCTTTCATCTACTGATTTAGGACAGACAACCGAGAGTACACCCCGGCTTTGATAATAGAAGCTAAACCAGAAACTTTCATAAATATGATCATTTGTCTTATTTTTTGCGGAGAATATTAGCTGATTTTTGTTTTAGGTCTTTGCCTCTTAATAGACACACATATTTAACTTTTTAGCTGGTCAATAAGTAGCAAAATATATTCTACTGGCAATGAGTGGCTTTTTCAAAACTTAGACGTTAGGAACACACCCAGGTTATACTTACTTGGATAATTTTCAAAAAGAAAAAAAAAATGTATGTTGAAAGGGGACGGGGACTAGAAAATATACTTCAGTTGACACGGAAAAGATAAGTCCAATAATTTTCTTTTTTGGTAACATCAATGTCTATGGGTTAATAGAGATAAATAAATATAATTAATATTGTCAATCTCTATGAAAAAGGACCTTGTTTTTAACATAAATGGGATCCTAAAACACTGCCTGTCATATTATGTGCCCCCTACCTCCCCAATACGTGGACATAGAGTAGAATTTGCTGTACTTCTCTCATGTTGCAGCATTTGTTTAATTATAATTCCTGTGTGACAGCCTATGTTTAGTCCTATTAGCCAGATGCTTAGAAGGCTTGCCAAGAACTATACTTGTATTATTTCTCAGTCATAGCTTAGTTTTAAAAAGGTAAGGATATTATTGTTAAGAAGAACTGATTCTATGTCCTGGTGCTCTCACAAACAAGCTATGTGATTAGGTAAGTCATTTATCTTTCTAGCTAGTTAGCTAGTTAGTTAGTTAGAAAATGGTGGGATTACACTACTGATCTCAAAGAACTTCTTTCTCTTTAGAGTCTATGAGTCATGGTGGGAATTTCAGAGAGTCATTTGTATTCCATACATAAACAGGATATATCTTTTTGTCTACTGGCTTCACTGTGGGTGTAGCATGAGTACAGGGAAATTATTTGTCACAAATCATTCTCATTGTAAATAAGTTGACATTCTGAAGCCCGGTTGTGTGTGCATTTAAGTTAACTTCTTGAGAACCTGCTAAGCGTTTGGGAGCTTTCAAAACAGGTGACCAGCTCCTACACTGTGTCTTGGCCAGCCATTGCCACCTGTGCTACAGAATACTACTGCTACCACTTCTATTTACCAATCCTTTTAGACTTGCTGTCATGAGAAGTAGTGTGCAACTTTTTAGCTCTTTTGAACTTGAGTTGGTCACATAACCTCTCTGGGCATCAGTTTCCTCATTTTTAAAATATGAGTGATAATTCCTGCCATGGCTTCCTCACCATGATGTGAAAACACCTCATAACCTATGCTGTGCAGATGGAGAGTATTATTAGCCATTCTCTGCCTGTCCATTCAATTATTACTTATTGAGAACCAACTTGATTTTGGTAATGCTTTAGTCCAGAGACAAAAGGAAGAGAATGGTTTCTATCCATGAGTGGAGGGCGACGGACAAATGCAATATAGTTTGATAAGTGCTGCCGTAGGAATATGTCAGGGTGCTATAGTAATACAAAAGAGAGACTGCCTAACCCTGCCTGAGCTGGCCAGAGAAGCCTTCATAGGGAAAGTGACATTTAGGCAGTCTGGAAAAATCCATAGGACTTTGACAAGCTGACTTTGACAAGTAAGTTTAAGAGTTTTACACCTGACCTATAAGCCGAAGACTCCTAAATCAACATCACCAACTTCAGTCAATCATCTGTGCTCACCATGTCCCTGTTTCATAGTGAGCTTAAGGTGATTTCACTCTCCCAGGGGAGGGAAGAACCTTGAAAGAGAGACAAAAGTTGTCATCGCCACAAGTTCCCATTTTCTTAGTGCTTTGTGTGTTTGGCCTCAGGGTTCTTGGCGCTTAAAAGCATATTGGACTATAGATGGAAGCAATAAAATACCAGTAGTGCTGAGAAGAAAATAAGAGTTCTGATTCATGTGCTACCAAAAATTACTTCCAAATGAACTCAGAGTTTCATCTTGGGAGATCTATTTGGCATGTGTAGCATAAACAAAATACAGATACCAAAAAAATCTTCCTAAAAGAGATAACCTCTAAAAGATGGGGCAAATGGAAATAAACAAAAAGGGTTGACATTATGGATTAAGACCTTTTTCAAAATAATCACATTCAAATGAATGAAAGCAAAATTGGGCAATCTCTATGAGATGCTGCTCTATAAATTATTCATATCATTCATATTACATATTACTCAACTAATAAGGATATTGAAGATGTTCAGTTGAATGTCCTATATATTGTCATGAAGATATATGTAATTGGAAACATTTCTAAATTCAGAATTAAGACTCTCTTTCTAGTTAGCTTCTCTGAGAGCAGGAGAGTTTTAAAAACTGCTTATAATATAGGCAAGGTTAATTAATAATCCCTAAATTTAAGCTGAATATTTTGTAGAAGAAAAATTCCAGATTTATATAATATCAAAACATCTCTTTTGCTTATCCTCCTTTATGCTTCAGTCATTTGACTAGCTCAAATACTTGACTGCACAGTCTTTTTTCTTTCGAGATATTTGGAATAGAATGTTCAAAATCAGTGAACCTTGTGTGTTTCACCACCATGCAGCATCTTCCTTAGGCATAAAAATTAATTTCAGCTGTTGGGAAAGTGTTTGAGGCAAGTATTATACTTCAATAACTTTCATAGCTCCAAATAAATTATAGAAAATATTTCTTTCCTCTTTTAAATCTGTCAGTTTCCTGCTGCTTCTGTGTGTTTTTGATTTGTTTTTTAAAGAACAATCTGTTACCCAGGCACTCAATAAATATTTGTTGTGTGAGCGTCCTCATTCTATATCTTATATACTAGAAATAGAGGAACAAGGCTTTATAGGATTATTAGATCCATTGGCCTAACTTAAGAAGAAAATGTTACCATTAGTATTAATCAGGCTAGCAGATTTCCCCTCAACAAAATAAGTGTTTGCTACTGTTCATTTGATAACTAAACTTTAAGAATTTTTTTAAAAATCAAGACTTTAACAATTTTTCAGCTGCTCTTAGATGAGCATTAAAATGGCTAAGTGTTAGGAGGCTAAGTGATATCTATAAATCATGGCGTTTTATGCCATTGTTCAGTCTTCTTGCTTCTACCTCCTAAATATTTTTGGACTTCACCCATTTCTCTCCAAGCCCACTGACGCTACTTTAGTTCTGGGCCCCCGCCATCTCTCAGCTGGACTATTAATTACAATGATGTCCTGACTGGTCTCTCTGCCTACTTCTCTTACCATTTCTAACTTCGAATCCATTCCCCACATTATAGTCAGAGTAAAACCTAAAAAACCAAACAAACAAAATAATGTTACTTTCCTGGCTTATGATTCTTTAATGACTTGTGTCCTCAGGATAAAATCTAAACTGTTGCAAATTAATGTGGTTTACAAAATCAAAAGAACTAAGATTACTTAAAGCCCAGACCATCCTAAGGTTGGCTGAATAAGCCATAATCACTTGAACTCTCCTTCCAGACTGGGAAAAGTCAAGTATTGACAGTGGAGGCAGCAGGACAAAACAGCAGGAAGTGCCTAAGAGGACCTGAGCCTCTTACAACAGAGAGAAACTTTGTGAGCACAATATCGAAGGCTCAGTAAATGAAGGCCCGGAGGCAAATGTGTGACTGTCATCTTGTGTTAATTGCTCCCTAGCCAGTGTGGCATCGGGAGTTATGACAACCAAGGTCACTCTTATCTTAATTCTCAGTTAGGGATGTTCTTCCTTCTGTCTTAAGTAATTGTTCTTTTAAAATCTAACCTTATCTGAAAGCTCCTTGTAGCCATTTTGGCTTATGGAGATACTTAATTTTGAGAAGCTCTCATTTTCCTCAAGCCATCTTCCTCTTTACAAGGACTCAATCATGTCTAAATCTAAACTATAATTGGAAAGCAAGGTGAGCATCTGCATCTGCACTCAAAGGCTAAATTGATAATATATAGAACATTTTATTCATTCATTAAAGGCAATTTGCCTTTAAAGAAATGAGGATGAATTTTTGCATAAAAAGACTGTGTATATAATCCCTGATCCAAGAACACTAAGTTATTTTGAAACATTTTTAAGCCTTCAATTCACAAAGCACTTGACATTTAAAGGAAACTGTAGTACAGTATTGTAAAAATGGTGGACTTATGTTAGAAACCAAATATGTTCTTGAACAAAGAAGTATTAATCAGTAATATAAACTCTATTATCTAGAATTCCATCATCCAAAATCTCTACTAGATGCCTCAAAAGTTGATTGCAAAGTTGAAAGCAAAAGCATATTTGCTTTGCCAATAAAATGGTAATTAATATTATGAAGATGCCCTTGAGAAACAGCAAAGACCCTGATGTGCCTCTTGAAATAATATAGTTTTATTTGTAAGCTAACTGTCTCATCACCTGTGAATTAAGATGTTTACACTAGTAACAATAATCCAGATATCCCAGATTATCTCTTCTTTACCCCCACTGGCAGGACTCAAGCTCTCTGCAAAGTCTCCACTCCCACAAGTACATCTGGAGTCATCTCATATGGGCTCAAACATGTGTCATCTATAGTCACCGCTTGACATTTGCCCACACATATTTGAGTGCCTCCTGTTCTAGGGTGATGAGGATATAGCATTAAACAAAATAGACAAAGTCCTGCCCTTTCTGTCCTCCTGCAGCTCTCACTCTGCTGAATGCCTTTTGCTGGCAAAGCTGCTTGAGTTGCCCTCAATGATAATGGCCACATCCGGGCCAAGGTTGCAGTCTCCTGCTGCTCCAATTTTGCCATCAATCCTTGCAGTACTTGAGTGTGGGGTTATGCTCAGTGCAGACGTAGCCACGCTTCCTGAGACCCTTCTTAAAAAGTTTATTTCTCGTCTCTTCTGATCCCTTTCTCCTTGGAGGCTTAAAAGGTTTTTTTTGAAGTCCTAGAGACCTAAAGGGGATCCTAAAACCATAATCCCCTCCATTGCCCTTCTTCCTCCCTTTTGTTCAGGCACCTAGGCAGGTATCTTCCTTTTCCTAGAAGGCAAGGATAAATAAAGTACCAGCATAAATCCTTTCATGCAGATAGAGCCCTAAGGGCCCACCAGCTCCCCCTATTTAATCACACACACCCAGATAATTCCCTTTGAGCTCAGATGGGACCACCCTGGCTACATAACCTTAGGTTTATTTTGAGCTATTGCAACTCTTTGAAAATAGGCAATCCATGTAAAATACATGGTAACTCTATTAAGCAGAATATTTGACCAGAATACTTCATTCCCCAGCTGTGCCGGAGAGCAGACTTTACTGTATTATGCAGACATCATTGAATTCTTCTTTAGAAACCGATGTCACCTATCAACTGTTGTATTCTGTTTGACTGTTTACTTTGGGCCAGAAGTAGATGTCCTATTTTTCTGATATGATTGTTCCTTGTATAAAAAAGCTAAATATTATATCATAAGGAACTAAAGGAATATGTAATAATGGCATCCATGGTTTAAAGAAAACCCACATTCCCCAACATGAGAAAAATGCCTACTGGTATAAATGGTTTTTAAATGGGTACACATTTTAGATTAATATTATAAAAATTTAGGATATCATAAATGTTTCTAAAGATATTTCTCAAAGTTATCAGAATTGTTTATGGCAAGCTGGATATTGCCCTTTAGAAATCTAAGAAAACATAATAGCTAACACTGAAAATATTAACAAAATCAGTTCAATGCCTACTTTTCTCATTAAAGTCTAGTAATAACTAGAACCAGGAAACAAAATGCAATATCTTTAGTTCTAGCAATAACACCTCACATAGAATTTTTCAAGGAAGTGTTCCCCATAAATAAGTTATTATTGAATTATATCCAAACACCTGGAAGTGATGCTGAAACTCGGCCTCTGTGCAGTGGTGCTGGATCGAATTTTGGAGACAGAGTTCTGGGTGAAGTAGAGAAGAATAGCTTTATTGCTTTGCCAGGCAAAGGGGGACACAGCAGGCTCATGCCCCTCAAAACTGTGTGTCCCAACCCAGGGGAGTTTGGTGAGGAGTTTAATAGCAATGGTTCAAGGGCAGGGTTGCTAGTAAGTATCAGAGTATGTGCAGGGTCTGCATTCCTTTAATCTGGCCTCCCGTGGTCTCCTGATGAGCTGCGGTTCTTGAGGTTATCAAACTATGACCTTCTCTCTGGAATGAAGAATGCTTCATCAAGCAGTTCATCTTCCATTTGTTGGGAGTTTTAGTACTGAGGAAGAGCTCAAAGATATTGTTATGTGTATCCTTGAGGCGGAACCAGGACCGTGCCCCAAGGCTGCACTATTGTTTCTTGGCTGCCCCTCCCTTGTCTCTGCGTCCCCTCCCTTCCCTGATTAGCAACTGTTTGAATCTGCCATTTGGAGCTCAAGGAAGGTCACGGAGGCTGGAGTCTATTCTCTACAAACAAGAAACAGGGGACACAGAAAGGCTTTCCTGCCCAGGAGCCCCACAGGGTCCTGCTCGGTTTCACTAGCAGGAAAGTTATAAGATAAGCGGGAAAATATATGAGCTGACCTTTTCCAGTGGCCCTGAGATTGGCCAAAGCTATTGATTGTTATCAAAGCCTGCCTGTTAAAACCTGAGCAGGAAGATTCCAGAGGTTAATGCTACTGGTATCACCCTCTCAGCTTGCTGTTTTTCTTCATTCTGCTTCATCCTCATTTGTTTATCAGAAAACATGCCCTAGTCCCTGTACGAGGCAGTAGGAGGCAGGACTCTCCCTGGAACCCTGCCCATGGAGCTCCTTTTGCCCAATATGTCTCCTCCCTCTTCTTCTCCTCCCCCCACTTCCTCTCCAGTTGCTTTAACAACTTGTTCAAGTCACTTCATCTAAGAAGCCCTCCCTACTGCTCCAACTTTAGCCTAGATATCCCTTCTGGGTACTTTCGTACCTCCATCCTAGCATATTTTACCCTGTAATGTGTTCATCTCCATATCCTCAGTGACCAGCACTATAATTAGCCTACCATGGGTAGGCTAATCACTAAGGATATGTGTGTGTGTGGGTGTGGGTGTATACACCCACACACACACACACATACACACACACACACACACACACACACACACACACACACACACATATATACTCATTGAGTTATATTAACTCAGTGAATTAATATAACAATGAATGAACCAAACAGTCAAAGATGAAGAAAATCAAATTTTTGGCTGTCCAGAGCTCACATTCTAGTGGAAAAGGCCGTCAAAGGAACAAATTCTAATAATAAAATGATACATATATACAAAGGGCTTGTGAGAAAGCAGAGGAGAGAGGCATTTGTTCTGTCTGATTTAAGGCTTCAAAGAAGAGACATGTGTACTGCAGCCTTTCACATTTAAAGAAGTCCTTCCTTTTTTTGTTATTCCCCAACTGAGTTGGTGTTTATGTATAGTGGTAAACATGTATATTTCCTAGTTTTCCATGCTGAGTTCAAAGTGGAAAGACAACTATTTCATTTCCAGGGAAGCAGCTTTCAGGTAGTTATTATGATCTAAAGGTTATCTATCATATGGTTGGACAAGCAGTAACCAAGCTTCAATTACTTCTTATGACTGACAGCCATCCTGAGCAATAGGCTAATTGATGCAGATTATCTAGGGCAAAATCAGTTACTTAAAGACTGACTTGTCTGGTGTTTGGGGCAGTGGGTCTTATCCAGGGATGATCTTGCCTCCCAGGAGACATTTGGCAAGGTCTAGAGACATTTTTGGTTGTCACAAACAAGGAGGAAGTGCTGCTAGCATCTAGTGGATGAAGCCTGGGATGCCGCTAAATATCCTACAATGTACAGGACGGTCCCTCACAACAAAGAAATAATCCTTGGCAAGATTGAGAAACCCGGCTTTAGGGTTATCTGCTAAAGATTTTTTTTTTTTTAATTTTCATTTGGAAGACCATGCGAGGTGACTCAAATTAATAAGCAGAATTTGTACTAGATAAATTAATAATGCATCTATTTGTCACATCAATTTAATATATTAACAATAATTTCAATTATTGACTTGATCACTGTAAAGTATTGTTTTAATTACTAATATTTTCTGTATCATTGAAAGATGTTCTGGTTCATATGACTTGTAAAATTTTTAAATCATGCATGTTAATTGTAGGAAAATTAGAAACCATAGGCAAAAAAGAAAAAAAAAAATTAACTGAAATCCTACTACCCAGAGATAATATTAATAGCTTGCCATATATTCTTCCAGACATTTGTCTGTGCAAGTACATATGTATTTAAATTGTGAATATATTTTTCTTAAAATAATAATAATAAAAAGTCTTGTGAAAGTTTAAGCCCTAAGTGTATACTTACTTGTACTTCCTAGCAGCTTATGCCTGTAAGTATATGATCATCAGCATTTAGTGTATAGTGCCATTGGTTATCCCTTCAGTTGTGATTTAACATATTAATTAGCTCATTTCATGATGCCTTTTTCAAAATACCTGGTCTTTGGTGCCATGCTAACCATCATTGACTATTGGAAGTTACCTGTAAATAGACCGGTGTAATCTTGCTTTCTCTTTTTGTTTTTACATAATACCCTCATTAAACTTGCCTGTGGCAATTGGTAATTGGTGAATTGCCAGTTGGGCCCATTCACACTAGTGCTTCATAAGCCTTCTGCTACTTGTCTCTGCTGTACATTTTGATTTAAGAACCATTATTTACCTCAGCTATGCTGTCTTTTAGTTAACAAATGCAAACTGTTAATTTTATAATGGGTTGTAATTTAATCACAAAAACCTTTCACAAAAGTAATAGTATGATTTGAAGTCAGACCAAATATCCTTCTAAATATATCTATCTATATTTATATAAATACATTTATATAAATATATTTATATATTAAATATATATATATGTTTTCCTTTTGTTTCCTCTCATTCTCTCCTTGAATCAAATTTCAAAGTCATAGAATACAGTCTTTGAAGCCCTTTTTTTTTTTTTAGAGCTAAAACATGTTATAATCCTGATGATGAAACAGTTTCTATTTTTGCTCATATAACTGTTTTGATTTCATTTTCTGCAAGTGTTTGGTCTCACAATAATCAGAATGTCCTGATTTTCTTGATAGGACTTTTAGGCAAATCAGAGATTGTATGGTATTCCCGAAAAGCCAGGGAATAGACCAGTCATTCGTTTAAATCCTGGCATTTTGAATTGGAAGATGTTAAAAGTCTATTATTCTTCAAGATCTTATAAATTCTGTGTTCAAATTAGTGGATTACTCACTATGATGGTTTAGTTGAAGTCATTTATTTTTTTCAGATTTCACTAATAGTGCATAAAAGAGCCAAACTTGTTTATATGGAGACAGTATAGTTTGAAATAGTGTAGAATTTGTTTTTGCTCAGTTGTCTTTGGTCTAGAAGAAAAAGAAACAAGCTTCATGTACATTAGAGACAAATAAAGCAACAGTGATTCGGAAGAGCAAGACAGATGATCAGCTAAAATGTGGATGAAATAATAAATATAACTGTCATGACCAATTGTAATCTCCAGATGGGAGATATGGGTTGATGTCCCTTACAACCTGGAAAGTTTATTTTGAAGATTAATTATTTTTAGTGTTACAAGCCATTCTCCTTCATCAGATGACATCTCTAAGAAAGTATTTGCCCAAGTACTTGCTCCTTAGTTTAAAATACAAGATTTATAAATAAAAAATCAATTTAAGATTAAGCTTCTTTAATACATCATAATTATGTAGTTGTTCTTTCATACTATATTAAAAGTCTAAAGCATATAATATTTTCATAGAAATACATTTTTATTACATTTGAGCATTATTTAGGCCAAATAAGTTTTAGATAATCCTTTAGGCAACAGGCTTTAATGCATAGGGCAAATTAATTTATAACTATTACTGTAACTATAACTGCTTATGTATGTAGATATTGCTGCTCGAATATTTTTGTAAGTGCCTGGAAAGTATCTATAAAATAGACAACCCAAAAGTACATTGCTGCTCAGCATTGTTTGAATTGCCAAAAGTTGCAAATTCGCAAAATACAAATGAAGGAGATGTTTTTGTGAAATGCACACTTGGGTTCATTTAAATAGTTTAAAAAAGGATCTTGGGGAATAGAACTTTAAATAGAAAAGATTATTTGTTTATTTCCAAGGTACCCTTCTTTGTTTGTTTTCTGTCTTTAGCTGGAATATGCTGATACAAGACAGCTCTGCTTTTCCAGCTTGCTTGCTTGCTTTTTCTCATTCATTCATTCAGCAAATATTTACTGAGTTCCCACTGAATTAAAGATACTGTTCTAGCTACTGGCACTTTTTAGTTTACTAAAATTTCTGCCCTCATGAAATTTGACTTGTAGTGGGGAAAGCGAGATAATAAACTATAAACATTATTATTAGGAAAATTATGTGTTACAACATAATAAACGCAATGGAAAGAAAAAAAAATGTGCCAAATGGGAAAGCCACATGGCAATGGCTGACAGGTTTCAGCATTAAAGTTCCTTGTACAATCAGTATTTTAAATTAAGACTTAGATTTTAGCACTATAACTTTTTCTGTAAGTATAGGAATCACTGAGTTTTCTTGTTTAGAAGACTTCACTAGTCACAATTAGATGATTTTTTTTTATACAAACCCTAACTATTTCGTAAGTTGTGTATCCTTATGTGGTATAGGAGAAATAAAAATGAATTCTGCCCCCCTTGAGAGAAAGAGTCTTCCCAAGGGCTTTATCATTTCAATTAAGTAATTATAACCTTGTCATCTGAACTATGGAGGCTATGCAAACAGAGATCTTTACCTAGAAGCAGACAGGAGCTCTGACAAAAGATGGGATGTATAGCAAAGCATGTAGTACAGTAAAAGCATACTTTTAGTGCCAAAAAAGTGAAAAATTCTAAGGAACTTACAAAGACATTGAGTTCATCTTGGATTCTTTTTGCCCTGGTCCTTGTTCTCTGCCAGCTGTCAGCTAATTGATCTGATAAACTAATGCAGCACTGTGTCACTCAATTCTCCACTACATGCATGCCCTTTAAATTCAGGACAGTGCCTTAATCTGGCAGAGCAATTCTGCTGTCAAGAACTTCTTGCAGCATGGCTAGCTGATAGAGGAAATGTTGGGGAGAAAGGCAGCCTTTCTTGTACCTCTGAAAGAACATCATGTAAGTGGCTGCCTAATCTTTCTAGGTCTAGGATTTTTTTCTCCCCATCAAGGACATTCCACAACTCAACTTGTCTGTTTTGGTCTCATAATCCAGCTCTATGATCTGTGTTTTTCAGATTGGCATCCTCTGGTATTGGCTTCCCCCGTGATATAGATCAGGGATCAGGAGTCTATGACCCAGGGGCCAAACCCAGCCTGCCCTCTGCTTTTATAAATAAAGTTGTGTTGGCTCACAGCCAAGCTCCTTTGTTTCTGTATTGTCTGTGGCTGCTTTCACTCTATGATGGCAACGGTGGTGCTGAGTCTTTGAGACAGGGTCCATATGACCCACAAGGCTGAAAATATTTACCATCTGGCCCTTTACAGAAAAAGCTTGCTGACCCTTAATATAGCACGTGCAAACAAGGGGGTGGAGGTGAGATTCTGCTAGGGAAATCACAGAAAACAGATACAGTCTCTTGTGTTTTAACTTTCAAAGGCAGTCCCTCCTTAAGAGGGGTTTTAGAGAAGATGGGAATTAGGAGTTTCACTAGAAGAGATGTGGTATCAACTGGACTGTTGATTTCCCCTTTCCTTTCCAGGTGACATTCATGTCTTTATATATTGCCCCTGAGACAGAACTGCTGCCCTCATCTTGCATGCTCAGCAGGGTACTGCTGGGAGTGACCCAAGCCTTAGTGAGACCCAAGTCTTGCTTAGCCAATAGTCCTGAACTTACTTCCGTATCCCTGGAGGCAAAAGATACTGTACTTCTGTGTCTTTTTAGTGCCTATAGTATATTAGATATACAATATATGCTTTATACTCCTGATTTTCCCCCTACTCTGCCTTATACTATGATACACACGTATCCCGATCAGTAGAACAATCCTTTGTCATAACGTGGGCAGGATTTCTTGGTTTTGACTTTCAGTAGGAATATCTCCACAGTCTATTCCTTTGGATCCCTGTCCTTCAATCTTAAATGTGAGCATTACCAAGGGTCTACCCTTTGTCCTGAATAATTTTTCCTGAGTAGTTCATATCTATTCTCACGGTTTCTACTCTTTCTTGAGTTGTGATCTTATTCTTCAGCTCTAGCCTCAAGTTTATTGTCTGTTGGGTGTCTCTAACTAGATTTCCCACAACTGTCTCAAACTCAGCATATTCAGAATGGAACTCATTACATCTATTCCCAATTTCCTGTTTTGGTTAATTATATAACTAATTAATGAACATATTCTCTGTTTTGGTTAATTAAATAAACATATTCTCTGCTTCTGTTAATTAAATAAACATATTCTCTGTTTTGGTTAATTATACGACTTGATATCTTCTTCTCTGCCACCATTCACTTCTATTCAACCCCCAGTTCATGTTGATTCTGTCTGAATCACAGTCACTTCAACTGCCCTAGTTTTGGTATTTGTTGTCTCTCCCCTGCAGTAATCTTTTCAGTCATCCTGACTTCAGACTTAGTACCCTCCAAACCATCTTTATACCACTGCAAGATATTTCTTTCTAAGACCTAGGTCTCCCATTTGCAGCGACATGGATGCAATTAGAGATTATTATACTAAGTGAAGTAAGTCAGAAGGAGAAAGACAAATGCCATATGATATCACTTATATGTGGAATCTAAAATATGACACAAATGAACCTGTCTATGAAACAGAAACACAATCAGGGACATAGAGAAAAGACTGGTGGTTGCCAAGGGGGAGGCGGGTGGGAGAGGGATGGAGTAGGAGTTTGGGATTAGCAGATGCAAACTGGTATATATAGAATGGATAAACAACAAGGTCCTACTGTATAGCACAGGAAACTATATTCAATGTCCTGTATAAACCATAATGGAAAAGAGTATGAAAAAGAATGTATATATATGTTTAACTGAGTCACTTTGCTGTACAGCAGTAATTAACACAACACTGTAAATCAACTATACTTCAATTTTAAAAATTTAAAAAATAATGATAAAACCTAGGTCTCACTGGGAGACCCATCTTCTCAGACCTTTAGTGGCCGCCCACGGGTGACAGTAAAGTCTAAACTATCACTTGGAAACCCTTGACAGTCTAATTCGCCCCCAACCACTCTTCTTTTCCTCTGCTTAGAATGCCATCATGTGCGCCATCGTCCTTTCACCTGGTGAAATCGTTTTCTTCCTTCAAGACTCCGTTCAGTGGTGACTTTCTCCATTACATCTTTCCTAATCTCTCCTCCTCAACTCCAAGGAGAATTCATCACTCCCTAGTTTGTATGCTTCCATCACGTGGTTAGTGTGATGTCACACTGTGTTCATTATAATTGGTGGTGTGCA
This sequence comes from Balaenoptera physalus, assembly GCF_965194825.1. Taxonomy (NCBI): domain Eukaryota; kingdom Metazoa; phylum Chordata; class Mammalia; order Artiodactyla; family Balaenopteridae; genus Balaenoptera; species Balaenoptera physalus. The sequence goes on from NC_138903.1 coordinate 86,244,063, forward strand.
GACCTGCTTTCTCCTTTATGCTGTGAGTTCCTCTGGAATAAATGTATCTCACCTGTCTGTGATTTTTGTCACACAGCAGAGTGTGTGGCACATAGTCACCAGCAGATATTTATTGATCCGTAACCATATTTGTAACTGGCGATCGTGCTCCTTGTGTGCTAGACATCTAATAATAAATGTCTTTTGTATTAAATGCTTCAAAGCCCTCTAGCTGTCTCCTTCCCCTTCCCCTGGCCTTCCTTGGCCAGTTTTTCCAAAACCTTTCATTATTTTAATGATTCTTTTGACTCTTCATCAACATTGATACAGCAAATATTTGACTAAGTACTTAAACTTATCTACATTCACCCCATCACTCATCATTGTGAAATCCCAAAGTGACCTATATTTTCCACGTACATATAACTCTTGAGTGAGCTATCCAAAGGCACAGGAAGTACCTCATGTTTACTGTTTTATTGGTACATTCTAGTATCCAGCCTCTCATTTGTCAGCATTACTTTGTGATTTACTGTTCCCTTATGACTGACTATGACCCCTTAAATCTTCATTATTTATCCATGGCCAGCTACTCCCCTGCTTATGTCTCTAGGATGTTTTTCTGTTTATGTTAAAAATCATTACAGAAGGACTATTTTTCAAACATGCACCTGATCTTTCTACCTTCTCTAAGTCTTGCCATCTTTAAAAACCCTTTGAAGGGAATAAAACTTTTATTTAGGGGAGTTGCTGCATTTTAAAAGAAGAAAAATAGTCGTTAAGTTTTACAGGATAAAATTTAGTCATATTAAATTTCTTAAGTATATCATAGTGTTGTATTTTACCTTTATAGTACTTAAGCATAAACATGCACAGTATGTAGAAAGTAACATTGAGATTTCATTGTAGTAGAGTATCTGTGAGTCAGAAAGGCATTATACAGAAGTTCACACTGAAAGAAGTCAAATCTAAAATACAACGTTTATTATTGCAAAGCTTTGTACAGGAAATAAAATCCAGTGTGTCTGTAAACTCCCTAAATCCCCTAGTAAGTTATTTGTCCAACGTGTCAGGCCTAATGGCAAAATCCCTCTATACCAATAAATAAGGCAACTTAAGCAGAAGATTCATGATGAAGCCAGAAAACTCCTCTATAAATAATGGCATAGTATCCAGGGAGGAAGGAGGTAAAGGAGAGGGCAGTAGATCATTAGCATAGTAAGACAAGGATATTTCCATCAGTAAGGAAGCAGTGATATTTGGCCAAATCTAGGTCATGATCAAGGATATAATCACAAGTGGGATGGGTTTTACATTGTGGAATGTAGCTGCAATGTGCGTATACAGATGGAATGGCTTGCTTCCCAGAATACAATCACCACCATGTAACAATGTCCTTATTATTTCTAGTTTTGAAAAGAGAATCTTAAAGCAGGATGCCCTGGTCCTGCCCTCTATCCTATCCAAACCCAATTGTGAAGTGATCCACACTCTAATTTAATTTTCAGGTATTTTCACAGATCAACTCTTTCTGGCTATAGCAACCCCAGATTCAAGGGATTGAATAACAAGATATTCATGTTATTTTTCCTGTTTTATGAACTACTGACTCAGACATACATACTTCTAGAGCCAAAATATCCTAGAATAGAAAGTGAGGAATTCCCCGTGGGTTTATCTCGTAACTCAGGCTCCTGGCATGTTTTCCAGAGCCTTGTAGCAGCTAAATAGCTATTCTTCAAATAGGTTTTTAGAGAAAGCAGGTTCATAACTTGACTTGGTTCCACTGCTTTGCCATTCTTACTATAAAATTCTTTTTAATTCTCAAACAGAGTTTCTCTTCTTAGAGTTCAAACGCAGGCACTGTTATTCTGCTTCTGGAAATCTGGAAGATATCAGATAAGCTTTGTCCTTTAAATAAGTATCCACTTCCATGGATAGAGTTATATCCGTGTCCACAGATAGAGTTATATCCCTTAATCCTGTCTTCCCTGAGCTTAGTTATCCATCTTTTTTTGGTTCGTGGTTTGGCATTTCCCAAACTTTCAGCATTTCCCTTATTCTTCATTAGAGTTCTCCTCAGGTTTTTATACATCCCTTAAACAAAGGAAGATCCAGATTTGTGAGGTCTGAGTTTATATAAATTGGGATGATCCATTTAGGAAAAAGAATATGAAAATATTTTTCTTTTGCAAACTTCACAAAAACACATGGGCAGGTGAACACGTTGCCAGCGCCCCTCCCCCACCCCATGCAAGTGAGGGGTACTGATGCCCTTGCTTCATTTAGCTTCATGGTGAATCTGCCTCTGCCCTTAGAGTTGTTCCTCCCATAAATTAAGCACAGCTCTTTAAAAAAGGCCAAACTGTCAAAAGAGATAAACCTAAGTCAGAATGTTGTTATCACACGTGCTAAGCTAGTATTTACACTAAATTAATCATCACTGTCTTCATTAATTAAGAAATACTTATTACATGCCGCCTTTGTATTAGATGCTCTGTTCAGCTTATACTTGAGTGCTTATCTGAATATATCATACGTGAAGCAAACTAAACCAACACAGCGCCTGCCCTTTCAGATGCTGTTAAACTAAGCCAAGACTGAAGCAAATGTACATAAAGGAAATCTTTGGTTATCTGAATCCATGTTACATATTTAACATATATTAACATATATGAAAAAGGATGAGCGTATCTTGACGTGATGGTTAGGGAAGCAGTCCTTGGGGTCTCCAATTTAATCTGAGGGAAGAGAGGTTTAGAGGTATGCTCTCTCTCTTCAACTTAATGAAAATGGCATTTCCCTTACCAACAATACAGCATGGAAGTGTCAGGTTCACGCAGGACCGCTGTGACCTCTAGGGGCCATCTTGCCATGCTTTTCTGTGCCTCATCAGCTTTCCTTTTTTTATTTGTGTTGCTTGGCTTCCAGTCATTGTTTAGTGTTATATATGTTTCTCTATGTATGAAAATTACCCTGATTGTTCAGACGTCAATAAAGGGAAAGGTGCTACCCCATAATTACTGGAAGGACATCTTACTGTCAATATCCTGGAAAGTGGGACAACAACTCATCAAACAATCACTTTCTTCTTAGAAGAGCACAGAGTTCTGACTGGCAATCAAGATGGCTTTGTGAAAAGTAAATTGAGCAAAACCATTTTCGTTTACTTCTGTGAAAGAATTGGTGCCTTGTTAGTCCAAGACAGAGTCTTTATTCGCAAAGAATTTGATTCCCTCCCATGTGACATTTATTCTCAATGATGACTGAAAAAAAAAAGAGGATCTAGACTCTAGACTCTAGAATACTATTTCAACTGACAGTCTAGGAGATTGACTGAAAGAGGACTAACACTCTAGTGCTTCTTTGGATGACCCCTAAGTGCCAGAAGCACAAGAGCCTTGTCTGTGATACTTTCGCTGATCCGCCTACATGGTAGTTACTCAATGAAAGTTTCCTGCTTCTCAGAGAAGGTACAAGTCACTGGGTGCAAATAAGGCTCCATTTGCCTTAGCTTTTTTGCTTCCTGGGCCTTTTCTTCCTTTCCCTGTCTTTCCCATCACCAAAAGGACAGAAAAATTATCAATGGCAATAAGCCCAGAGGAATTTCTAACACTTCATTAAAATTTATATATATATATATAAATTTTAATATGTATATGCAAATTTAATATATATATATGAACATTTTTTTGATGTGTATCTTCCCTCAGAAATAAGTTCAGTTAGGAATCAGTCAAATAGAAAATAATTAAGGGCATCAAGCAGACAGCATAGACACAAGAACATGCATAAATTCACTAGAAAAAGGTTTTTGATTCTTAGTGTTAGAGTACTAATCGTGAATCAGCAGTATATGAGGTATGACTATTTTTTAAAGACAAACCAGAAATGTGTAGAGTCAAAGGAATTTTACCCACATTGTTATCTTAATTGAAAGAAAATGACAGGGCTTCACTGGTGGCGCAGTGCTTAAGAATCCGCCTACCAATGCAGGGGACACGGGTTCCATCCCTGGCCTGGGAAGATCCCACATGCCACGGAGCAGCTAAGCCCATGTGCCACAACTACTGAACCTGCACTCTAGAGCCTGCGAGCCACAACTGCTGAGCCCACGTGCCACAACTACTGAAGCCCGCGTGCCTAGAACCCACGCTCCGCAACAAGAGAAGCCACGACAGTGAGAAGCCCGCGCACCGCAATGAAGAGTAGACCCTGCTCGCCGCAACTAGAGAAAGCCCGCGCACAGCAACGAGGACCCAACACAGCCAAAAATAAAAACAAATAAATAAATAAATTTATAAAAAAAAAAAAGAAAGATAATGACGTTTCCCAAAATATTTTGGAAATGCCTGTTTTAGATTTGTCCTAAGGGTTATGTGGCCTGTGCTTTAGATCTTTTCAGGGGTACTAAATCTTTGCAATTTGAGGGTAGATTTGATTTTTGAAATCAGCCAAAAGTGATATCGAGCCAAGTTTTATGAATAAGATGTATGGTCGAACTGGGTAACAAAATCTCTGGTCAAAAATATTGTGGATCTAAAATAATGAGAGTGATTTTATTTGATTCAGAGCTCAATTCTGAAAGAGGAGTTTCAATCACAGAGTAATGGTCCTCACCAAAATAAGTTTATGGCTTCCCAAGGTGGCCATTTGAAGGATGGGATTCCTGGTTTCAACAGATATATTGGAACCAATCTTACAAGTTTACAGTTGCACCTTAAAATGTTACAAAACAAATGCTATGATGTGTTGCGAGAATTAGAGTGTGGAAAACTGGGAATAGCCTTACTCTAGATATTGGTTAGCCCATCTTTTAGGGTATTTTTTTCCCAGCTTGGTTCATTTTTGGGGGTGGGAGAGACATACATATGAGGATGGAGAAACCTATAATTTAAAAAATAATGTCCAACAAAGAGAGAAGACCCAGTGGAAAACCTAAACATTATTAAATATATAGAGAGGACTCTGTATGAGAGACTTGTTATTTTAGAAAACGATGTTGAGCGGCTTAATTTGGAGTCCAAACTAATTTTCCTAAGGGCCTCTCTTACCCCATTCCTCCTCCCAGCATTTACCCTACAAAGTCAGAAATTGCCCCACATTGCATTTGAGGATCAGCTTTACTTTTGTGGGACTCAGGCACCACAGTGCTTCCTGGGGACACATTATACCTCCGTGACGAATTTTTTAAGGAAGATATTGACCAGGTTTCTATTTCTCAGCAGCCAATAGACAAGATATGGGCTTAAGAAACTGACAGCTTTTAATTAGACATCAGGAAGTATTTCCTTTTAGAAGTGATTAAGTATCAGCATAGGTTCCTGCAGGAGGTCATGGAACCCTATTCACAGGCAGAGGACTGGAGCACATTTCTTGAGGGTCTTTCCTGTTCTGAGTGTATATTTCTACTTGTCAAGGTAATCTGATATTCTTTTCCAAGTCTCCAAGGTGCTTTTCAACCCACCCAAATTGGTCTCATCACAAACCTAATTGATTGTGCTGCCTCTTGCATCTTCTAAGATGGTGACAGTAATAAGGCTGTAAACTCAGCTCTCAGAGCTGTAACATACCACTTGTTTTGCCCTTTCCCCCCACCCACCCCTCCCCAAGATGCTTTCCCATTAAAATATCTTATCAGTCACTTCAGAATTTTATTTTGTTCCTTTGGTTCAAAATAGAATTTTTTTTTAAGTTATAGATTAACTTCCTATAGGCGCCCAAAGTGCTTCGTAGATTTTAATCAAGTCGAGGTCCATAGAGGCATGTCAAACTCAATTGTTTTTCTTTCCCAGATGGAAAGAGGGATACTCCAATACCTACTAAGAAAAATACATCTGCAGAAACCTGCAGCATTTGAAAACCTCTTCCATGCTCCAGATTGTCGATTAACTTCTAGCTAATCAGAGTTCAGCACTCTAATGGACTGTGACGGGAGAGGCAATTTTTCCTCCAACTTCAGATCCCATGTTTTTGCAGTTGTAAGGCAAATTTTAAAAGAAGGCCTTGGGGATTACATCCAGCCTTCATTATCGGTGCATGACCGCTTTGTAACCAACTGCAAGTTTAATATACAAGGAGATTTGCACATAACAGTCTTCTTTTCTTCCTTCTTCTCATTTTGAATAATTTACCTTTGAGATTCTCTTCACGACCACACTAGTGTGCAAAGATCTGTTTGTCTGTCGAACCTCCTGATATGTACAGCATGTGAAAGATGCATTAATTTTTTATTTGTTTCCTAAGGAGGCTGAACAGTAAGCTGGTTGTGCTGAATACAAGAGAGGGCTGCTTTAGTGAACATATACTGGAATTCACTTAACTGGCATCCTCTCCTGCAGCAGATCAATTTCTTCTATGAGTCTCCCCTCTGCCAAGAGGGAGTCATTTATACAAATAAACTCAAGGAACTTTTCATCTAAACTTTCCTCCCGAACCTGAGACGGTTTGGTCTTAAACCAAAAGATCACTGGCAAAGCTGTGTGTTATGAATGTGTGTGGATCATGCAAATATCTCATTCAAAACAAAGATCTCCTTTTCAAAGTTAGAAAACATCTTTTCTTTTAACCTTGGAGGCTCTATGTAAACACTCATCTCTACACAAGTGAACTTTCGCTGCAGAGTGTGGCGCTATGTCCCTGTGACAAATGTCATGGATTTCAGCCCTCAGAAACACTAAGCATTGGCATTTTTAAGAAAATAAATGTAGAGGTCAGTGAACCACAACCTTTGGATGATTAGGAAAGAAACCCACCATTCGAAGGTGGATCATGCTTATTTCAAGGCCACTCCGATTTTCCACAATAAAGAAATATGAGATGTGTAGGGAATTATGTGTAGAGAGGTTCTGGGTAATTTCATGTTTTGAGAATTCCCAGGCTGAAAACTATTATTATGTAAATCGACGAACTCCAGCTTCCAATTCTTAGAAAATGAGAAGCGTATCTGAAGTTTAACTAGGTTTTGACCTTTTATGTTAGGAAGACTACAGTAGGGAAGAATGGAGCTAGGAAGTTCATTAGGGATTATTCTAGGTAAGGTCGTCAGGGAAGTCCTCACTGATTAGGAGACATTGAAGCAGAGACTCGGTAGCCCTGTCTGAGCGCAGAGAGAACACAAGTGGAAAGTCTCTGAGGGAAGTTGACCAGCGGGGATAGAACAGAATGACCCAGGACAAGTAGTGGGGGGGACCAGATCATGTCAGGCCTTGTAGGCTGTTGGAAGGGCTTTTTTTCTTCAACTCTGAGTAGGAATAGATTGATTCTCTGACAAACAGACTGAGAGAAAGGAGGAGGAAGGAAGGAGGGGGAATGAGCTGAGGACAGAGCTTTAGGGGAAGGTAAAAATTAAGGGTGGGAGAGGGCAGTGTAGTCGAGGAAGGAAGGAACATAGCATCTCTGGAATCTAAGAGGGCAGAAAATATCTATTTTGTTTGATTTGGTTATGCAGCCTATATCTCTGTGATTCATACCATAGTTACTTAGGTTAGTGAGCACAACTTAAATCTCCATCTAACTACAGTATCAGTACATATGTTCGGTGTCTATTACTGAGACACCTAAGCACTCGAGCAAGCTAATCAAGGTTTCAATTACCCCAGTGAGAAAGTTAGACTTCTCAGTTACAATCACAGTTGACTGGTTGATGAAGTATTCATTAGATCTTGCATAAGAGGAATTTTATAGGTCGCTTGCACCGTAATAAGTGGAAATATCTGGGAAAGAAAAAAAGTTTAGCAGTATTACGGTGCTGATAGAGTCTTCAAAGGTACTGACTCTCAGTGTGGTTGCTGCAGCTGAAAATTCTTTGCCCTGAGCATTTGTCATGACTCCTTCAATCCAACATGCCCTCTAAACACAGTGAAACTAGAGAAAAGGAACATCTAAAGTTGTTTGATGTTAATTAAAGAGTAGGATTCTTTCCTTTTTTTAATGAAAAGCCATAAAATTTGTGCCCAAACCACTGCTACCATCTTATGTAGGTTTTTCTCTAATCATCTGGTAGTTCAGTTCTTTGTTCAAATGCTGAAAAATTCATCTCGGCTGACATAGTCTCTTCCCATTTGTAACCTGCCATGATCATTCTCAAATGGGACTGACAAAGACCTGGAAGAGTAGATGAGTCCAGATTTACTATGACCTTTGGTATTCTTTAGGATTTTCACCCACTTGTACTAACAAATAGGGACCTCGGCCCAAGTTACACATCAGTAGTGGTAACATATATTGGGATCTGTGTTTCCCAGTAACCCTTACCCTTGATTACAGGCAAGTGCAGCAAATTGCAGAAATGTCTAGCAGCCAGAACAATTCAAGCAAAGAATGTGGTAGGTATCTACCTATATGAAGCAGAGTAAATGGGAAGGAAGGAGAATTTTGCTAAAGAAAATTTTTTTGGAAAATGATGAAAAGGCATCATACATAGAATTGCCTTTCCTTTTCATCGTCATGCTCAGCACATCTCTGGGACAAGGAAAGGACATTGCTGCTCTAGCCCTAGTTCACTGGTCTGGACCACCTTTCCATCTCTACCTTTTTTGCCTCCTGTTATGCCTGGAATTAAATGAGAACCCCAACCAGCAAAAAGGTTATAATGTTCATCTTCTCTTCTCTTTGAAATCCTCCAGTAGATGGTTTTCCAGCAGAACCAGCAGCCTCCGATGGGTCAGGTGGGGAAAGTGTAAGAAAGTTTTGCGAGGCCTGGGGTAGAAGACTGAGTGTAGACTAATTCTCCTTTAAGCAGACCAAGTGAATGTGGCATTCTGAGATAAATACTCACAAAAGAAAGAAAAGCAAACTTCTTATTTCCACATCAAATGGCATGAGAGTATGTGCTTCATTTTCTCAGGGAGATGACAGAACTAACTCCAGATGTTAAACAACAAACAATAACAGCAAAAAAAAAAAAAAAAAAAAATCCACTGCCTTCCCCCAGGAAACTTCATCCCTCTGTTTTTGCCACAATCTCATAAGGTGTGTTGAACCTTAAGTAAGACGATGTGTGCATTTCATTATTAGTCTACATAGCAAAATGTTCTATGATGTTTTTGTTTCTTAGATTTGTCAAATGTAGTATATAAACCCCAGAATTTTCCCCCAAAACTTATCGTTCATTCTATCTATATCTTTTTTCTCATGGCTCAAGAAGGCAACTTCTGTCACCTGTTCAAAGGTTTGGGGTCTGAGAGAGATTGTGTGTTTCATTTCTTCATAGTTTTAACTGATATTGTAAGATTTCCATATCAAAAAGGAGTCTTCCTTCTCCCCAGTGCACATGAGCATATGTGAGCCTGCTCCTGGGCTAGAGGAAATGGAGTGCAGATCCTGAATTGGTACTGCCCAACTGTGGAATTATATAGTAATAATAACCAGCCCATTTACTGCATACTTCTTCTATGTGCCAGGCACTGTGCTTAATTGCTTTCGATGCAATATCACATTAAATCACAAACCAACACTGTGAAGTACAGTTATTTTGTAGATCAGCAGAGCAGGCTTAACACAGTTAAGTAAGTGACCCAAGGTGATAAAGCATGATGGTCGCTAGGCAGCTAAGATTTAAACCGGATCTCTCAGCTCCTAAAGGCCATCCTGTGTTCACAAGGGTATGCTGCTCTACTCAGAATGTTTGGATTATGGGTCCTGATTTGAGAGGAACAAAATAAATAGGACTCTTTCCCATTATTTTTACTCTGGGCATAAAATTCCTGGGTCAGGAAACTTTAGAAATCTTATCAACAAGATGCATTAAAAAATGGAGCCTTAGAATCATCATACCTATCTAAGAAAGATAGAAATGTACAGTATCCAGGTCAGCACTTCTTTGATTTAAATTTTAAGTGTTCTATGTTACTTTAAAAGAGGTGATTAAGAGACACAATTTCAAATTCTAAAAAGGTTAGCATAAAACAGAAAGAAGGTAAAAGAAAAGAAAGTTCCAAAAGCACTGTTTGAATTAAAGCTAAAAGAGGATCAGGTCCTAGGACAGTTCAAGATAAAAGGTGTGGAGAGAATTTCACCTTTTTCATTGAGTTTTCATTAAAGAATAATCTCTCGGTGACTCACATTTAGTGTGTAAAAAGATTTTCAATATAATACGTATCAGGTTTCTTTATATTGTTGCCAAATGATTTGACTCAGTATCATCTGCGAATCCTTCTAATATCCCTGATGTATGAAGAAACACTCAGGGGCATGATCACAGTGTGCCTCTGGCACCAATGTTGCCAATTTGTTCACCAGGATATTTCCAATACATTCTTTTAAGGTTATGTGACTCTCTTCTAACACAGCTTCCGATACTGAAATGAATCACAATCTTGACAAGTGTATTCACACAGGTACCCAGGATGATCCAAAACTCAAAAGAGAAAAGAATAAATTTCTAGGTTTTTTTTTTCATGAGTGCCAAGTGATGGTGATATACATGGATTTTTAAAATTACCTTAGGTGCCAATAATATGGTACAGTTATAAATTATGTTCAGTATGCTTATGAGGGTAGATGGTGTCAAGATGCTACATTTCTAGTCCTGGGTCGCATCCTCATGTCTTCCAAAAAAGAGGGAGGGGGTTGTGCAGAATAAACTATTGAAAACACATGAGGTCATGTGTGCTTACTGTTTAAACGTTCAGATGTTTCTTTTACACATAATAATCACTGCCATCATGTATTGAGCATTCCTCTGTACCAGGCATCGTCTTCAGTGTTTTATATAAACATTATTTCCCTTAATCTATTTAACAACCAAGCGATTTCAGTAGTAGTGTCTCCATTCTACAGATGTGGAAACTAAAGCTCAGAGAAATGAAGTAACTAACTTGTTCAAGGTCACACAGCTTTTAGGATAAGTGATGGGAGTTTGGATATGAAACCAGGTTAAGGTGACTACAAGATCCATTTTTCTTCCTAATTGCTCCACTTCTCCATCCCTCAAATATACTTCGGCTTCCAGTGAGATCACAGTGCTCGCAAAGTGCTTCTGAAGTCAGCACTGGGATAAAAAGCCATTGAAGGCAATGGGAGTAAGGAAAGGGTCTTGGTGGGAGGTGGTTTTTGTTTTTAAATATCACGAGGTTGGAAGATGCTGGGTTTGTGTAGACCTGACATGAAAGAAGCTGGCATCTGAGCCCCCTGGAATTTTCGAAACCAGTTTCATCCATTTCGGAAAGCTTAGTTGGAATATATGAGAGGTCTTAGCATTTACATGAACTTTTTTTTTTTTTTTTTGCATATGACATTTTTAGTCCATAGGTCTCATTTGTTAATTATGCACAACAAGGGAAATAAGATTTGTAATTTATTCATATTTTTCAGTAAGGCAATAGAGTCTTACAATTAGTGAGAGACTTAAAATGAGGTTAGTGAATACATTTTGCAGTAAATCCTAGAGACAATTTTTGTTACATTTTGCTCCTTCTGTGCTTTTTCCTGACTCTTGAAAAACAGATACGCCAGTAAAACTGAGACTTCTTTTTCTGTAAACGTTTCTTATCTTGTATGAGGTTACTACCAAAAAACTTTCTCAATTAGCAGCATCCTTTTAGGAGAACACAGTTCTATACATTGACAGAATCTAATCAGCTGGCATTCCCAACGCTAGGAAATAATGATTGATGCTTACTTGAGAATCATGTTGAAGTAGAGGAGTTAGCATTTTAAAATGTTTAGTGAGGCTCAACAAATATACAGTGTTGTTAACCACAGTCAGTTATTTAAAGGTTTTTTTTAAAAAAATTCTGAGCTCAAATTTGCTCCTGTTGCTTTTATTCTTTTAATCATTTGGGTTTTGTTTTATAGGAATTAGGGTGAAAAGAATACATCCCATCCCTCAAAAGGGTTCTCTCCCCATCAGCTTTCACATTTTTTGGAGAGTTAAACAAAGTCTTGAAATTTCCTATCTTGCTCTCTGGTAAAACTAAAGGTTGTTGATATGAAACCATAGTTAAGATTTCCCTTTCTCTTTTTAAATTTATTTCTTAAGGAGAGAAAAGTAAACAGGCATGTGTTTCCCATCCCTAATTTCCTAAAGCCAGAGTCAAAGAGTGAAACCACCAAGAGGAATAGGATGTTCTTTTTAGGCCTTCATGAGGCCTCTTCATGAAGACAGAATTGGTGATATCAGAACTAAATCTTACTCCACAGTCTGTGTTGCTTGAAAAATATATGCCTTTGTAGATGCGTTCATTCATATCTATTAATGCCAAACCACAGAAATTATTTTCCTCTTCCGTTTTGGTCTCTTTGGGATTGCACATGCCATTTCAAATTGTGTGATTGTTTTGTAGTTAAATGTATTCCTAAAACATTTAAGGTGTGAACTGATGAACCTATTACTTGGTCTGTTTCACTGTTTATAGTTTTACATTCATGGTGTTTTAGTAGTGCCAGTTGCAAGTCTACCTTTCATATAGAAATTTAACCTATTCACATATGCCAAATTTCTCTACTAGCGATTCAGTGATATTGTTGACTGATTTTCTTCTACCCCAAATTGCATTAGTTTAGATTTTTATATAAACTATTTTTTTAGTTTTACTCTATTTTTAAGAAAGAAAAAGGAATGAAATGTGAAGAATGCTACAGAAATAGTATGATTCAAGTCCATGAATCACATAATGCCTATCAGTGATCTATATCAACATTTCTGTTCTCAAAATATAGTTTAGATTTGGGCTTTTTTGTGTTTTTATAATTATTCTACTGTCTTCATTACATAATCTTAGTCTATAAAAGGATGCTTATAAAAAATCAACGGTCTTGGGAATAGGATTGCCAAATTTATCACATAAAAATACTGAATGCCCAGTTAAATTTGAATTTAGATAAACCATGAAAAAATCTTTTGTTAGCAATGTGTCCCAAATATTACATGATTTTTTTAACATAAATATATCCCAAGTATTATATGGATAATGAATAATTTTTAGTATCAATGTGTCCCACATATCGCATGAAATTTTTTAGTATAAGTATATGCCAAGTATTGAATAGGATATACTTACACTAAAAAAAATGATTCACGGTTTATCTAAATTCAAGTTTAACTGAGTGTCCTGTTTTTTATCTGACAACTCTACTTGGAAGGCATCATGGTAATGTGAGTGAACATATGTGCTTCTGGTACTTAAGTAGCTGTGTAGCCTTGGGCATCTCACTTTAACCCACCTCAACCTAAGTTTCAGCATCTGTAAAATGAGAACAAATACTAGGTTTTCTATAAATATTTGAAGTTATTTACTTAAAACACCTGGCACATAATAAATTTCCATTAAACACTAGCTGTTATTATCAGAACAAGGAAGAAATACAAACGCAAGTTACCAGTTTTTTCCATCTTCATAATAAATGACAGCACTCAGCAGCTAAATAGCCCATTAGATTGATAATGGAAGAGTCCACCTGATCTCAGGTAGCCTCGGCCTGCAGCGGCTTGAAGCAGGCTTTCGGTTCCCGGCCAGAGATTGAGGTCGGGTTTCCTTTGGCCAATCCTTTTGATTTGCCTGGTTCAGAGTCCCTATTTGGCTCAGGATCCTCCCCTGTGTGCGCACGCATCTCTCAGCCAAGATGGATTCTACCGAAGAGGCCTGTGGGTAGTTGGCACCACTTACTATGGGGTGGCGCCCCCTCCCTTTTTGACCTCCAAGGAGCTTTCTAGTTGGGAAGGTTTCCTTGACTTTGAGAATGAGAAAAATGTGGTCTCCTATCTTCTAGCTGGGCAGGGCCCAGCCTCCTCTCTCAATTGTCCTGCTATTCTCATCTTGGAGTATCGGTCCACAGAGAACGAATCTCCAGTTGCTTTCCCTGGGTTGCAGGGGGTGGCCCATCTATCTCCTGCCTCACACCCAGATGTTGGTTGATTGTTTACCAGATCAGAGATTTGACTGATAATAAAATGTACACAAGCATTAACCTCCCTTCTCTCCTCTGCTACTCACCTCCTCTCATGTTACTTACCAAAGATCATGCAACTTTTTAATATCAGAGCCTGAATGTATGTTGCTTTTGCACATTGTCTTTTTATTCTAAGTTACAATTTTATTTCAATCCTGCCTTTTTCAAACATCTACTTTTTTAAATTGTATTAATTTTTATTGAGATATAATTTATATATCATAAAATTCACCATTTTGCAGTATACAATTCAGTGGTTTTTAATATGTTCACAAGGTTCTGCAACCATCACCACTACATAATTCCAGAACATTTTCATCATGCCCAGAAAGAAACCCCATTCTCATTAGCAGTCACTCTGCATTCCCCCTCCTCCTTCCCCTGGCAACCAGTAATCTACTTTGTCTCCATGGATTTACCTATTCTGGACATTATATATAAATGGAATCATAACCATATGTGGCCTTTTGTGTCTTCTTTCACTGAGCGTAATATTTTAAGGTTCATCCATGTTGTGGCATGTATCAGTACTTTATTCTTTTTATGCTTGAATAATATTCCATCATATGGATATATATGTACCACATTTTGTTTATCCATTTATCAGTTGGTGGACATTTGGGTTGTTTCCACTTATTGGCTATTAGAAATGATGCTGCTAATGAACGTTCTTGTACAAGTTTTTGTGTGAACACGTGTTTTCTTTTGTCTTGGATATATACCTAGGAGTGGAATTGTTGTGTCATATTATAACTCTATGTTTAGCATTTTGAGGAACTCAGACAGCTTTCCAGGATGACTCATTATTTTACATTCACACCAGCAATATAAAGCATTCCAATTTCCCCAATTCTTCATTTATTATTATCTGTTTTGTTGTTTTTTATTATAGCCATCCTAGTGTTCATGAAGTGGTACCTCATTGTGGTTTTGATTTGCAGTTCCCTAGTGATTAATGATGTTGAACATCTTTTCAAATACTTACTGGCTCTTTATCTTCTTTGTAGAAATATCTATTTAAATCCTTTGCCCATTTTTAGTTGGGTTATTTGTCATTTTATTGTTGAGTAGTAAGAGTTTTTATATATTCTTATTAGATATATGATTTGCAGATATTTTCTCCCATTCTGTGGGTTATCTCTTCGCTCTCTTGACAGTGTTCTTTTTTTTTTTTCTCCCTTTTGGCCGCCCCACACAGCTTGCCCGACCTTAGTTCCCCAACCAGGGATCGAATCTGGGCTCCGGCAGTGAGGGTGCCGAGTCCTAACCACTGGACTCCCAGGGAATTCCCTTGACAGTGTCCTTTGATGGATAAAAGTTTTTGGTTTTGATGAAGTCTTATTTATCTATTTTTTCCCTTTGGTTGTTTGTGCTTTTGGTGTCATCCACATTGTCTTTCTTCCATGAAGAATAAAACAAACACTAAACCCTGAGAAGAGAGACATGAGTTATTTTCCCAACTTTGCAATTACATAAATGTGTGACCTTAGGCAAGTATTTAAACTCATTCAGAACCCAGTTTCCACATCTGCAAAAAGAAGCTGGATTCAGCAGAGCAGACGATTTGCAATTTTGGGTGAATAAATTAATCTCTATGAAACCCCCTATGTTAGTGGTTCTCAACCTGGGTAACATTTGGCAATCTCTGGAGACAATTTTGGTTGTCAGAACCGGGGAGGGGTGCTACTGGCATCTAGGCAGTAAAGGTCAGGAGTGCTGCTAAATACCTTACAAGACACAGGGTGCTCCCACAACAAAGAATTGTCTTGCCCCAAATGACAATAGTGCTGAAGCTGAGAAACCCTGTTCTAAAATTATGACTCTATTATTCAAATTTATTTTAAGTGGTAGTCTTTGAGTTTGTCTGCAGGAGCCAGATTATTTTGTGCTCTTAGCCTAATGTTAGATGTATTAGTGTTACAGGGGCAGGAGAAGGGGGAGGTACCAATAATTCTTGCAAGTCAAGAGAATTTTTTTGAAAGTGTTTTCAAGGCTTTTAAAAACTATTATTACCTTTTAATATGAAGAAAAAATATTTCAATATAGACACCTCCAGGCCAAGGCTTGTAGATGTATTCTTGTTATTGAGTCCTTTTCTTTAGGGTTTCTGGAACAAAATAGCTTTTGTGAGATAGTTGGTACATGCTGTGAAGTATGTTTGATGAATCATAAGAGGAAAAAAACCCAGAACAACTTGATGGAAGGAACTTGCAGTCGGTGTGTCTCTGCATTAGTGATTTCTCTAAAATGACTATTCTCTAAAATACTATTAGTCCAGCAGAACAATTTACCCCAGCGTTCTCCCATACGGTCTACTGGAATGTACTGACTACCTTGAGTTCCACAGATAATCTATCCAAAATAAAACAGACAATAGCTTGAAATATGCTTCAGCACTCAAAGATCTTGGCATGTAAAAAGCTATTAAACGTGCAGGTATTTCTTTCCTGTAATAATATGGCTGATTGTTTCATGCCCTGCACCATTAGATGGAATGGTGACCACCTCCGCCACACCCACCCACCACTATCATTGTCGTAGACAAAGTGTTCTACGTATTTTATAAATGTATCTCATTTTTCTTACAAAAATCTTATCACGTAGTTTAAAAAAAACATTTTTCAGATAAGGGGAAAATGTAAAATAGAGTTGTACAGTACCTGCTAAGCCATATTTCCCTATTAAACTTTTTCTTATGTATCAAAACTATTTCATATTTCAACCACAGAGACAATATGTTTATTGTTAAAAAATCTGTGAACATTCATGTTTCTAATTTTCTGGCACCCCAGGTAATAGCAGTTAAAGCCTGAGTTACATATAATTTTTTTTCAAGAAGAAATATCTTACGATTATTTCTTTCTCTCAAAAGTATATGAATGTACCTCAAAGCTGCTATAATACTTTTCCATCTCTGAGCACCCACACTTGTATGTATAGAATTTTAATATTGCACAACTCCTCCAATATATACATAATGGAAGAATTTTTGTTTAACTCTGTTTATTTGTATAGGAAGCAGTGAAAGAAAACAACAAGAGAAAAGAAATGGAAGAGAAGACTAGGAGGGCAAAGCTTGCAAAAGAGAAAGCTGAACAAGAAAAGTTAGAACGCCAGAAGAAAAAGAAACAACTCATTGATATAAACAAAGGTATGAAGTGCTTCCATTTTTTAAGAAAGAGGTATGAAGTGCAAAATAATTGCACTTAATTATTGATAATTTTGAATTATAAAGTGAATAATGGTTTTGGTAGAAAATTCACAATATTATTAGTTATTTGTATCAAATGTCTTTCATGTTATTATCTGTATTTCTTTTCATCCTGCACTGAACACAGGCTTTTAGATAACCAATGCAAGGTAATATGTTGTTGCAACACTCTTTTTTTCTTCATTTATTTTACCAAATCATATTATGTTCTGGATGAGGCAGTGGTAAGAGAAGAAGAGAGTGAGATGAAAAGAGAAACACTGGTCTGGAGAGATGAGCCTTATGGCTCTAATTTTATTTTGTTGACACATGTCTGTTGACAGTACAGTAATAATTAACACCCTCCCTTGGGGACTTGAACATTTCAAGTCATAATGGATATTGACAGCACTGTTATAAGTTGCAAAAAAATAGGGAGAAGCACCTTGTCCAGCTGTGAGCCTACAAACAAAATACTGATATATCCACATAGTATAAAGTAAGTTGTTTTCTTGGTTAGCAAGAATGACTGTATATTAAAGGTGGATTTTTTTGGTTTCGTTTGTTTGGTTTTCTTTTTAAAGAAGAGAGGGTAAGGAAAGAAAGTGATCAGCACCAGGTAGCTGCAACTTAAGAATGCAAAAGCATAGCCTTTGCCACTGAGGGCTAGAGAATTGAAAAACAAAACAAAATCTGAACAAGATGCAAGATAATATGATTAATATGGACCACCTATTTCTAAGTATAATGATATTAAAAATTGCAAGCACTGTATAATGTTGACTGTGTGCCATATTTTAAGTAAGTTAATCTTCATAACATCTCTGTGAGGTAGGTACTATTATTATCTCATTTTACAGATGAGGAAACTGAAGCTCATAGAAATTAAGGAACTTGCCAAGGTCACACAAATGGAAGTATTAGCAGCAAGATTAGAATCTAAGTAGTCTGGCGATAGAATCTTTGCACTTATAAATGCCATTGTCAAATAATAATAACAATAACAACAACAGCAACAGCTAATATATAGGACTTACTATGTACCAAGAACTGTTCTAGGAATTTTATGCATTTGAACATATTTAATCTTCATAAAACCCTAGTAGGAGGGTGCTACTATCTCATTTTTAGATGAGGAAACAGGCACAGAGAAGTTAAGTGAGTTGCCCAAGTTGACAAAGATAGTAAGAGGTAGAACCAAGATCTGAGCCTAGGCAGTCTGTGGCCAAAGTTAATTATTAATTATTATTACGTATTTTTAATCATTGTCAGTTACTCTCTAGTAATGTCTGTTAATGGTGAATCTTCTGAAATAATATCTATACCATTCTTCTTCATATCTCTAAAATACATACAATTTTTCAGGAATTGACTGCAGTTTATCTTTTTACCCAGGAAATAAATATAACATAATTTTAAAAGACGAGAAAAGTATATAGAAGGGATACAACAAGGTCCTACTGTATAGCACAGGGAGCTATATTCAATAGCCTATTAAAAGCCATAATGGAAAAGAATATGAAAAAGAATACATATATATATATATATATTTTTTTTTAATAAATGGCTATGATTTACTCAGGGGAAAATGGAGCACGACAGTACTTGTAAGCCACTACACAGATGTGCGGACATCCCCAATTTTATAAGTGAGGCAGAATCTCAGTGCAACATTTGGGTCTTGAGAATACAAACACACACACACTCACACGTACACTCACATACACACACACTTCAAGGTACCCACCTGTAATACTGAAGGTGTGGAGATTGAGGTGTTTTTCACTCCAGTGTTTCTTTGCTGATTCATGCCCACTCCATAAAATCCGTGTTAAAGGCGAGGTCTTTCCCCTAACCTAATTATTTTCTGTCTCCTTGGATTGGGTGGGACATGTCTCACTCAATTAGGAAAAGTACTAGAGCACAGTATTTGTAGGAAGTTCTCGCTTAATAGGTGATGGAGTCAGTAGAACTGTGCTGAATGTTAGTTCCCTTACGTGCATGAAGGAGTACTGAGAGAAGAGGCTGGAAGAGGTACGGGACAGACTGTGTATTCACTTGGCTATGCTAAGGGTCTTACCCTGAGAGCTGTGGGAAACCTATGAATGTTTCTAAATGGGAAAGTGATATGCTTTTTTCTTAGAAAGATCCTTTTGACAGAAGCATAGAGAATGGACTGGAAAGGGAACAGCCTGAGACAACAGAGGTTAAGAGGTTATCATTGTCCTGACAAGAGATGATGGTGGCCTGAACTAATGCAGTGGTAGTGAGGTTACAGAAGTCACCAGTAAGAGGTGTATTAGATTCTCTAGGTTGTGGATATGCAGAGACAGATCTATTTTAAGGAATTGGCTTGTGTGATTATGGAAGCTGGCAAGTCCAAAATCTGTAGGGTAGGATGGCAGCCTGGAGACCCAGGGAAGAACCAGTGTTGCAGTTCAAGTCCAAAGGCAGTCTGCTGGTAGAATTCCCTCTTGCTCAGGGAAGATCAGTTTTTTGATCTATTCAGGCCTTCAACTGATTACATGAGGCCCACCTACATTACAGAGGGCAATCTGCTTTACTCAAAATCCACTGATTTAAATGTTTATCTCACCCAAAAACACCCTCAGAAAAACATCCAGAGTAATGTTTAAACAAGTATCTGGACACCATGGCCCAGCCAAGCTGACACATAAAATTAACCATCACCAGAGGGTTGTTAAAAGGTAGAACTGACTGACCCTGATGATTTTAGATGTGGGAATTAAGGGAAGGAAGCATTAAAGAAGGTGGTACTCTTCATAAAGAAAAAACAGTTCAAGAATAGAGCAGACTTCATCAGGAGGGTTACAATGATTAGTGACATTTTGAACCTGTTTCATTTTCAGAAACCTTGTAAAGATGGGAAATGTCTAAGAAGCCATTGTGTGTGTGCGTATGAAACTCAGGAAAGAGGTTTGGACTAGACAGACAGACTTGGGGATCATTGATTTTTGATGATTAAGGTTAGGGTATATTAGTTTGCTAGGGCTCCTGTAACAAAGTACCACAAACTGGATGGCTTAGGACAACAGAAATTTATTGTCTCACAGTTCTGGAGGACAGACGCCTGAAATCAAGGTGTAGGCGGTGTCCTGCTCTTTCTTAAGACACTAGGGAAGGACCCATTCCAGGCCTCTCTCCTAGCTTCTGTTAGTTCCTTGGCTTGTGGCAGCATAACTTCGATGGTCACATGGCATCTCCCTGTGTGCACGTCTGACTCTTCACATGGTGTTCTTTTTATTAGGACACCAGTCATGTTGGATTAGGGGTCCAACCTAGTCTAGTTTAAATTCACCTTAATTAATTACACAATTGATCTTATAACATATGAGTTTGAATGAGATCACAGGGTAAAGTATAAATCAGAAGTTCTGAAAGTATTTGGTCTCAGAACCTATTTACACTCTTAAAAATTATTGAGGACCTCCAATACCTTTTGCTTATTTAGGTTATATGTATTGACATTTATTATATTAGAATTTAAGTGGAGACATAGTAAATAAAATTATTTAAGAAATAATTTTAAAAGTAATTATTTATTAATTCTATTAAAATAAACTATTATGTGTTAAATAACATTTTTTTATGAAATGTAGCTTTATCTTCCAAAATCTCCCCTTCAAAAAACTTAGTAAGAAGAGAAAAAAATAGTGTTGTAAATCTCTTCAAAATCTGGCTTAATGAAAGACAGCTTGATTCTCATACCTGATTCTACATTCGGTCTAATGCGATATCGTTCATCATGTAGCTTCTAGAAAGCACTATACACTCATGAAAGAATGAGAGAGAAAAAGGCAAAAATGTCTCAGTATTCTTATAAAGATAGCTTAGACCTTGCAGATCTGAAATGATCTCAGGTCTCCACAAGTTCCCAGATTACACTTTTGAGACTCCGGGGTGAATAGTGAAAAGAGGAAGGAGTCAAGACAGTCTGTCCAGTTTTGTGCCGAGAACATAATCTTGTTCCCACATCACACTGCCCCCCTCCCCAACCTCCACCCCAAGTATGTATCAAGCTTTCACTATTTCCTTAAAAACATACCTACAATAGAAAGAAAAAAAGAAACAACCTATTTTGATTGTGTCTATAATATGTATATATTTTCATTTGCCAAGATTTGATTGATGACCTCTTCAAACATCATTGAAGGCATAGTATATAGATCCAAATAAGTTTTTTATGCAAATGCTTAGCTGAATGATCTGAACACGAAAGACACACTTTAAAATAGGATTAATCTTTTGTATATTCTTACCATATCTCTATTTACAGATCAATTAAATAATAAACTTCACCATTAGGTTCTTGATTTGTGGCCCATATGTGGCAAGTACTTATTATTATTATTGTTATTTATTGTAATATTATTTTACACTTAAGAGTATATGTTTGTTAGTACTTATAAATATGTTTTAAAAAGAGATCCTTCCATTGAAATGGTATAGTCTTAAGACAAAAAGATGCAGAAAAGAAAGAATAAGAACAGAGTTGGGTAATTGGGTGTCAAGATGGAGCTCAGTGTCAGTGAGTTTCTTAGTATCTTGTAAAAGATGGTGTTGTTAACTAGGTGGAAGTCAGCTGCAGATATTCTGAGAGCCTGGGAGGAGGCATGATGGAGCTACGTAAAAGGTGAATCCATGTTAGAAATAAGAATGAGGTGCCATAGAGAACTTCTAAATGTGTCCAACTAGAATGGTGTTATCCACTTTCCACTGAAAGAGAACTGATATAGAACATTTGATTGCCATTGTGAGATACATATAATTTAAACTGTAGAGATAGTTCATGCACATGTGACTAGAGATACATACCATTGGAACCCGGGGATCTGACCTATAACAAAAGTAGTCAAGTAAAGAGTCTCTTGGGTAAAGAAAGCCACTTGAAAATTACAAACAACTTTAAAAACACAAATACTCTTTCTGTAAAGTTTCTATTTCATATCAACTTAGCAAAATTGCCAACCCCTCCCTTTTAAAAAATCTCCTGTGATCTCATATAGCTAATAAGTAACAACAACAATATATATTTATCTGGCATGCAAAATTATATGCATTCATCATGAGGAAATATTCTGGAATCTAATTATTCAGAAGAATAATAGGATAAAGCAACCACAAAAGATTATTTCTATAATCTAGATGTGATCAGCCGAGCTCAGAATTAAGTAAAGATATCATGGAAACCGAGCAGCCAGAGAATTATACCTTTTCAGTTAAATCCATTAAAAAATGCCATGTTTCAAAAAAAAGCCATGTTTCAAGGCTCCATTTTGAAAGAATTAGAGATCCAAAGGCAAAGGCCATGATAAGAAATAGTATTTTTTTAATTGTAAAAGAGAAAAAAGACATGGTTATATATTAAAGAGACCATCATTTGCAAACATTAAGTGGCATGCCTAAAAAGTTATTAAAGTCTGTACATTAAAAAAGTGGAGATCAGTCCTAGCTCTGCCACCTACTCGCTTTATGACCTTGTTCTGTTCCTTCATCTCTTCATGCCTCAGTTACCTCATCTGTAATGGAGGATAATGACATTTATCCCCTATCATTTTAGTGAAGATTAAATGAGATAATTAAGTACAGTATATAACAAAGGGCCTAGAATATTCTTGCTGCTGCTGCTGATGAAAGAGTCATTTTGTGCTCGTTGGAGAATCAGAAAAAAGTTCAAGACGTAGTCCCCATCCTTTCTAGTTTACAATTTTGTCATAGAGATGTGTAGGGGAGGAGAAACTGTTCATTGGCTGGGACCCTGTAAACTACACTGACAAAAGACAGGTTAGCAGGGGATAAACGAACAGATTTATTAATACATGCATCGTGCATATACCTGGCAGCATTCGGTGATGAGTAACTCAGAGGGGTGGTTAGAACGTGGGCTTATAGAGCATCTTAGCAAAAGAATAATACATTTGGATAAGTTTTTAGATGAGACAAAGGAAGAGGACTTTGAGTTTCTAGTGTGGCAAATTGTGGGAAGGTAAATATATGGGGGAACTAATGGAAGATAAGGGCTAGTTAGTAAATTGTTATGTAGGTTCCTCTGGTGCCATTTCTGGACGGATAAGAGTCTATCTAGAGTACTCTCTGGCGAATATCTTCTGTTATTCCTGGTAAAGAGTAATAGAGGGACACCTTTACAAATTTATATCCTGCTTTTAAGGAAATAGCTAGAGGGCCGAGAGCTTTTCTGGTATCTGCTTCTTCTCACTTACCTTCAGCTCGAAATAATCCTTATGCCAAAGTGGCATATCTTTGGGTGACATATTCTGCTACTCTTCTGATGTAATAAAGCTGAACCAGCAAACAGTGTACCGATAAATAATAGAGATCATTTCGAACTATCTAAAAGGGGAGATCAATGAGATCTGGTAAAATGATGTAAGGCTTCGTGGAGAAGGCTAAATATGGTCTCTAAATGTATCCGTTGAACTAGATGCTGAAGGATGGGTAATATTTAGCTAAAGCAGGGGCGAGACTATTCAAGTAAATGGGACTAACGTCAGCAGTGGTGCACGTCAGCACGGAAGGCAACAGGCCTCACAGAGGATCTGTTCAGTGGCCCACAGGGAAGTACATCAAAATGATGACAAGGACAGGTCCTAAGTTCAGGTCTCAGATCTACAACTGAGTAGCCATATAATCTCTGACAAGGTATTTCATCTCTCTGTGCCGTAAGTTCCTGCTCTAAAAAATGGAATAGTAAAACGTTCCCTTGTTATTGTGAGGGTTAAATGAGGTAACCCACAGAGACTGGTGTTACTAATACTCTAGTCTATCCATTACATGTTGATGTCATTGGTCTCTGATGAATAGTTCAACGTTCAGTAAATATTTTCTCATGTTGTCATTGTCCTCGTTGTCGTCGTTGGCAGAGGAGGGTTTGAATTGGGAAACTGTTGGAAAAGTAGGAAGGCTGTTGGAAAGACTGTGAAGAGCTTTCCAAGTCAGATGGGAGGTTGTGATGCAATGAGGTAGGAGAGCCAAACTGATTATAGGAATTTGTTCAGGGTTCACCCAGGTAGTGAGCCAGAATACAAGAAAGGAGAGGTGAACACAAGGTGGATGTAGCTGGAAAAGAACAGTGAAAGGTGAAAAAAGAAAAAAAAAAAGGAGTTAGCTCATATCTGATGCTCTCTTCAAAGGAGTTTCAACCTGTGGCAGTTTAAGAAGGTGGTAACAGGAAAGAAAAATTTCATAAAAGAGATGGAAAAAAAGGCAGTGGGAGTTGGAAGCAGTGGATTTACTGATGGCCTAGACTTTTTTTTAAGAACAGCAAGGTTTCATCAATATATAACTATGTATTAATGTTTTTTGACGTATTAGGTTATTTCATTCATCCAACCAACATTTATTGCACCATTTCCCAAATAATTATAATTAAAGCATGCACAGTATTACACCATTTATTTAAATGTAAAATTGAGAAAGCTAATTTAAATGCAGCAAAAATATGCTAAATCAATAAATGTACTCTAAAATGTGTGTAATAGTATGTAAACTGTGCAAAGTACTTGGCATAATCTATGTTCTCCAACCTTTGATTATATTAATATAGATGATAATTAACTTAGGGATCACGAAAAATAAATTAATTAATTCTGTAGGTAAAGTAAGAAAGCTTACTGAATATTTGTAATATTGGTGAATAAATCTCTTTTCATGTTTCTGGAAGTCAGCAAATTAATTGCAAGGACTTGGAGGAAGCAATAAAAAGAAGTGCATTTAAAAAAGGGTGTTTTGAAATTGGAAACTCCAAATGTGATTCTTATGCAAATATTATTTAATCAGGAACAGCTTTGCTCCTCCTTATATAAGATTATATGGAAATTAGAATTGCCTATTTACTTCTAGTATGATGATAAAGATAGCTACCTGAGTCAGATTTGATGATAAATCAGTCTTCTGAGAGTGAATAAGCAAATTTTAACCAATAAACCTAAACATTTAAGCTCTATCATTAGTGGTGAATAGCAATTTGATTTTTCTGTTTTCCAAGTTTTAAAATAATTACATCTTATAAGTGAATTAATTCATTTCACATTACATTATTTTAATCTGAATAGATCAAAATTATGTTTCCTAATGTCATACCCCAGGCATTAAATTACAGTAACCAGTAGTATAGATTAGAATACCCATAAATAACAGAATTGATCCCAAGTAGTATTAAAGGGCCCCCGATAATATTGGGTTGGCCAAAAAGTTCGGTAGGGTTTTTCCGTAAGATGTTATGGAAAAACCCGACCGAACTTTTTGTCTACCCCTATGTAAATTCCTGAGACAAAATGGGTACCACCATTCTGGCATATTTTACAAATGATAGTGAGCAGCTCATAGATGCTAATGCAAAACTAAATATTGACCTAATAAGCCTTATTTATGAAGGAAAAAAAGAATATCTGGTTGATATTCCATTTATTTAAATTGCCTTGCTCCCTATATCAGCAAACATTTCAAGAAATCTGTTTATTCAAAATCAGAACTTTTTCTCTTTGCTCTCTAGGTTTGTTTTTTTCAATGGAAATATGTGGTGTGTGTGTGTGTGTTGAGCAATTCACCTAACCCCTCTGATCCTCAGCTTCCTTGCCTATAAAACAGAGGAAAGAATGGCATCCACCTTCCAGGATTTTCATAAGAATGAAATGAGACAACACTACAAATCTCTTAACAGTTGCTTGGTACACGGTTGGCACTTAATAAGTGTTCAATGTTGTTATCCCCTTAATAATAATAGTTATTTCAGTGAACATATCATGGAAAACGATTAATAGCAATAATCACTACAATAAAATCTTAGTTGACTAGAATGCCTAGGGGAAGAGGTGTTTTGATTAATCTGATTTTGCAATTATAAGAAAGCCATTTGGGCATCAGTCTTTATCATTCATAATCTTTCTGAACTCAGTGCACAGCCCTCCTCTGACTCACCCAAATACCTTCCCCCAACCCCCAGTATTTTTGGCTTCACATTTTACACAGGTGAAAATGTGCCGCATATAGTGTTTAAATATAGGTTTGTACATACAGTCAGCCCACGATATATAGATCATTGGTAAATCAATAGAACTTTGTTATTGTCTCTGGACCTGTATTCATAGCATGAGTGATCATTGCAAACAAGTGTTGGAGAGTGGGCTTCATCTGTTCTAATTCCAGAATACACTCTAGATTAATCGAAGGTTCTAGTTATTTTTCCAGTAGTCTATTTGAGCCACTTATCACTAGTAATTTTTTTCTGACCTCATACTAGAATAATTACATTTCTGGCATCAGTTCACTGGAAATAAGTGCTAAACTCTGATTCTGTCTGCCTTAGCAGTAAAACAAATTTCTACACCAACTAAAAATATTCTTTTAAATAGGAGACAAAAATAAATATGCGAAACACGATAGGTAATACACTTTAGATCTCATTAAGAGTTCTTACATTCTAAATGCAGAAACTCCGATTTGCAAAAACTCTAAGAACTGTCTTCAGTGTGTTGAGCATTTAACAAGATTTCATCAGTTCTTATGTAGAAGATGAGTAATGCTGGCAGTTACAAATTTGGCTGTTCTCTACAGTATGTGCTTGTTGCCATGTATGCCTTATGTAACTTCACGAGCCAGAAAACCGTGAAAATATTGGAGCAGGTGGGTGAAAACAATCAAATTGACTACATAAGAAATGACCAAAACACATTGTAGATGGCCTAATCATTTATTAGAAACATGCTTCGGTTCCATATTTCAGTATTCTAATTCTTATTACAGAAGTGTCAAATGAATAACAGCTGTTATATACCAACATTGCAATTAATTTGGCTGTGTTCTCAGTCAAATGCATTTAGATTCACATCGGTAATTACACCTAACAGCTTCATAGAACCAATAAGCTGCACTGGACCCAGCTGAGTCTCTAATGACTTTTTTTTCTTTGAATATTATATTTGTTCCACCCACATTGAATCCCTGAGCCCCCGGGCTGCTTCAGAATCAGGGCAAAATCTATTGTTACGCTAAACGTGTGAAAGGCTTATTATGGATGAAAACCTTTCAGTGATTCTTAATTTAATTCTGCAAGTGTTTATTGAGTGCCCACCGTGTGCTGAGCAGGGTGACACACCCTAATCATAGTATTGTTGTCTGTTAACTCAGCACCATTAGCCTACTTAAGGGGTTACTAACTGTCAGCCCCTCTGCCTCTGTGTGTGTCTTTTCTGTAAGAAATAATGGCTCTTGCTGCATATGTATGTATGTGTGTGTGTGTGTATCCACTCACACAGGACCATGTGCGGCATATAGCACGTATATTTCATTTTTTTCACATATTTTAATATATGAAAAATTCTATTTTTCTTCATTATGTCTAGTCAAGCCTCAGTCCTCAGTCACTCCCTTCACACATGAACAATCTATAAAGTATATGATATCTTGACTAGTTAGAAAAAAATGGGAAAAAAAAATCTTAGTTTAAGAAAGCAGTTATGCCTTTGTTATAATGGTATTAGAAACACATTATAACCTAAACTTAGAATACCTGATTGTCATCTAAATCAACAATTGGCTTTATATACTATTTCATAGTAGCTCAGAAGATGATGGTATGATTCATTTGGGAAGGAAAAAAATAATTATCCTTTTAAATGTGCAATTAACTGTGGATGCCATAATGCTTTTATTTGTTTGAACCAGTATTGGAATCTACTCTAAATGTACATTATATATAAAAAAAAAAATTATCTCTTCATCAGAGGAGATATTTTAGAGGTCCTGATTTTGATTTAGTCTTTTACATTTGCTGAGCCCTGGAGAGGGCTGCCTAGGAATTACTTAGAGCATCGCTAAACAGGATGTATGGCTATAGGTCTAGGGAGTTGCAGGCACAGCCCTGCTGAGGGTGGGACAGGGTCCCAGGGGTTCTTTACAGACCTGTATGGTTCTGTGGTAGAAGAACCGCATACTGGGTTAGGCTGTGCTGTAATCTGAAAATCAGAATACCTTGTTTTGTTTAAGCGTTTAGTCTCCCATTTTTATAACGTAACTCCCATCCCAATTTATTTTTTAATTTTTTAATTGAAGTATAGTTGATTTACAATGTTGTGTTAGTTTCAGGTGTACAGCAAAGCGATTCAGTTACACATATATATGTGTTCTTTTTCAGATTCTTTTCCATTATAGGTTATTACAAGATATTGACTATGTAGTTCCCTGTGCTATACAGTAGGTCCTTGTTTATCTATTTCATATATAGTAGTGTGTATCTGTTAATCCCAAACTCCAAATTTATCCCCCCCACCCCAATTTTTAAGCTAATCATTTTATGTAGTTGAATGTCTGAAGTTGAAGTTCTCCAAATTCCCTGTTTGTCTCACAAATATGTACACATTCCTGGTTTGAGTTGCTACCTCATCTGATTTTCTAGAACAGTATTTCTGTGAAAGGAAAATGTGTTCCCACTAGTCCTCTTTTGTCAAAAACTCTTTGCACTTCCTTTCTTTTGCCAGTTGAACCTTTTTTGAAATGCATCAGTAGGGAGAGCTTGCCTAGCCTTTGCTAGACAAGAGTAGCTGTAGGTGCATTTAAACAATCCAACTTGAAAAGGGGATTTCTCTCTTTTTATTTGAAAACAATTGAAAATGAAAGGTGTGTGTCTCAGGATAGAGTGCTTAACCGACCTTGTTCTACTGCACTTCAGTATGGTATATGAAACTGCCTCCCCTGTGTCTTTCCCCAGTGTTTTAAAAAGATGCTTTACTTGTTTGAGGCAACTGGTTCTGAGTCAGAGCTCTTTCTGGCATAAGCGGAATCCATTATGCTGTTAGGCCTCGTTATACTGTTCTTTGCATCTCAAAGAGTGAATGCAGCTTTGTTCAAAGGGCTATCTGATCATATTTTGAGGGGAAATGGAGATTGAGCTATAGAGGTGAACTATGGCTACATTAAGCTTTAAGTGTACCCACGCTCCATCCCCACAGTACGTACAGCCTGGACTTTTCAGTAATCTCATGTAAGCTCCTGTGACCCAGGCATGTTGAAAACTAGCCCTTTTCACTTGAGTAACCATGACAGTAAATGAAACCCCCTAAAGGTACCTCTCTCCTCAAGGGTGGAAAAGGAGGTGGCAGTGAGGGGTTTGCAGTACAGTTCCCAGCCTCTCCTTCCTGGCCCCTCTCCCATTTTAAGACCCCAGAAGAACAAAATAAGCATTTTTAGAAAGAAATGTATATTGTGAATCAACTCTACTTCAATAAAAAAATATTGATTGATTAAATTAAAAAAAAGAAATATACAGGTTCTTTCTTTTAAAATCATAGATATTTATAACCTTAGAAAAAGCTACTGTGTGCTTTGGACTTCAGTAGTTAATGCTTCTTCTGCAGGAGAAGGCTCTTTAAAGACAACAGTTAACTAAGGACTGATTGGAAGTTACATTCCAAAATAAAACTGTAAGTCTGTATTCCCTCACAAACATTTCCACGGACAGTAGTATGTGTTAAAGAAAAAAATGTATTCTTTAAATAGAAAACAGGGCCAGGTTTTGTTTCGTTCTGCTTGCTTCTTGGGGGGCGAGGAGGATAAGAAGCTAGTTGATTATCTCACAACTATGGTAGTTGGCCATCTCTAAATCTCTGGTATTCAAGAAATACCAAGTTTCAGTTCACAAAATGTGAGTCCTTTGTTATAAGCATCTTTTTTTTGGGGGGGGGGCCTCCGGGCAGTTTCTGAAACTAGTTTCTGACTCCCATGTGATGCTTTTATATATTTATCCATAAAACCTTTTGCATTTTTTTGAGTTGATGGTGCCTTTTTGTCATTCGGCTGCACCTCTCTCCCCTTCTGGGGGATTGTGACACTGTCACACTCTTCCTGATGCATTGCTTCCTGGTGGGTGACATCATGATTTGTGAGCAATCCAATATATAAATAAGGTGGTAAGAACTGCCTCAGCAATTCAGTTTCTGTTTTAAAGGAATTAAGCAGTCTCTTTCTGTTTTCTTACATTTCCCCCTACATCGTGTTCCCACAATTATATTAGGCACTATAGGAGGGCCTCTTTTCACTTTCACTCCATTTCAAAAAACATTTGGTTGACTCAAAATCTTCTTGGAAATGTACTACGCCATGTGTTATAATAGACCTCTCCTACCATACACATTTTTACCACGCTAGAATGTATCATTCAGCAATAGCTAATAACTACTAATTTTCTAGGAGCATCTCAGGAACTACAGATGCTTCTTCAATCAGTATGTTTTTATTTTTGCTGATATTAAAGGAGTGTTTATCTAGAAAGAGTGATAAGAGCGAATTATCAAACTTCGACCTTCTTGACTGTGTAGACATTACATGTACATAGGTGTTTTGTGGGCTTTGGTAAGCATGAAAATATGTGTGAGATCAATAAAACTTTAATATGTTCAAAGGTGAATATGGATGTGGTTTTACTGGATGAACTCCTTAGCAAAGATGCCTTTTAAGTATAACAAAGGTTACAGTATATATAATGTGTGTATACATACATACATACATATATACATACATGCACATTATTACATGGACTCCCACAAATAAGTGGCTATTTGTATGTGTCTATGTAATAATAGAACTGACTATCACAACTTATTTTTCAAGTTCCACTGAAGTATTTAAAGCTAATTAGAAGGGCATACAGTTGCAGCAACATGGATGGACCTAGAGATTATCATACTAAGTGAAGTAAGTCAGAAAGAGAAAGACAAATATCATATGATATCACTTATACGTGGAATCTAAAACAATGATACAAATGAACTGATTTACAAAACAGAAACAGATGCACAGGCAGAAAACAAACTATGGTTACCAAAGGGGAAGGGGGGGAGGGATAAATTAGGAGTTTGGGATTAACAGATATACACTAATGTATATAAAATAGATAAACAACAAGGTCCTACTGTATAGCACAGGGAACTATATTCATTATCTTGTAATAACCTATATTGGAAAAGAATCTGAAAAAGACTATATATATAACTGAATCACTTTGCTGTACACCTGAAACTAACACATCATTGTAAATCAACTAGACTTCAAAAAAAGAATTTTTTTTTTTTTTAAGAAACAGAAAGGCATATGGTATTGATGTCAGGGTCTTGTATTACCCACCTTAGAGCAAGACGGTATGATAATTATTTTCAAACAGTTAGTGTTCACTTATACTACCCACATATTGCTCTTCATTCCTTTTTATATTTCAGACCATACACCTGGAATTACTCTTTCTGCCTGAAATACATCTTTTAGAATTTCCTTTGAGTGAAGATGGCAAACTATTTGGGCCAAACCTCTTTAGGAACTTTTTGGGCCAAGAGAGACCCAACCCTTGTCCCACCCTACCCCCAAAGCTTGGGACCTTTGGCCTTATTAATCTCACAGGAGTTTTCCTTCCTATAGTCCTGTCTCACCAAAAGTGCTCCTTCTGTGTCCTGACTCATTGGTTTCAGTCATTTTCTCCCATCCCTTAGTTTACAACAAGCCAAAATATTTCATCCAGCTTTGGGCTCAAGCTGGCTTTATTTCCTGATTTAGGGCTTTGTGTAGTCTTATTAGTCTCAGTTTCAGAGACTAATAAATTCTAAATTCTAAATTCTCCTGATTTCCTCCTGGCTCACCCACCCCCTTCCCCCCAGCCCTGCTCCTGTTGCAAATCGGCAGGCTAATGCAGTGCCATCTTTCAGCTTGAGTTTCTTCCTTCGAAAGAGCACTGCCATCATCTGTTGATATCTTGTGACACTTTGGCAGGTGCCTCAGGAACTCTCCCACAGAGGGTGGGTTCAGATCTTGCCCTTCAGATTCTTGGCATTCTCCTAGGCCAATTGTTCTCAAAGTGTGGTCCCTCACTCAGCACACCGCGCAAGGTCATAAAGCTAGTTTAGTGCTAAATAGGAGAGCCAGGAGTAGAGCCTGCCTCATCCACTGCTCCTTCTGCTGTACTACTCCACAGTGCTAGTCCTTTAAATTGTTTTAAATTGTTTAAATTTAGTCATGATTGATCATTGTACATGTGAAAATGAGAGACTTGTCCTTCAAGCTTTACATTCCTATCATTTTTGAACCTTCTGCCAAGTGACAGGATCAGTCAGAATCAAGTAGTTTTCAGTGACAAGGTGGGAGGATATCCTTGGCATTGGAAGTTTACAGGGAACTCAGCAGAGTATTTGTGTTGTCCAATATGGCTTTGATGGATGGCTAGTACCATGTTTTTCCAACTATAACATTCCAAAATGAACTCAAGCAACTGATTTACTAAGGAATGATCATTTACATTGTGTGTGTATATATGTATATGTATATACATATATATATATATATGTATGCATATATGTATGTGTGTACTTGATTTGTAAAGTGAATTACCAAAGAATTTCTTAAGTAGCAATGTCCCTGACATGTTAAAATAGAATTTCTTGGTCATGGAGAGGAGGTAGATAATGAATTACATAACTAGGAGCACATCTATTGAAAAGCAAGTTTACTTTATATTAGTTATTAGTTGAGTATTAGTATACTTGTTCTATAATTATCATTATTTGTACATAATTTAAAGCCTTTTGTTTGCTCTTGATGGATGGATTCAGATAGCAAATAAACATCTGTGAGTTTCCATTTGTCTTGGCTTGACATCTTTGCCCCATATACCCTCATGGATATGAACTTAGAGGAAAGGAAATACAAAGCTACTGTTTCAATCTTTTCTGCTTTCGATTTTATTTTCAACAGCCAAACATTTCTTTTCAATGATAATTAGAGCATTGAGACTATTTACTTACTAAATCACACTTGAGTGGATTGAAAAAGTTAGTGTAGCCTCTAAAGGAAGTGACTTAACCACTGGGAAATTTTTCTTTGATATGATTTTATGAATGTTAAAGAAAATAGCATGGGGACTTCCCTGGTGGCGCAGTGGTTAAGAGTCCGCCTGCCAATGCAGGGGACACAGGTTCGAGTCCTGGCCCGGGAAGAACCCACATGCCGCGGAGCAACTAAGCCCGTGAGCCACAACTACTGAGCCCAAGTGCTGCAACCAGTGAAGCCCATGCACCTAGAGCCCCTGCTCCTCAACAAGAGAAGCCACCGCAAGGAGAAGCCCGTGCACCGCAGTGAAGAGTAGCCCCTGCTCGCCACAACTAGAGAAAGCCTGCGCACAGCAACGAAGACCCAACACAGACAATAAATAAATAAATAAATAAATAAATAAATAAATAAATAAATAAATTTTTTAAAAGAAAAAAAATAAATAGATAAATAAATACATAAATAAAAAGAAAATAGCATGAAGAAATTATCAGGAGTAGTCAGTACTACATCATTCTGAAGACCTTGTAATCTTTTTCAAGTACTAATAAGAAATTTATGAAAAATGTACAATCAAAATAGTTTATTACATTACAGATGGGTTTTATTTTTACCAGCACTGGGTACATAATTTGTGGGGCCAACTGCAAGATGAAAATCTGTGCCTCTTGTTCAAAGATTATTCAGAATTTCAAGACGGCAGCAGCAGAGCATTAAAGCAAGTATGGGGCCCTTCTGAGCCCAAGACCCTGTGCGACTGCACGGGTCACATACCCAGGAAGCCCCTGTGTTTTGCCTAAGTGTACAGTGAATGTAAGAAGTAAAATCCACATGCCTTTTTTCATGGAACAAAATGAACATTTTAACTTGAATAAAAGTGGGAATCTCTTAACAAGAATCCACTTTTTATTTATTTCAAAATGTCTCTTCTTTTCCCATCAATTCCAGCATGATCTCTGTAGCAAATAGAAAAGGGAGCTTTTCCCATGAGAACTTCTGTCAAGAAACAATCTTCTTCGGCCCTCTTCTGATATATTAAGGAATAGTTCTCATCTGTCTTAAAGTAGGTTTGAACATTTTCCTCTGATGAATACTTTATATACTCTGAGTAAACAGCTTCAAATTTCTCACATATTTTTCTGAAGAGATTCCTATTTCTTTTTTTAAATCCCCAGTGGCTTAAGGTATCATATCTACAGATAGTTTATACCACATTTCTGTATAAGTAGCGTAGTAAGGCATAGGATTTCATTCTGCAGCATTGTCTTTGGGTCTGTTTGCACTTGATGCTGAGTTCATTTAGAGTAATATCCATCTTTTGAATTTGTTTTCTGTGATTTGGTTTTCATAAAACATGAAGATGCTCTCTAGATTATCCAGGCCAGTTCCCTGCCTCAAGGTATATCCGTATGTAACTCTGTAAGACAAATGGTTAGACAGCATGTTTCTAAATGTCCCAGGAGAAGGAAACTGTAGTAGCACCAATAATCCTTATATAGTGAGGGATGTCTGGGGAACACCAATGCACTTATATTCCCCACAAGTTCCATTGTTCTTGAATGCAATCATTATTCTTTTCTTTTTATTGAAATTATTTGATGTGTCTTATTCCCTTACTTTAGGCAAAGTGCTTTATTTCGAAAACTAACCTTAATTATATTCTCGTGGAGGAAAGCAGACTCTTCTAACCAGTATATTCCACCATGTAAAACTCTTGAAAACTTTGTCATCACATTTGTCCATTTGTCAGCCCTTTCTGATATGTAGACATATCCTGGTTAATAATTATTGTTATGTGCGTTTCTTTCTTTTTTGATGAAAAACTATTGAATTATTCAGTTTTTCTTAAAAGTTCAATGATTTTTGTATTTCAAATGCTCTTTAGTATTCAATATATTCACAGCATGCTCAGAGTTTCTCTTACTGGTCCACTGGCTCTAATATTTATTAGAATAATTTTATTTACCGTATGTTTATGTCATATTGGAAATGTTAGGAGAAAAAATTGAATTTTGAATGTGAAACGTCCTTTCTTCTTTTATCAAAAGGAAAAAATGCATTTTCTGACATTAATAAAAGTCATGCTGGCGTTCTCTTACAAGAAACTCACTAAAATGACAAAGAGCATGAAAAATGTAATTAGATGTTGGTTGAACTGCATTGGTTGGTTGGTTTTCCTATCTGACAAATTCTAATACACAAAAATAAAATTACAATTAATAAGAAATTGCAAATGTAGCAGACATATTGGTATTCTACATAATATTGAGGCAGTTGTCATTATTTCATGTGATTACAATAGAAAAAAAATAAATTTGACTTTTTTTGCAAATACTGGTGAATTTTTCCTTGAAAAATACTATAACGAGTGGATTTATTTATTCAATTCTCAGTGAGGTACTGGCTGTATCAAGGTTTTGGCAAAACAAACATGCATTCTCTATCTCTAAGTATATTAACTAATCTATAAAGGCTTGACATTCATTAATGCTTGCCACGGGAAAAAAATGAGCTCTAGAGATTGTGTTTTGCTCAGTACTGGATAACTTACTTTCACAGCCCTACTTAAGCTTTGATTTCTAAATCTCTCCCCAGTGAAATCATACCTCAAAGATGTTTCATGAAAATGACAAGATAAGCTGCCTTGCATCCCAATGCTGGAGTAGGGGCAAGGGACAGAGTTCTGGGAGATTTTGCAAAACCATCCTAAGCTTTAGGGAAAGAAGCGCAAATGATTGACCTCAGTGAAAAGTCAGCAGCGTCACCATCATGAACATAATAGCTCAGAGGACGTGTTGACTGTGTGCCGAGCACGGGCTTGTCTTGATTTTGTATTGATGACTCATACAGAGTTAGAACATGGAAGTTGGAGTTATGGAAAATAGGGACTATTGGAAAGACTGTGCTTTTCAAGTTCTGCATTTTAGAAAATATTTTAAAATGCATATCATCATTGTCATAGCCTTCTGCATTGTACAATCTTCCCTCTTCTGTTTAGAAATATTTTTTTCAGAGAGTCGGTAATAATTCAAATGACTTCACTGTATCCCTAAATAGCAGTTTGAACCATATGAAACTGTTACTCTTTAACTACTTTTTGGTCTATAAAAATGGCAGCCTCACATGGTTCAAACTAATGAAAAACACATAATTCCCCAAACAGAAAGGTAATATTCTCCTATTACTTAACCACTCTTTTTTTTCTTTAACATCTTTATTGGAGTATAATTGCTTTACAATGGTGACTTAGCCACTTTTTGTTGTGTGTGAAACTCAAACTCTGTCATTCTAATGAGATTAAGAGACATTGTCATTTCTTGGATGGAGCTGGATGTTGACAAGGTTTCCTTAGCCACCTATTTCCAAATCACCTCTTACATGAGGATGATTAATCCATCCAGCACATGTTGACTTCTCCCAATTTGACTCTGAGGTGGAAGTGACCTCTTCCTCACTTTATTCCCCAGTTCAGGATGTACCTTAAAATAGCTTCCTCTAGACTGGATGATATAAGATTTCAGCACTGAATAGATTCTCTAAGTATACTTCTTTGTTCAAGACAGTGCTAATGTGAATGCTTAGTTACTAAAACAAATATAACGGCATTTTTAAAGCCTCACGAGGCAGGTGATTGCTTTAAAGAAATGATGGTGCATTTTTTTCCTTCCTTTTCCTGAAGTGGAAAATCCTAGTCTTCTCTAAGACCCAGGATTCCATACGTCATAAGAGCATACGTTGTATATTCCTTCTAAAGGATGAGGATAAATTTCCCTTATACTAAAAATCACCAGCTGCCACGGAAGTGCTGAGTAAAAAATAGTCCTTATCATTTCTTTGTGGACTGCAATTTTCCCCCTTGATATAGGCTATAAATAGGAAATAAAGAGTCGAATGAAATCAGATAGTATGCAAAGATTTCACTGATAAGTTGAGGTGAGCAAATCATAAAAAGAACAAAATAGTACCTGGTCCTAAATCTTTGCCAAGGAGTGTTTAGTGACTTCCTCACTGTCTACCCTTTGGGCAGATACCACTTTGTAACCCCATTTTTGAAGAGTAACAGATATTTGGTTTTGAATTTTTTTTACTTATCTAAAAGAGGGAAAATAATTAAGAATATTAAAAATTATTACTGTTCAGTGGACAGGCAAAATAAACAGTCGTTTTAATATCCTTTATTTAATAAAATCAGCAGTTCTTCCCTTTATAGCGTATTTATCTGAGGTAATTTATCAATACACGGACTATACAGAAATAACTTGCTTTTCTAAATGGTAGAATCTTGGCTTCTGCAAACACTTGAGCCATGCCCAAATTATAATGTAAAAATTAGGGTGTTCTATTAAATTAATGTTCTAAGAGCCAAAAAATCTACAGTGTTTTTCTTTCTGTTCTTCAGATATACGTTAAACAAGTAGAGATTTTCAGAATATTTCATTTGTATTCAGTTTGATCGGCAAGGCTCTTTATTAGCCAAAAATTCTCTTAATTTCCAAATTAGACTACATAGTAGAAGAAATACATAATTGACCTCTTTGCGGAAATGCGTCTTAGGAGGATGCATTACAGTTCCCTGTTTTGTACAGCGCTATCCACTACTAAGTGCCCAGTGGTCATGTGTTGATAGCTTGAAAGAGTGAATTAAATGCTAAATAAGGAATGTGCTGGGGGTATGATTGAAGCATACTGTGTCTAAGTCCTCCCTGCTTTCTTCTTGGGAGCCTACTGTCCCAAGAAGAGAGATGGTTGAAACAATGAAATTGTAAACCTTTTCTACTTAATCCCAAGTAAGAAATTTAGTGCCTGTTTGCAAGTCTTGTCTCTGAACAGAGCGCTATACATTTTAATAAAAAAATAACAATATTTACAAACAGTAGTTACCCAACAGTAGCTAGATAGTGATATAGTTACTTCATAAAATAGTATATGATATAAACCATGGAAGTTTTTGAATGTAGAAGTAAAAATCAAGTAGACATGTCAAAATAAAGCGCTTATGAAGTTAAGCTCCAAGGAATGACAATGTTTAAATGCCAGTGTCTTCTCTGGTTTTACCAGCTTGCAGTGGGTTATTTAAGTTAAGCATAATTATCATCTATGCCTTTTTTTAAATAAATTTATTTATTTTTGGCTGCGTTGGGTCTTCGTTGCTGCACGTGGGCTTTCTCTAGTTGCGGCAAGCGGGGGCTACTCTTCCATGAGGTGCGCAGGCTTCTCATTAAGGTGGCTTCTCTTGTTGTGGAGAACGGGCTCTAGGCGCATGGGCTTCAGTAGCTGTGGCACGTAGGCTCAGTAGTTGTGTCTCGCGGGCTCTAGAGCGCAGGCTCAGTAGTTGTGGTGCACAGGCTTAGTTGCTCTGTGGCATGTGGGATCTTCCCAGACCAGGGCTGGAACCCGTGTCCTCTGCATTGGCAGGCGGATTCTTAACCACTGCGCCACCAGGGGAAGTCCTTATGACTTTATTTTGAAAGAACTACGTAATGTTCAGAAACTGACATAATTATATCTCTGAGGTATTGGTGCCTAATTTTGTAATTTTATGCCATTTTCTACTAACTGATCGACCCCCGTGTAATTCAATGGCATCCATATTATTTACTCAGTAATCTGTAATTACAGACTTCCTCTAATGAAGCACCCTATGCTTTATTGCCCTGTGTTCTTAGGAGCTCTGTGGGTTTCAATTTTAGAAAATTTGAACTTGGAGGGGAATTTTTTTCCCTGATGAACATTATAAAGTAATGAAGAGGTTAATCACTGTTGCCTTGATTGTTTGAAACACCAAAAGGCAATACCACCTAATATACAATTACCATATTACTTTTAATATGTCTTCTTTTTTAATTTAAAGGTTGAATTCAATTAAATGGTAGTAGCAGTATGTTAAATTTACTATGAGTATCTGCCTTAGGGAGTTATTCATTTATTTATTTTGAAATTAAATTTTTTCTATTGGAGACCAACTTCCTTTTATTTAGTAAAGCATATAATTAAGGTCTATCTAAATTTTAATTATTTAATAGAACAGGATATTGTTAATGTGTATCTGTATAAATTGCCTAAATTACCTGAATTTAGGCCATTTATGTTTCCAAAGCACTCACTCCAGGAATTTGACCCCTGGAATAGATCTGGTGAGCTGAAGTCTATTCACTTTAATAATCTTCCTAAAAGCTATATCCATTTAAACTTGAAAGTATAAAGTATCTATCTTTTTTTGTTGTTGTTTGCTTTTTTCTTTAGAATTTACATTAATCTTTTATTTCTTAAATTAGGAACATGGGGGAAGACATATAGGTGTGAACACTTAGGATCCGTAGAAGATGATAAGGAGAGGTAGCTTGGCTGGTGTGGTTGGAGGAGCCAAAGAAAAATCTGGAAATAATTAGTGAGACCTTTGGAATTTGGATTGGATCAGATGAGCATTGAATCTTGGAAAAGAGGATAATGTGATTAAAGTTATAGTTTAGTGATAGGAGAGACTAGAAACAAAATTCAGCAAGTTGATTCATATAGGTAATCCAGGTTAAGGGATAAGTGTTACACTAGGGGAGGAGACTCTGTATTGCCTGTGAAGATGTGCTATAGCTTAGTCACTATTTGACTTTGGAAATGAAGAAAAAATACTAGAGACCATTCAAAGGTTCTAAGCCTGGAGGATAATCAAAAATGAGAAAATTGGGATAAGAAGTCATTAAGGGTGTGATTAGGTGGGGAAATCTGTGGGTGATTCCATCTGTCTGAGACACACTGAGTCTGAGATGATAGGAAATTTTATAAATAACATTGTTCGGGCGTAGCTAATGGTTCGTCCTTGAAATGGGAATGTAGGTAAATAGTGAGGTTGTGAATTAAGGCATCTCCATCATAGAAGAGAACTAGAAACCTTGAAACTGAGATCACTTCCCAGAACCCAAGAAAGAAAGGCCACAGACTGTCCAGTGACACTTCATTCTGCTTTCTAAATAATTATTTTTCAGCAACTTGTTTCAATTCCATCAGGAGACAGGAATGAGATTGCTAGAAGTACAAACACGTTCTAGTTGATCGAGAAGGAAGCCAGCCATGCTCAGAGTCAGACTGGCTCTCTCCTGGAGCAGATTATTGAACTCCTCTTAAGGAATTATTGAGGGATTTAGATCAAGGCTTAAAGGTAAATCCTTCCCTCTCCCATTTTGAAACATCAATGTAAATTACACTATTGAGTTATGATAATGCATATCAGGAGTGCATACCTTCAGCTCCTTTTCTGAGGCATGTGGCAATCGGCAGCTTCTTAAGCAATGCTGACCATGCTTTGTGCCACGCATTCCTCCCCTACCTTCAAAATGGGCCAGAGATGGATTCTTGACCCAAGGACAGCCATCTGTAGGCTTTTCTATTTCGTAAGAAATAGCCTGTCATGAACACTGTTCCACCAAAGGCTGCTCTGTCCTGGTTGAATCAGTTTGATTCTTTTTCTTGGGGAGTTTGGACTCAAAGACACAAAGCTGGAGAAATAGTTCAGAAATAGCAGAAGAGAAAATAATAACAAATACTAAGAGTAGGTTCACATGGTAGGTGAGAATGGACATCAAAGTACTGAAGTAATAACATTAATGGATGACTAGGGCTATTGTAGCTGGAGGCTTAGAGTCAAAGTTATATATTTTTTTAAATTTTTTAATTGAAGTATAGTTGATTTACAATGTGTTAATTTCTGCTGTACAGCAAAGTGACTCAGTTATACATATATATGTATATTCTTTTTCAGATTCTTTTCCAATATAGGTTATTACAAGATATTGAATATAGTTCCCTGTGCTATACAGTAGGACCTTGTTATTTATTCATCCTGTATATAATAGTTTGCATCTGCTAATCCCAAACTCCCAATCCTTCCCTCCCCCACACCCCTTCCCTTTAAGCTTGTATCTTGAATGGTGTTTCACTTCTTTGTGAGTCACACCTGACCATGTAGCTGCTGAAGCCTGTTTCCTATTCCTTCTACTTCTGCATACATCCTTACACTAAATCCCCACCTTTGTCTCTTGTAAGCCCACCTAACACGTTCATCAAGAGGATTATAACATTCCCTGTCTTCCTTTTTCTTCCTCCCTGCCCCAGCCCACTGGGGGTCAAATTTTTCCATGAGAGAGGCTGGGGGAGTGAGTGGGCAAACAGGTTATGCCACCCATTCTCCCCTTCGGGCCCCTGGGTCCAAAAGACTAACCAACAACGGGGGAAGGAAACACCTTGAAGCAAACATATGATCAGTATTTAAATTACAACCAGAAAATTGTACAATCTTCCCAAGATGTCATTAAGGGACATGAAAGTGAGACTTGACATTGTATGTCTAGGAACAATGCTGAAAAAAATGAAAACCAGTTTTATGTTTGTTCCTTTACTGAGTTGAGACTGTTCAATAAACTAGTTGGTTACACATGCTTTTTTTCATACTGCTTTTTGCTTTTTGAAAAAAGCAAAAGTATGTAATATCATGTTAAAACAAGATATATGCTCCTCAATTTGAAAGTGGTGGTTGTAATAAGAACAAATCAGTTTGCAGCAATATTCACTCTCGGGGCACTCAAAAAAATGACATGATCAGAAAGACACACACACGCACACACGCACACACACACACATACACACAAGACTCCTTGCACTTTAAAAATATATAACCAACAGTTAAGTTCCTGTGCAAAAGTGGAGTGAAGTTGTCATTGCCTTTCTGACTGGAGAGGAAGAAGAATTCAAAAGATGGCCTAGCAACAGATGAATTGTCCACTTGTTTCCTGTACTCCAACCATCAGCAACTAAGAGTACCAATTCCCTCTTGTACATTTTTATACCTGGTGGTAGGCTGCCACTGTAGCTGTGGTGTGTGACATTTGTTAAAACTACCTGATAGGACTCTCATGACAGGCATTCTTCAAAAGTTACTTCCATCCCTCCCTTACCTGGTGCCTATGCTAGGCACCAAGGAAGATAAAAGTATACATTTGACCTCATGATGGTGCTCTGGAAGCTCAAACTATCCATTTTCTTCTCTCCACCACTAGGGTTGTGTTCATATTTCTTATGAAGATGGTTAGGTTCATTGCATGGTACCATGTTCTGATATGACCATCCAGTTGAAGTCCAGAGGTAAGGAGCTAGGTCTCCTGTAACGGAGCTGAATTTACTCCACGTCAGTCGGAGGCTGGTTCTCAGACAGGAAATCAAAACTTGGAAAGCAGGTGTCCCGCTGGCCTTTGAAAAAAAAAACCTCTCTTCTCTTTTTGTAACTGTTCTTTTGGAACTAACTTCAAGGATTCTTAAATGTAAATCCACATAGAAGTGTATGTATAATTGTTGCTTCATGAATGATTCTGTCTCATTCTTGGCTTTGGCCCTCTAAAAGGAAGCATCTCAATTTCAAGTAGGCCGACATCGACTTCGCACGTTCTTTCCCACCTTCCACCCATGGTGAGCCCCTGTTTCACTGACATGTAGGTTGCCAAGCTCCTTCGGCACCTCAGAGACAGATTGTGAGTTCCACAGGTGTCTGTATGTAGCATGATGTTGATGTTGACAGTGTGTGCTCTAGAGCAGGGGTCAGCAAACTTTTTCTATAAAGGGCCAGATAGTAAATATTTTAGGCCTCGAAGACCAAAAATTTCCGTTACAACTACTCAACTCTGCTGTTGTAGCTTGAAAGCAGCCATAGACCAATACATCATGAATGAGTATGGCTATGTTCCAATAAAAGTTAGGGACTGAAATTTGAATTTTGGGAAATTTTCATGAGGCACGAAAGATTATTCTTCTTTTAGTTTTAAAAAAAAAAAGCATTTAATATGTGAAAACCATTCTTATGATGTGGGCTGTACAAACACAGGTGTTAGGCTGGATTTGACCACTGGGGCTATAATTTGCCAACCTCTGCTCTAGAGACATGCTCCTGAGGGTCTAAGGCTGGTTCTGCCACCTCCCAACCTTGCGACCTTGAGTGAGTTACTTTACTCAAATATGCCTCAGTTTCATTACCTGAAAAATAGGTCGGCGTAGGGATCCAACGTCCCTTAGAACAGGGCCTGACATATAGTAAGCTCTCAATAAATGGCAGACATTATTACTATTCCTATGTCCAAAAACATCTGTGTTTTATCTTTTCAGAAAGTCACTGAGATTTACTTTGGTGGATGGTTTTGAATTTATTCTTTTTCCAAGTTTGTTTTTGCTTAGTTCTCCCTTCACAAGTGTTCCGTGCCCTTAGTAAATGATTGATTCTGATAAGACACACAGTATTTCAAAGGTGTCTTTGAAATATTAATTATTTAAAATATCAAACGTGAGATATTTTACCAGAGGCATCAACAGTGGTTCTGGTAAGCGTTAACATTCAGGTTTATTGGGTATTTGCTTATTTATAGAGTGTAATTTTCTTCTCCCAATCTTCTAGCATATAGGTAACTGGGGAAAAAATGAATACGCATAAACATTACTTTTTAACTACCGTTTACTATCAAGCTGTCTTACCTCAGGTGGACTGCCCAAAAGGTGCCTCTGGCCATAAAAGTTCTTTCACTGAGACCACCAGTAGAAATCCATTCAAGTGTGTTAACAGGCAACTCTTTAAAATGCAAATACATTAGGGAAAGTTAACTCACCAATTTAGCTACTGTGA
Source organism: Balaenoptera physalus (assembly GCF_965194825.1). Classification (NCBI taxonomy): domain Eukaryota; kingdom Metazoa; phylum Chordata; class Mammalia; order Artiodactyla; family Balaenopteridae; genus Balaenoptera; species Balaenoptera physalus. The sequence continues at coordinate 86,287,625 of NC_138903.1, forward strand.
CAAACTTTGAGGTGACACCTACCATGTAGATATTTGGGGGGAAATCACTTTATTCTTTACCATTCATCACTCTGGAGTGGAATATCCATTAGCTTGTGACCCTCTAGTACAATATTTATTTCATGACAAAATGTACCTATAACATTAACCTTCAATTAAAAGTGGTAAGGAAGAGTAGTATTCACTATGAAGTTTATCTGAATCTGATAATTCCCTTCACTATAGGAAACTGTTCATTATCTGTTCTGGCTAGGAGATGAGATAACAGAATGAATGAACTCTCTAACCAACATTTTCCCCTATAGTTTTAACTTTAATTGCTCTGAGATTAATTTTGCTTTTTGGTGCATACCACTGTGCAAGGCCTCAACCTGGGAGCATGATGTTTTTCTGTTTTGTTTTGCAAATCTTCAACTGCTGCATAATGGAATTACTAGTCTGCCCCTAGCTCATCCTGTGGTTTCTGGTAATTTCTTCTAAGCTCCTCTGTCCTCTTTTCCCTCTTGAAAGTTTTCTTCTTTTGAACAGGAGCATCTGCCTTCATTATTTCCGTTAGAACTTTATACATTCTATTTATGCCCTCTTTTAATCTCTATGGAATAATATCTTGATTTTTTTAAACACTTTTCATGGCCCTAAATTACTTCATCTTAGTTACCATCTGTTGGTTTTTCAAGTCACCATTATCTCCATTCTTCACTCACTTCCAATTAAACTGCAAACTAACAAAAACCTCCCATCAGGTAGAGGCTTTCTAGATGCTTGTGGACTGCAGTAGAAGTTGTTCAGGTTTTTGTCATGTCTTACCTCTTATTGTGTTGAATTATAAGAGCTATTTGTCAGCCCCAGGCCTTCATTTTTTTCAGATCCCAGAGAAGGAATTTTGTTTCCCTCTTTTTTGATAAGTGAGCGGTCTTCTAATTTTGTGTCATCTACAAATCCATACATCTTGCAGCAGGGTCTTAATCTGGCCCGTAATAGATAGTGTGAAAAAGATTGAATCTAACACTGATTTTTCTTGCCCTCCACTTATCACTGCCTTCTTATGCTGTCAGCTTCCATTTACCACTGCTTATGACCTTGCTCACAAAACCAGTTTTATTGTTCTATTCAGTCTTTTACCAATAATGCCAAAATTGACTATCGTACTTTGCCCAGGGTTATATACAGAAAAATATTTGTCACTGCAAATTCAATTGTATTCTTTGCAGAATTTCTCACCCACTCTGGTCTATTGTGCATAATACTGTGAGGCTGATCTGAAATGTCACCTTTATCATGTCATTACCTTGCTGAAGATCTACCAATGGTTCTTTAGAGGCCCTTTCATCACATTCAGACTTCTTACTTTGATACCCGAGGCCCTTTAGAACTTTGCTCTGATGCTCTCCTCATGGTTTATCATGTACTCCATGCATATTTGATTTCAGGTAGCCATGCTGATTCAAAACCACCTCAACACATTTTACCCTCTTAACATTACATGATATGAACAGGCAAAACTAATATATGGTGATAGAAATTAGAGCAGAGGTTGCCTTTGAGTGGTAGAGGCAAGAGGGAACTTTCTGAGGATGATGGAAACATTCAGTATCTTCATTGTGGTGGTGGTTACATGGGTTTAGGTACTTGTCAGAATTCATCAAGCTGCACGCAAGATCTGTGCATTACAATATTTGTAAATTTGTACACAGACACATGCACACACACAGAGAAAGTGAGCAAGTAAGCATATGCATGTACACGAGGAGTTAATAAATCTAGACTTTATGAAACTGCAATGAGGTACCACCTCACACCGGTCGGAATGGCCATCATCAAAAAGTCTACAGATAATAAATGCTGGAGAGGGTGTGGAGAAAAAGGAACCCTCCTACACTGTTGGTGGGAATGTAAACTGGTGCAGCCATTATAGAGAACAGTATGGAGGTTCCTTAAAAAACTAAAAATAGAATTACTATATGACCCAGCAATCCCACTACTGGGCATATATCTGAAGAAAACTCTAAAAGACACATGCACCCCAGTGTTCGTTGCAGCACTATTTACAATAGCCAAGAGTCAGCCATAAAAAAGAATGAAATAATGCCATTTGCAACAACATGGATGGACCTACCGATTATCATACTAAGTGAAGTAAGCCAGACAGAGAAAGACAAATATCATATGATATCGATTATATGTGGAATCTAAAAAAAAAAATGATACAAATGAACTTATTTACAAAACAGAAGTAGACTCACAGACATAGAAAACAAACTTATGGTTAAATAAATTAAATTGTTTTTTAATTTTTTATAAAAATCTAGATTTTACTCTCTTCAAACTGGTCACTATTCAACGTTTTAAATGTTAATTTTTTTCAGGGGCTTAAGTTAAGCCCTAATTCTTCCATGAGCCTTCCCTACTCTTTTTTTTTGGCTATGCTTTTTTTTATTATTATTTTTTATTTATTTTTTGGCTGCGTTGGGTCTTTGTTGTGGTGCGTGGGCTTCTCATTGAGGTGGCTTCTCTTGTTGCGGAGCACGGGCTATAGGTGCACAGGCTTCAGTAGTTGCAGAACGCGGGCTCAGTAGTTGCGGCATGCGGGCCCTAGAGTGTGCAGGCTTCAGTAGTTGGGGCACACAGGCTCTAGGGCGCGCAGGCTTCAGTAGTTGTGGCGCGCAGGCTCAGTAGTTGTGGCTCACGGGCTCTAGAGCGCAGGCTCAGTAGTTGTGGTGCCTGGGCTTAGTTGCTCCACAGCATGTGGGATCTTCCCCGACCAGGGATCAAACCCATGTCCTCTGCATTGGCAGGCGGATTCTTAACCACTGCACCACCAGGGAAGTCCCTCCCCTACTGTTTGAACCCATGGAGAACATAGTTTTATTTTTTAAATTATTTAATCTACCTAGGTATTATTTTGTGCGGTAGGGTCCTGCCCTCATTAAGAAGCCTTTTGCTTCTTTTGGTTCCCTTTGTTTACTTTTGGGCCATTTTTATTGGTTGATGGCAACTTCTTCAACTTTGAGTGGCTCAACTTTTCCAGAAAGCCTTAATTATATAATTGAGAATTCAAGGAGGCAATTGTAGTGAATAATGAAGCCATTATGAACAGGTTGTAAGGATCTTAGGGAATGATTTTTATGGTATTGGTTTTACTTTAGTCATTTTTGAGGAATAATGAGCTAGAGTTGGGTGTTAGTTAATGGAAAAGTCCAAGGCACTAGATGTTTAGGTTCCTAGAGGAATAAGGGGTATTTAATTAATAATGTTTGATTAAAAAGGAAGAAGAGCTCAGAGTGTTTTCAAAAATTGTAAAGGGTCAGAGATTTTACTCTTCTTGCATGCCAGCAAGTCAGCTGCCACAGTTTCAGGGATGCTGGCAGAAGACACAAGATTCCTGGTTCAGAGACAAAGAACTGTTATCCACAGCACAGCAAGCAGTGTGAGCTTCATGTTCGAATTGCTTTCCCTTGCCCTCCAACTCCCACAGGGTGATGCCAAGGTGGGCCCAGGTGGATGCTAGGCACACAGTGGGTTTGTGTTATGTCTGAGGAACCCACGCTTAAAGAACCCAAATCTTTTATAATAGACTGAAAGCAAACCTGTCTGACATCTGCCCGAGAGGGAGATATAATCTGTCTTCAAAGTAAACCTACCCTCTGCTCTGGAGGGAGACACTGTGCCTTCAAGGCCGTTGACTATAAAAAATTCTTGAAAAGATAGTCCAGAACAAAGGTCATCAATGCCTGTGCCCACAAAATGTGCAGAAATGTGAGAAACCCATAGGGAATTCCCTCTAAATAAGTTTGTGCTAGCCATCGGGGAATAGTCTTGCATAAAAGTGTAGTAGAGATCGTTAATTTACCTAGTGCTAATTTTAATCTGTGGCATCTCCAAACTCTTCTGGAGAAATTAAGTCGACACAACCCAGGTATGCATTGATGCTGAAAGGTGAAATCAGTGGGCATTCAGGATCCACTGAATGACCAACACTGTTGGAAATATGAAATAGAAGATACAAGCCATGCCTTTCATTTTACCCAAAGATAAGTAGCTCACACAGAGCCCACTGGACTGCATGCAACCCTTCTAGCTCCTTAATACTGTCTGTGATCTAATTTCAGGATGAAAGCTTAGAAAGTTGCCTCTGAATTGTTATTTCTCAGACATGCCCATATGTTACTGTTTTAGTGGCGAAAAAGCATTACCGATTTCTCCTTGATATTCTTTCACTCAGTAAAATAGGTATTGTAAGTTTTAAGAAAACGCATTTTTCTATGTAATTCAATAAGGTTATTCTCTTTTTCAATGAAAAATAAAGCACTTAAAAGATTTTTTTTCCTGAGTTTGATCTCATAGACCAAAAAAAAGAAAAAAAAAAAAATCCAAACAGCTACTCACTGCTAATCACATCTAAGTAAGAATTAATGGTTCTGTGAACTTGGAAATTCTAAGTGAACTGTCAACCTCACACAATTCAATCACTGACCAAATTGCACTGAAACGTATTTGAAATGAAGGATAACTTTCAAATGATCATCTTTGCTTTCATTTTGTTTTAGGAAGACTAACTGAAATATAAATCTATAATATATTCATAAAAGCTTTATTCCTTAAGGTTAAACATTTCATGAAAATTTCTCAGTTCCTTTGAAAGTTATCATGAAGCAAATGAAAAAGTAATGGTGGACTAAAACTTATATTTCTTTCCTTAAAGGCGTTACTGATGTTTACAAAGACCTGGATTTTTTTTTTTTAACAGAACCATCTAGCATATGCCTTCTCAGCAGGAGCAATATCACCCCCAAGGGAATCAATATTGGTTCTTGGAGAGGTGGGAGGAGAAAAATCTTAGATATTACAATGGTTTGTGACCTTCCAAAGGACCACAATACATAAGCAGATATATAGTTATATCTGTAAATATTAATGTGGAGGAGATTAGGAAAAAGAGATCTAACAAGGCTCTGTTAAGGGAGGAGGGAACGATAATGGAAGAAAAAAGTTGAGAAACTGATCTGGCATAACATTTTTTTAAGTGTTTTCAGATGGCAACCACTAAATTAAGCAAAGGGATTTATTTGTAATTCCTCTCTACTTTATGTCATATTTGTTCTTTTCATCTCTTTAGTCCGTAAACAATATAATAGCTTTAAAGAATTTTAATGAAATGACATCCATAATGTTGTTGTAGATTTTTTTCATGTTTGCATATTATTTATGTAAAATCACAAATACTCTTTGGTATTCTGTTCTCGTCACTCGTATACAAGTATTCATCTTTCTACATAGTCTTTATAATGACTGTTTTTATGAGGATACTTGAGATTCAGTTGTACCGTTGTTCTCTTCCGGTTGTACTTCTGTGTCTAAAAATTCCTTCCGTGTCTTCTTTGCAGTTCTGCTTCTCCTGACTGCCTATTAAAAACTGAGATCCTCAGGAATTGCATCCTATGCCCCTCCTTCTCATACATCTCAGGGTCATCTCACCCACCTTCCAACAGTACTCTCATCTTTAGCTCCAGCCCAGACTTCACTCCTGGGTTCCAGATTCATATTTCCATCTTAGTTCCTGGACCAGGGATCGAACCCGTGCCCCTGGCAGTGGAAGCACAGAGTCCTAACCACTGGACCTCCAGGGAATTCCCCATATTTCCAACTTCCTACTGGATTTCTCTACTTAGATATTCCTCAAAAAAAAATTTTTTTTTCTAACCTGTTTATCCCTTGTCCTCTAGATGCTTTTTCTCCCCATTGATCTCACCCTTCCAGCCAGGTCCTAATGAATGTACTAATACCTTTAAAATATCCCTCCTCTCTATTCACTCTGCTAGCCCTTTAGTTCAGTTCTTTATCTCTTACTTAGACAATCACACTATACTCCTAAACATCTCCCTGCCTTCTGTCATGCCGTCCCCAGAGTCGTCCTCCACAGTGCTGTCTGACAAGTCTTTCTAAAGTATAAATCTGATCAAGTCACTTCCCATATTGCTTATGGCTACATTGCCCAATACAGCAGCCACGAGCCACATATAGCTGTTGAGCGCTTGAAATGTAGCTAATCTGAAGTGAAGGATATTGAAATAAAAACATGTTAGGTCTCTGAAACTTGCTCTAATAAAAGGAATGTAAAATATATAATTTTTGTATATATTGAGTTAAATATTAATATATTAAAATGCATTTCACCACTTTCATTTTATTTTTTAAATATGGCTACTAGAAAACTTAAAATGATTTAGGTGGCTCACATTTGTGGCCTGCATTATATATCTGTTGGAGAGTGCTGGCTTATAAGATAGTGCTCAAACCCGTATCATGGTGTTAAAAAATCAAATTCAAATGAGTAAATTCTAAAGAGCTAATTGGATTTATTCAATGAATCCTAAATTGGGCAGCATCTCATCTAGTAAATAGAAAGGAGCTCCAAAGAGCTGTACAAAATGGAAGACTTTTATAGGCAGAAGGAAGCAAGACAAGGAAGTTCTTCTAGCAAAGAGTGGATTGTTCATACAAGGTTACCTTCCTTTGTGGGACAGTGGGGGGTCTATCAGGTAGATTTCCTTACTAGTGTTGACCAGGAAATTCCAGACTGAGTGGTTAAGATTACATTCCTGGGAAAGACTGAAACTGCAGTTAGGTTAAGTATTAAGTCTCCGGTTGGTGATATGAGTCTTAGCACAAGTGACTCCATTTTGGGCCTGTTGTCTCTTTTTTAACAACAGAATTATGATGTTTCATCATCTGGCCATCACTTGCCTAGTTCATTTCATCTTCTTCCAGCTGTCATGCAAAGATTGATCTGGGTTCATACCTGGGCCCCTCCACATGCCAGCTGTGCGATCTGGAGCAAGAAGCTTAAACTCTCTAAGTTTCAGTATACCCAGCTGAAAAACAGAGATATTTCCTGCTTCAATATGTTGTCGGGAGGATTATAAGATATAACCAATATGGGAATTCCCTGGCAGTCCAGTGGTTAAGACTCAGCGCTTTCACTGCTGTAGGCCCGGGTACGATCCCTGGTCGAGGAACTAAGGTCCCACAAGCCACGTGGTGCGGCCAAAAAAGAAAAAGATATAACCAGTGTGAAGTGCGTACTGCATAAAATTTAATTCTCCCAGATACATTCCAGCCACGCCAGACTTCCTTCATTTCCTCTTTTCTTTCCATTGTAAAGAGCAGGTCATGGTTCAGATGTGTCTGCAGCCTTAATATTCCTAAAAGTGCACAGTCCTCTTTCCCTGTTTAGTCACTGGGGTTCTACTTTCCTTTTATTTTTCCCGTTTTCACCAAATATTATACCTGAGAACCTCTGTGTTTCCTTTTATTTTTTCACTCAATATCCTGTCCTAGAGAATTCATTTTAAAAAGAATAAATGATTGTAACATTGAGGAAATCTCAAGTCAAATGAAGAGCATAATCAAAAAAGATTTTAGCTTATTCTTGCCCCATAAGAAAATATTTTTTTTTCCTGTGATCTGACACCCCACAGTCAATTCTTTAAACAAAGTAGGATTTAAATTTCACTTTGGAATAACATCAGAAATAATTTCTTCTCCCTCACTGCCCCCCTTTTCTTCTCTTAACCCTCCTGCCTACAAGTGTCCTCTACCCCAGACCCACACACTTAGCTACCACTCAAATTAACCACGTGGCGAGGGTCCTTTTCATCAGTGAGGCCTGTTGAGAAGAGGGTCCTCAGCTCACTGTGGGTCATCCACAGCTTCGCAGAGAGTTTCTGGCAATGGACACCTTGCTCTAGCAAATCTTAAAAGTATTTTTGACAGCCAGAATTGTCAAAGATAAGAGTAGGGTGAAATGTTTTATATACGTTTCCGTTAGGAATTTCCATGAACATCTCTGAGTACTCCACTCATAGGAAAAGTTTAGAAACACAACAGCATTCTAAAAGGGGCGATGAGACTCTGGCTAATGTCTCTCAAATGTAAAATGTGGCCTTTCAGATGATGTGGTCACCTTTGCCTTCTGCAATGTCAGCATTTGAAAATGGGTAAAGGATACGGATTAGATAGGAACTGAATGCAGGTGTGTTTTGCAAATAGTGTCTTTTAAGATAATCACAGATGATGGTTGAATGCTTAAGGTATTAATACAATCAGTATTTAACCTTGTGTAACTCCGCTTCATCAAATCACGCCCTGCACGTTGATTGCATTAAGCCCGGTCAGTGGTTTCTTGCTTAGGAATATCTTATAAGAATCTGAACAGGAAGGCAGCAGTAGCTGATCAGCTACTGTTTATTTGCATACTGAGCATGTCATCAATAATACAAAAGACAAGGTCTTTAAGTTGAAAGAACGGTGGGATTGGCATGAATTTTGCTTAATCGTGCGTAATAAGCAAAGTAGTCTGTGGTGCCAGAAACTGACAGGATCCATTATGTTAAAACAGATATATGTCTTTAATTTAGGGGTATTATGTAAATCTGACAGGAGTTTTTTCCCTTTATTTTCCTGTAGTTTAACTTTAATTGCTCCAAGATTAATTCCAATTTCTCCCTTCCTCCAGAGGGTGATGAGACGGGCGTGATGGATAATCTTCTAGAAGCCCTGCAATCAGGTGCAGCATTCCGAGACCGCAGAAAGAGGATTCCAAGGAATCCAGGTAAGAGCCATTCCAGCTAACATGGTATTATAGAATGTAAGTGCTCAGAGCCAAGTACCAAAAAAAAACCCAAAAGACAAAAACAACCTTTCTCATGAAAAAAATGTTTTTAAACAGTTGATCTCAGTTCATGTGTGAAATCTCAGCAGGCTTCTATATCTACGTGATCACAAGTTTCAACTTGGTAAAAGCATCTTCAAATAACTGTAGGCTTTGCAAAAAAAATTTAGAAGCAAGGATTCCTGCTGTGTTTCATATTAAATATTTTTAATGGTGATTTTATGAACATGTGGTTTGAGTAGAAGATGGTTTAAAACCATAAATGTAATTAAATCATTCCAAGTAATTAGCCCTAATGATGTCACATTAGCTATTTACAGGTAAGGAAACTGAGATAATGCTCCTTTCCAGAGGCCATTTTGGCTTTGCAGTCCATTCTCCATTCTCCATGTTACTAAAGAGAGGACAGGCACAGATGATCCAAGATCCCCAAAAGTCCCAAAATGTTGGAACCCCCTTTTTGTGTTTGTTTGATTAGTAACAAAGCCACACTATGAAAATTGATCTCGGAGGAAGAAAAAACATAAAAGAAGCAGGACAACCTCCCTCACTCAAGTGGACCCAGAAAGTTGTCTGTCTTTCCTCTTCATACCCTATGGCTGAAGTAAATAATAGCTCCTCTCAGAATAATCCAAGTAGGCTGAGCTATCCATCTCCTCTAAGGAAATTTTTATATTTTTAGTTCCTATCTTTCTTGAAGTAGAGGGAGAAACTAGGTGTGTTGACTGTAAAAGCTGTCTTCATGGGCTGTAGAGCTATACGGAGACAAATGAAAAAAGGAAAATTAATAGTAAACATGGAAACTCTACGTAATTTAGATTAGTAAGATTTGCCGTGAATAGCCTACAATTCAAAAATATTCTGTGTTTAGAATAGAAACGATCACATTTTATTAAAATGGAAATTGGTACCTCTCAAAACCATTGTACTCCAACAAACCAGTGAAAGAAATGGAGCCCAGAGCAGAATGGTCCAGAAAAGCTTTTGGCAATGGTGAAATTCATGGTGGAAGACAATATTAGTTACATTTCATCTTTTTCACATTTGAGTGAATCCCGATGGGTACATTAGCCTGAAGGTTAGATTTGGTTGAGAGGACAAGAGTGTTTTGGTTGGAGTGTAAGACCGCTTTATGTGGCTGAAGACATTGCAGATGGCCTACAGAAAGAGTGGAAGACTGCAGGAAAGAAACTTAACATCTATATTTATATGTCCATATTTTTTACGGTAATGCTGCATGGCAGAAAGTTAGGGGCACTACTAATCTGTCCTCAATCTTTACCTGTAAAATGAGAATATTCTATCATGCTACCAGAGGCCCCTGCCACCTTTTCAGAAAAATAGAAACCTTCCCTGCTCTTTCTTGAACAATCAGAGCATTAATAGGCAGTGGAAGCAAACTGAAATAATTTTTCTATCAATTCTGTTCTCTGTTAAGCAGCTGATAAGTAAAAGCATGTTATTCTGTGCCATAAAAGAACTGCCATCATCTTTCTAGGCTATTTATTTTTAAAATACATTTGCTAAGGCCCCTGTCTGACTAGTCTCACACCTCATACTGACTCTAGAAAGACTGTACTGAGAGAAAGAGATCATTCCATGGGGTTTCTGTGAGTTTGGTACTCAAAGGAATATAGTGTTGTCAACTGTGAAACACCGAGAATATATTCACAAACTGCATAATTTTTTAGTACTGATTCCAAGTAATCTAAATTGGGACCTCTTTTGCTTTGTAGTTGGAGGGCCTCCATGAACACGTAGGGTCAAAAATATCAGCCCAGTTAGCCCTGGCAGTCATTCCAAGTGGCAGCAGCCAATGCAAATGTCTAGCGGTAAGAAGAAACTAGAAGGCAGACAGTGGCAGTGATTGGTAAAGCATCTTGGACATCAGTAGAAGTGCTTGAAGGGACAGGGAGGGGAAGGCAGGCACAGAGTTAGCAAGTCTGCCAAAAACTCTCCCGTCTGCTTCCCTCTTTCTAAAAGAGATAGAACTGGGGGGGCTTTTCCAGATTTCCTCGCTGTTTCTGCCTCTCTTAGCTAAGATCATCTTTTCCTGCTGGCCTCCTTTTGTTTTCACTTTCCTAGGCACCTTATTCGGTTCCTTTCCAAGATCCCATTGACTTTCTATTGCTACACTTTCCCTGTTTAACCCCAGCATCCTTGCTCCTGTCCAGAAACCTCTACTTCACCATGATGAGATAAAAGCAGAAAAATCAAATTATAAAGAAGGCTGTTTTCTCCAAGTAAAGTCGTATCAGAGGAAATAGCCAAAAAATCTGAAATCAGAGTCAACCACAGACAGCAAAGAGGTACTGCTCTGCTTGCCAACCCCATTATCATTGCTTACAGATGGACACCCCGGCATGTAAAATACAGAGCCCTACAATTGTGCTTCTAATTGCAGTGTTTTCAGTTGCATATTTAAACAAAATCAGGTGAGAGTCTATTCTTCATTAGAAGATCAAAATGTTAATAAATGGTATGATTAGTTGCCGACATTGCAAATCTTCCACAGTGAGCCGATGTTCCCCTCCCAAGAAGAACTCATATTAGATAACTCAGAAGGAGCTCACAAATATTGCCTCCAGCCCATTCAGCTGAGTGTGTTGTTTCAGTTAAGGGCACCAAAACCATTTTAAGGGAGACGATCGTATCAGCAGTGATACTGAAAATATTAATAACTGGTATAGCGTGGGCCCCAGCCAATCAGAACGTGCACAGGCAATAAGTAGCCACTATGGCTGCTACTGGCTGAATTACCCAGATTACGGCTGTGCTGGTGTCAAACTCGGAGCTTAGGAAATGAGCCCCTAAACATTTATTCATGCATTGGACCTCTGTTCTGTGAAAGGTACTATGCTGGACATGATGGCAGATGCAGAAATAATTAAGGTAAGATTTCCTTTGTTGTAAGGCCCTTGTGTCTTATAGGAAAGATAAAAAAAAGGCAGAAAGACTACAGGATACGGCAGATGATAAGGGGCATTATATACCAGGTGTTAATAACATACTGTGTGAGTTCTGTGGAGGGAAATATTGTACCATATTGATACATCAGAAAAAAAATCATGGAGAAAAAGACTTTGAAGGATGAGTATGGATTTCAGCAGTAGGAGTTGGAGGTGGGGATAGTGGGCATTTGAGTCAAATGAAACATCATTAAGAGTTTAGAAAGTGCAAAGCATTTTGGGAGAATGGCAAATGGTACAGCTAGTAAGAAAATAGGTTATATAAAGTGTAAAAGTATGGAGATAATTCTGGAAAAGTGGGTTGTTACCCTATCATACAGTGCTTGAATAAGAGACTAAGGTGTTCGCATATCATTCTTTAGGCAATGGGAGTATATTGTTTTTAGCAGTGGAAGAATATGATCAAAGCTCTATATTAGGACATTTAATCTATAGGAATGTAGGTGATGAATTAGTCATATCCTTAGTCATATGAATAATTCTTAGTCAAAAGGAGATAATTTAGGGGAAGAGGAGTAGCCAGGAGTCAAGGATAATCCTAGGGTTTTGACTTTGATTAGCTGGGAGGACAGTTGGGTTACGAGAGAAAACTATTAAGATCAGGAAAAAGGAATAGTGATAGAAGACAAATTCAGTTTTGGGCAAGTGAAACTGAAAGTGGTGGCAGAGCATTGAGGTCAAGATGTCCAGAAGTTTCTTGGAAATATGAGTGTAGATTTCATCACAAGAGGTTGAGTTTGTGGGATTTCTGGTTATACCTTGGAAATGGAAGAGATTATTAAGCAAAAAGAGATCCAAAACCAGAACCTTGAAAATGCCTCCCCTTTGGGGCTAAAAGTAGAACTAGCAGAGAAGATAGACCAGGAGCAGTTGGGTATGTAGGAGGACAATCAAGACATTATTATTCTAGAAGCAAAGGAAGGCAGAAAAGGTGGGCATTTTCAATAATGACATATGCTACAGTGGAATCAAAAAGGATAAAGACCAATGATTTGCCATTTGGGAGCTTTCTAGTGACATTTTAAGAGCATCTTTTCAATATTGGAATGGAATTGGGAGCCAGAATGCAGGGACTCAGCAGTGAGTAGATGGTGAGGCTCTAGGGGTAGATAGTATTCATTCAACAATGAAACAATTCTATTGGATGTCCCCTGGGCATCACGTGCTGGATTAGGTACTGAGGATGCAACACCAAACAGGACTCTTGCCTCAAGGAGCTCACATACCATTTGGGAAAACATGAATATAATCCACGTGATACAAGTGTAGTGCAAGAAAGTAACATAACATTTCAAATCAACTATACTTCAATTAAAAAAATTTTTTTTAATTAAAAAATGCAATGCAATCTTATATGTGCCATAATGAGATAGGAATCGTGTGCTTGTGCAGCACAGGACATAGAGTAACTCCCCACATCCCCTCCCCTCTCGTCTTTATATTCCCTAGAATATGGACTACACTTTCTAGAAGTTTGGTTTGCGAAAGGAGCATCTCAGTTTTCCTTAATTATCTAGGATGGATTTATCATCTATAAATTTGGCCAAATCTTTCTGGACCCTCTTTGTTACAGCCTTTGTTGGCCCTTAAGGTAATAAGTCCCATATGTTTACAATCTACTTTGTAAAGAATTGGCCATCAGTATTCCCGACTTTCTCATTATAAGATCAAAGTTTTGGAGGAAAAAGAAGCACATGATGAAAAACTTTGCAGGAGTAAAAACCACACTTAAAATGTTAATACACAATGCCACATCTGTTTTCTTTCTGAATAGCTATAGATACTTACAACATGCTTCTTTTTTTTTTTTTTTTTTTTAATTTTATTTATTTATTTATTTATGGCTGTGTTGGGTCTTCGTTTCTGTGCAAGGGCTTTCTCTAGTTGCGGCAAGTGGGGGCCACTCTTCATCGCAGTGTGCGGGCCTCTCACTATCACGGCCTCTCTTGTTGCAGAGCACAGGCTCCAGATGCACAGGCTCAGTAATTGTGGGTCACGGGCCTAGTCGCTCCGCGGCATGTGGGATCTTCCCAGACCAGGGCTCGAACCCGTGTCCCCTGCATTGGCAGGCAGACTCAACCACTGCGCCACCAGGGAAGCCCAACATCCTTCTTCTCTTTGAACCAACTCCACCTCTTCCTTCTTTGCCCACTGTAAGTATAAACAGGCTTCTCGGCAATAGATAGATATCTAACTTAGCTATTTTGGCTCTGACTAGATTTTGATATATAGTTCTAGACATTAAAAACACACACACAAGAAAAGCATTATGAAGAAATGAAAGCAGGAAACAAAATAAATGTACTTTGGTTTTAGAACCACTCAGGGCAACCAAGAAAACTAAATTTGAAAAAAAACAGAAGAAACTCTGGAGACACATGATCCTACTTTTATAGATCAGCGAGATAAAAGTCTGAATGAGAAGGTATAATTTACCATTTGAGAACAGAGAGGAGACAAGAAACGATGATATTCAACAGAGGAAAAAAACCAAACTCTAAGTATTAGGAAAAGTATTTCCTTAGCAAAACAAAACCCACATTTTCTTGGGCCTCTCTACCTCACAGTAACCACTGTTCCTTCGCTTTCACCTATAATACCATGCATTTCCCTGCCTGCTGTTTGCTGTAGCAACTGGCACTCTCCTGCCTTCACGATGCCAGAGCCTGGGAGCGGTCAGTGGCAAAGTGGGAAGAAATGCCTCTCTCTGCCTTTAGTGTGACACTCCACCAATGCACCAAGATAATATACTACTTAAGCATGAAGGTCTTACAGACATTTTTAGAAAAACAGCTTTCAGGTTTAAGTTACAGCCCTCTTGATCTCTGTAGGATTTGGCCCCATACAGCAAGGCCCAAAGACAAGCCCATGTAGTACTCAGTATCCTCCTCCTTTTTTGATGACCAGGGTCTGTTGGGGTTTTGTGTTTTTCTTTTATTATTTTTACTAGGTCAAGCTGGTCATTCATTCTAAGCTGTTTACTTCTTTCTCCCTGTGGAAGAGTTCTTTCCCTTGAGCCTCCTCAGTCTCTGTTTCTAAGTGTTAGAATCTTAGATTAGCCAACTAAACCCCATTTTGTCTATAGTACAGTTATTAGATTGGAATGTGCAGTTCAAATTTAGTAAAAAATGACATTATGCAAACAAATAAACAAATAAAAACACAGCATTCATCCAACTATTTATTGATCAAATAGTAGGGGCCAGGCAACAGTGCTAGGACCCTGGAGGGCAAAGATGGATAAAGCATGGGTCTTGCCCTCAAGAACTCAGCGGCTCATGGGAAAGATAGAATTATACATAATGTAAATGCTATGATATAAGTATGTACAAAGTGCTAAAAGAGGAATAAACTGCCTGGAGAATTCAAGAAAGTTTTCATGATGAAAATGGCATTTGAACTGTTTTGAAGGATGAATAGTAGTTTGTCTGGAGAACAGGGGGAATGGTGGCAAATACATGCAATGGAGACGTGGAAGGGAACAGTGGTAATGATGAAAAGTTTGTTGCAACAAAAAGCCAGCACACGCACACACACACACACACACACACACACACACACACACACACACACACGAAAGCAAGCGGGGTTGAGACTGGAGATAACCAATAATTTGGGGAACATCTGCATGTATATGATTATAGAAACCTTGGGATCACCCAGGAAGAGTATGTCCAATGAGAGGTAAAGGCCAAGACTAGTGCCTTTGGGAATTACAGTATTTAGGAGGAAAATAGAGGAATCAACAAAGGGCACTGAGAAAAAAAAAGTCAGAAAGGGAAGAAGAGAAACAGCAAAAAGTGATGCCTGGAAGACCGAGGTTAGAGAGAATTTCAGAATGGAGAAAGTCAGCAAGGTCACATCCTGCAGAAAGTTAAGTAAGTAGAATGATGACTGAAAATAGACCAGTGGGTTTGTCAACTATCAGGTAACAGCTGTCCTTTTCCCAAGCAGTTTCAGTAGAAAGGTGAGGGCCAAGAGGGAGGATTTAATGGATTAAAGAATGAAGAATATCTTTTGTTCCTTAAGTGCTGGCACTTGAAGGAAAGAAAGGGAGTTAGAGAATGAAAATAAATTGTATCTCTTCTAGAGATTCTGACAGGAAACTCTAGATGCTTTCAAGGGTCTTGAATGGTGTTGCCAATCATAAATTATGCCTGGTTTTACTTCCAAATATAGGACACTTTTCCCTCTTAATTCAACTGTATTTATTGAGCATATACTATGCGATGTACTTAAAATACTTTAGCATGCTTGGAGTTTTACAGTTAACAAAGCACTTTCTTATCTGTTGTGTGTATGTGATTCATAGCCATCTAATAATGCAAAGTTCTGTTTGCATAAGTTAAAATGAAGGACATTTGTGGCTCATACAGAGAGTTTAGCTGGTGGGGGTGGAGGTGGGGAAGGAGACAAAAAGGATCAAATAATCCTCAGGCCAGCCACTCAGTGTTCTCAGGAACATTAGCTCGGTTACCTCTTAGCAATAACTAGAGGGTGAATTCTAGGATCTTGGTGAAATCGATCAACATTTAGGTGACAGTTAAACATACGAGAGCAGGTAAAATAATCTGGGGAAAATGAGTAGAGCAGCGGGCAAAGGGAAAACCCTGGAGAAAACAAACATTCGTGACACTGGTTCTCAGCCCTGGCTACACACTGGAATCACTTTGAGGCACTTCTAAAAAATACCCATGTTCAGTTCCTCTCTGAAGCAATCAAATCCAAATCTGTGGAGTCAGAGTCTGAGCAATAGTATATTTTAAAAGTAATTCAGATATACACTACTATATATTAAATAGATAAACAACAAACACCTACTGTATAGCACAGGGCACCCGTATTCAATATCTCATAATAGCCTATAATGGAAAATAATCTGAAAAAGAAGCAATATGTGTGTAACTGAATCACTTTGCCGTACATCTCAAACCAACACAACATTGTAATCAACTGTACTTCAATTAAAAAAAAAGTTACTTGGGTGATTTTAATGTGTCACAAAAGTTGACAACCACCAATTTATGGGACTAGCTTGGAAACCGAAGCACATAAAAGATAGCATGAAGGGGTTTGTTCTGGAGGAGTCCGGAGAAAAAAGCTAGTGTGGTATCGCTGAGGCCAAAGGAATAGAGCTTTTCAAAGAGTAAGTGCTGAATAGCATCAGATGTAGCCAGGAAGACCAATAAAATAAGGATTGGAAAGGATCCAGTGGATTTAACTGTTAGGAATTCATTGGTGACCTTAGCAAAAACAGTTTTAGGAGAGTGTGTTTGGACGGGGGTGAGAGTGAGGCAGATGCCTTGAGTTCTAAAATGCTATTCGTTTTTAAGGCCACTTAATTTAGTGCCTTTTTTTTTCATCGCTTCATGTAAATCTTATGATGAAGTGTGTACCTGTATTAGTTACTTAATTTTTGTTTGTTTTTTTCTTTTTCTTTACGGAAATTAAATTTTACTTTCAGGACAGACACATACATGTATTGATTAATAAGACCTAGGTTTGCATTAGGGAGGCTAGAAACAAAAGATTGCTATGTAGTCTATCCTTGATTATTCTTTGACAACTAGAGAACAAATTGAACGCAGACCATTTATGCCCTATTTATATGCAAAATTGTTCTAAGCAAGCACTGATGATGTTCTCTATAGAAATTTCAATCACTTTGCTTGTCTGTTCTCTTACACAATATAATCAGCTCTGCTGCAGATTTCTTCATTGGTGATCTCTGCAAGCTAGTAGGAGATAAGGTCAATTTCAGTTGATTTTTATGAGAATATGAATTTAACAGGCTTCCTTTAGATATTGGAATATGGGATAAGTTAGGACAAGCAATTATTATGCAACAGTAAATTTCTCTTGGTAGTTTTAATTCCATGTCAAAAATTCACAGACATGCTAATGTTGGTAGCTAAGCTCCCATAACCACCTGCTTATTTACAAACCTTCAGTTCTGGAATAAATCGTTGGGACCCTATATGTCAGGTGCGTGATACCACTGTAACATGAGCAGACACTCTGTGCATCTATAACTATATTAAATGACAAGGTATTTTTCAGACTGTCATAAGTATCTTAAATTTTCTAGAAAACTAATTGCTTTCAAAACTAAAGGGAAATAATTGTTCTAATTGGTGGTTGTAATGATAGGCTTATTTCTCTCATATGGACTCGGTAGTATATTATTGAAAATTTTCCTAAACGGGGATAAGAAATGATAAACTCTGCTTCCTATCCAGCTGAATTCCATCTGCTGCCCCAATGGCCAAAGGCAGCTAGATTCACCTGCAAATGAAGGTACTCCCTACCCATCTCCCAGTTTTAATGAAACCTTTGGAAATACCCCTCCTGTGTATTATGATTTGAACCTTACTCCTGGTAGTTTCTTTCCTTGTGTCCATTAAAATGAGAGGAGCCGAAGGAGAAGGAAGGAAGAGGGCAGTGCGTACCTAAGGCTCTATAATACCCTTCTGAGATTCAAGTTCTTCCATTATTCATTGGTATTTTTTGCATTTGCAAAAGGATGAGCCCAGATACCTTGAAACTAATATTGTGCTTCATCTATTCCAGGAAACCTTTTAAGGTTATGCTCAATGTCAACTCTCTTAAAGATATTGATGATACAAAGTGTTAAAATACGGCAAGGTTTATAACTATATTTCACTATTAAAAGATTGTGATATATTTTTAGTACCTAGCACATAACTCAGTATAGTGTATACTCTTGATAACTGCTTGTTGAACACTTCACAATTATCCAAAAAAAAAAAAAAAAGTGAATCTACATGAAAACCTTTTCAATATATTGTACCTAAAGCTATCTCTCAAGTTTGAAATTTGGAGGATGAAGGAAATAGAAATTCCATTCTACATCATTGTAAATGGAATTCCATTAAATCTGAGTTTATTTTATGGGCAAGCTCGAATGTCCTATGTATGTTACCTTCACATGACCTTTTCTACTCAGTAATGTTTAGGCTTGACAAGTGAAGAAAAATGCTGAGTTTTTATAAAAAACGAAATATAACTATATGCCATTACTCTTATTCTTACATCCATTGTACTTGCATTTGACTGCTGCCTCTTTGTCATTCTCAACTCAAATCATGGTTTGTTCTATTCCTATGACTTAGAGGGCAAAATTCCTAAGTACTACTAGAGAAAATACAGGAAAAGTAGATTGACAACAGCCTTTTAAGTTTTACATATCTTCTCATCTGTCTTTGCAAATATGTCCTATAAGACAGCGGAGGTGGACAGGAGTTAGTGAATCTCTTTAGAATAACATTAAATAGTAATTGTTTTTCCAGTTTTCTCACAGATTTACTCAGGAGGACCAATCTTTCTGAAATTTAGGGGGTTTTATCTAGTGCGTAGGGATATTCTAGGGATTTGAACTGTTTCAGAGACTTTCTAGAATCCAGGATGATATTTTCCCTTTCCACTTGGGAAGGTTTTAGCTTGAGATTTCTGGGGTTACTGGTCTGTTCTATTGTTTGTCTTGCATAGATGTAGTATACAGCAAGCAGTACAGTACTCTCTGGACAATGAACAGGGATTTTTTTTTTCATGTCATATACATTATTCACCACTCTGCAGTGGTTTCAGAAAGCCAGTGCATATCCTGGACACAAAGAAACAAAAAAACACAAAAACAAGGATATGATTTTCATATTGTTGTTTGGAAAGTTAATACTGTTGTGCATGGATTTCATTTTTTCTTGCACAGTTAGAATTCCTGTTAGACTTTTAGCAGCCTTATAGCTATTAATCAAAAGTGTACATGTTTATTGTGTTTCCTAATAAACTGATAGATTATCTTCAAATATTTGGAGTTAACCTGTGAAGGGAAATTTATACCAGGAGGGATAAGCAGTATGGCTTTGTGTGGATAGTCCAGTGTTTATTTTAGTTATGTTTGTGACTTCATCTCAGTCATCTATATCAGTACTATTTTGTGTGACAGACATCATGAGAGATGACTGTGCTTTGTGCATAATATGTGTAGATTTTATTTTATTATCATATCAACAGATAATTGGAATCAAACATAAACATTTTTGAATTGAAAAGAAAAAGGACTCTTTAAAAAACTTTTCTAGTATGTAGATTTCATTTTAAGGTCCAAATTGAACTCTCATGCACATGTAGAGAACATTAAAACAAGTTCAGTTAATAGTCCTAAAAACCCACAACATGAAGGCACCAAGTGCCTTCCTTAGTGACTGGGGTAATGGTCCAAGATAGAAAATAAATTTAGAAATGAAGTTCCAACATAATGAACTTCTAGGAAATTATTAGAGGATATTTTAAATGTTGAATTCAGGGTGGAGGCAGATTGGGAAGGGCAAATGGGAAGAAAAGTATCACATCTAGCAATTTAAATATTTTTTTTCAGTTGCCATAAATAGTATCGATCAGTTTGCATGGCTCATTTAGAACTGAAACTTCCTGGCAGAGGAAGATGCAAAGCACTGAAAAAGGATTATGGTCAAGTTGAATGGTGTCCACACAGATTCTTTGCATTATAAATTATCCTTATGCTTCCAGTTTCTTAACTTTTTTCCCACTTACCATGCTTTGCGGTCCTGGGGCCTTTTGTACACCACTTTCCTCACTTCCCTTCTGCTGCTTCAGAAGAATCCTGTTTTATCAATTTATCTCCCTCGCAACACTGTTTCCCACCTCCATTGTCCCAATCTGATTTTCCACACGCTAGCCGTGGAAAAGAAAAACTAGGGGGCGGAAATGGGGGAATATAATTATATCAGCATGGTTTGAAGTCTATTTTATTTCTCTTAAATCTCAGCATTGTCTCTTTTATGAAAACAAAGACCACTGGCAATACTTACTGTTCCAAATAAACCCTCTCTTACTTTATGCCAAATTGTTCCTGATCTTGGTGGCAGGGAGAGGGGCAACGAAGGACATTTCAAAGGGACAGGGAAACGTTCCTGGATGGACTCTTGGCTCCCAACCTTTTTGGAATTATGATGTCATTGCTGCTGAAATTTATAAGTACTCCTGATAGTGAGGAAAGCATCAAGTAGACGATAAACCTTAATAAATTACATAATACATAAATTATTTCACCAATTAGTATAGAAAATTGTAAAATGACTACATGATTTTTTGCTCTCAAAAAGTATACACTCTTAAAAAGAAAACCGAAAATACCTTTTCATAAAAATTCCTCAAATCACAATGCACTGTTATTTACAGCTTGACAGGTATGAATGTCTTCAATGAAAAGGAAGATGGTCGGGATTTCAATGAGTAGTTTAGCTAGCAGGTTTAGTATTTTTTTATTTTTGTCTCTCTACATTCATTCAAATAAAATATTAGATTTTACTGGAACAGGTCATAATTAAGTTCTACTCTAAGGAGATTTCTTTATTATTAAGGCACATAAAACAAAACTTTCTTTAAAAAGCACTTTTCTTATAAGCTAATATGTTAAATTTTTTCTCTAATATCTTGAAAACGTACGCCTCCGTTCATTTACTTTTTTCCTTAACTTGAAGACTAACTCCAGTAAAAGAAAGACTGTACAGTGTGTGTGCTTATCTGTTTACCTAAACCCAAGTGTGGCCCTTGGAAAGTAGCACCTCTTATCAATCGTGATTGTTTTCATCAAATCATGCAAAAACATTTTTGTTATGCATTATGCATAATTTATCCAACTACTACTTAACTTCTATTCTTGACCATCAAATAGGTTTTGTTACCCTCGTTGATTTGGCTATAGAAGTTAAATGTGGCAATTTTTTTTTTAATGGAAAAGAAGCTCCATTTTGAAGTATGCCTTCTTTTGGCTTTTCTGAGCTCTATAACATGTGGTACATGTCCTGGCATAATTGAAGGTAAAAAGGGTAGTGATTGGGTAGAATTCATCACAGAATTTCACTTCCTAACTGTGTATCCAAAGCTGCTTTTGTACCAATTAGCTATGACCTTTTATTCTAGCCTTAAGGTATGAGATTATTAGAGGCAACCATTTCTGAAATATTTTCTTTCTAATAGTAGTTTAAGCAAATTTCCTTGCAGTGCTGACTCTTTTTCAGGGCGGTCCCCGCCCCCCGTGTGCTGCTTCTTTCCACTAAGCTGCTAAATCTTTCGCAGAGGAATTAAACGTAATGTTTCTGGAAACGTGAAGAGCTTGTGCCCTTTTCTGAGTGTCCTACTTCAGAAATATTGCAGCTGCAGTGGCATTACGTGCCTTCGTTTCTTTCTGTTTCTCTCTGCAGGGAAATTCCTGCTTTAAGGTAGACCCACGCTCTTTTATTCCTGGAATTTTCCTGTTCTAAATGATGTGAAAGCTTCAGTCGCGTTTTTAAAGCACATTGTTTCTTTGTCAACTTATTTCACATCAGTTGACCATGCAGCTTGTAGGAATTATGGGGACTGGGTAAGAGGGTCTAAATGAATACTTACAAATCCATCTTTTCTATTAGAGAAATAACCCAAAGCAAGAGCTCTCTGAACACAGTCATAATAACGTGATTTTTAGAGATGACGCACAGTGCATTACCTATGTATGTGATACGGGGAACGTCTCCACAGCCCAGAAAACGTCAGAAATGCAGCTAAAATGAAAACAAACCCCTGGTACATTTTCACGGTGCTTCAGTCATAGGACAACATTACTGCCAAGTGAAAAGGTCCCATTTGACTTGCATTTGGGGCAGAGAATGAGAGAACTTTGCTAAGGTTGCCTTGTTCATTCCCCTTCCTCCAAAGCATTTCTTTTATGTGATTCCGCCACTTTCCCACCCACTTGTCATTTTGTTTTCAATGTGAATATCATACTGTTTATGACATGGTCACTGCTTTTGAAGTTCACTTTCCAGAGCTTTAAGTTTTATTGAGAAGAAGATAATTTTCTAAAAAAAATTAAAAAAATAGGTTATCAAACAAATTAGTTAAATCCCATTCAAATAATAGAAGGAGGCAAACTTGACATTCAACTTTGACATCTAATTTGAATCTTTTGTGCATGCTGTTCTGAAAGCTCCTACCACTTGTTAAATTTGAGTGGGAGAGAACAAAACAGAGATAGTAGAATATTACTTCTTTTTCACTACCTTTAAATTAATTGTAGATTACATGGAACCATATCTTCATTATTAAAGTGAGAAATTCAGTAAGTACTCTAAAGTGTTCTACTCTTCTAACTCCTTTAATAATGTCAAGATTCTGCATCAGAAGAGCAAGGGAATTAATATTTTGTTATGGTTAAAATGTTTTTTTCTTTCTTAACTAACAAACTTAAAAATTCTTTTTTCTCACATTTATGATTCTTCTTAGGCTAATTGAAACAGAATTCACATGAGTAATTTATATTACTGACTGCCTGCCGCTTAAACATTCATGGAAGGAAAAATCAAGTTGTGGAATAAAAAGAAATAAGCCTGCTTTGAAAAGATGATATTAACAATTTTGGTAGTTTATATTTTCTTAAATAAGGTAGTCTTGAAACATATAAATATGTGAAGCTGGAAATGAATCTTCCTTATTCTAGCACTGGTTATGATTCATGGTTAGCACTGGTACAAGCTGGTAATTTACAAACCTCATAGATTTTTACTACTCTTTGTACCCCTATGTGTCAACTGTACAAATGATAAAATAATAATCAAAGGACTGATGGTCAGTATAATAGCTATTGTGCTCTAGATATCTTTTATGCTTTGACATTAAATGTCTCTCTTGCCTTGGTATCTACTTTTCAAAACTCTACTACCCATTCCTGATACTATTTAACTGGGGTTATTAGTCCTTTGACAGTACTGCATGCTATTGACAGTATCTTTTAATTTGCTTAATTTCCTGACATTTTCTATGTAAATTTTTTACATTGGGATTTTTAAATGCCAGATTTGTGCTTAAAATAGAAAGGCCCTCCACTAATAAGATTTAGTCATATCACCTAAGTACTACAGAGTTGTCCCAGATGTAAAGAGGGGGAGATAAAGAAGGGATCACAGATAATAAATTTGCCCTGCCTTCTCCACAAAGTTATTACAGCAAGCCTTAAGTCTCAGCTTTTATTGATAAATATAAATATGGGTTATGTAAGGAAAGCCTATGCCTGTTTATAATAGCATTCAAATCTGGTTTTAGTCATTGCGTTGGGCCAAACCGCTCCATAAGCAGTCCCAAGGCAATCTGAAAACAGGTTTTTGTTGCATAATCTGTTTTTATTGTGTATGTATTTTATTTTATGATTTTGTAATTAAAGTAATAAAACTAAATAATGTTTCCTGGCTAACTAGCAGGTAAACAACTTGACACAATATAAATGTATTTTATCTTGTGAAACAACTGATGGTCATTCCAAAGCAAGATTGTTGGGGAGGGGTGGGAGAAGGTAGGATTTTCAATTGGTTACCAGACTTTTAACAAAACAATTCCTATTATAATCCTAGAGAATTTCATCTGCCTAAATCCCCACTCAGATGACAAGCAAGGAGTGAGAGCTATAGTCAGAGGAACAAAGGATAAGGGGACCAATATCTGAATGAGCCCCTCCTCCCCCCATGGTGCCCTTTAGAGGGACCCATTATGCCCTGGGTTAGAACCTCTCACCATTGCTTGTGAAAATACTCGGCATTGAATGGTGCTGTATGTCTTACATTCTACTTACCAAAATTGCTTATACAATTCAATTGGCTATGGTATTTATCATGTTCTGTCCTCAGCATTATGTAGCATGGTTAAGCCTACAAAGCAGCTGCTTTTTTTTTTTTTTTTTTTTTTTGGTGGATCAAGTGATTATTATGTATTGTGTGAACATCAGTTCAAGTTTCTTGAGTGCTGTGGCATCTAGATGAAGGGTAGTAAATAAACATTAGGCTTTAAAAAAAAAAAGACTTTTATGCTATTCTTCAAATTCTACATTGCCTGGAAATAAATAGTGGCTATAGGACCCTTTTATTTCAATAAAACTTAGATATATACATCCATTGGTGAGCACATATACATCTGCACCTTAATGTTAGTGGAATTTGCACATGGGTATCAAAAGGTAAAAATCCTCAAAGATATTATAAAATCATGTTATATAGTTCAGTTTTTACAATGGTTCAAAACTAAGGGGTGTCTGTGCGTACCATGAATTAAAATGTGTGCAATTTTTTAACCTATAAGACCCTTGAAAAAATAGCTTTAGAATGATAAGCAGCTTGGTTAGTTTCTTTTAAAGTATGTGGGTCTGGGGAGGATGGGTTTTATTTATAAAAGCCTCTTTGAAAATCATACTTGGTAAAACAAACTATGTTGTATGTCTGCATGTACATATGTAACGCCTTTGGTGTCTAGTAAGAACTAGGTGCCATTCTATCATGTTTTTCACTCTCTCCTTGGGCTATTTCAAGTCTGAGGCTTTCTCATTCTGCAGCCCCTGCCTCCCCACAGCTTCTGCCTTGATCCCTCAACCACATTGTCTCCTTTCTTCTCTTTCCATCTGGGAACTCTTATGTCCCGCAGTTTACTGAAGTGCTATAACTACAGCCTGTATCTCTTATTAACATATCTCTGTGCTATGCTTTTATGTGGTAGTATAGAATATTAATGCGATTAGCACCATTCATTAAGATGTACTGCCCATTCGAGTGACAGCCTTAAGTCACAGGATAAGCCTCCTTTAAAATGGTCTACTTTTTTTTTTTTTTGAAGGAAGGGAAAATTTGTAATTAAAAAAAAAAGTTAAAACCTCTCAGAAAATCTACCATGGCTAATCCACTCAACACCCTCTCCCTCAAAAAAAGAGGAAGTTTCGACATTGAAACTTGGGGAATCTTCATAATGATAGCACATTTTCCATACTTTAATAAATTAATCCATAAGTTAATCACAAGTGAGGATACCTTGCTTATTTCCTACAGTGACTATGAAGATAAAGTGACGAGCAGATGTACAAAACAAACTTATGGTTACCAAAGGGGAAGGGGGGGGATAAACTAGGGGGTTGGGATTAACAGGTACACACTACTATATATAAAATAGATAACCAACAAGGACCTACTGTATAGCACAGAGAACTATACTCAATGTTTTATAATAACCGATAAGGGAAAAGAATCTGAAAAAGAATACATATATATATATTTATTTATTCAGTTATATATATATATAACTGAATCACTTTGCTGTATACCTGAAACTAACACAACATTGTAAATCAACTATACTTAAATTTTTAAAAATAGTTAAGCAAATAGAAATTAATAAAAAGATAAAGTGAGATGGTAGATGTGAAATTTTTTGAAACTTTTAAAGTATATTTATTTAAAGCTTGAACAAAGCTTTACAGTGTCCAAAGGTTACTATCATTACTATATTAAATCAATACCATTTATGTCAGTGGCTTCTCATTACTGTTAGGAAAATTCAAAATTTTTACAGTGGCTGGAAAGGCTCTGTATGATCTGACTTGTACCTACATTACCTGCCTCTTCTTGAACAGTTCAAGGCTGTGAGGACATATAGCACTCAGCTACAAAACTGTTATCATATTAAAAAGAGGAGCATTGTTTTGGGTGAAGAGATCTTCCAGTATTCATCCCTGAAACTGGAGCTTTTGGTAATATTTGAGTAGTAATTTGATGGTTAAGAAGATGTGATGCCAGATTATTATGATTGGTCATTATTATGAAAATAGGTAAAATGTTATTGGTTTCATTTATATCTTTAATTGATTAAGGTAACGAACAAATAAAATGTAAGCCGGAATTTATGAGGTATTTAATTAATCGCAGTAAATATAGTATATTGAACTTCCAGTTACATTGCTTGTCAGACTTTCAATATAGGGTAAGTCTGATATTTTCTAAATGGAACAATTAGAACAAACCTTATTTTAAAGAATCCATCTCTCCATACTCCAGGTTCTAAATAATTATAATGATATCTAATGTTTCTACTATTATAACTTTACAAAGCAATGGAAATATTGCCTGTACCCTGGCCTTCATAGTTCAACCTTAGACTTATTCTTCTGTGGCTACATCTATAATATAGAAAGTGTTTTATTTTCCTGGCTAACCTATTCTAGTGCAGTAAAATTTTGGAAAGAAAAATTATTTTGGATCAAGGACAAGCAACTCCAGGAGTTAAAATAGTCATTTTTTCTCCTGATTATTTTTCAATCTAGAAAAAAATTTTTTAAATATTTTGCTTTGATACACTGAATATTCAAACATTTTAGTTATAACTGAACTGCAAAAGTAATATATCTTTCTCAAAAAAAAGAAGCCAATATAGTCAAATATGCATCTAAGAGATACAACTTGTTTATACATAATAATATCACCATAAAGATTTTCATATTGTTATTCTAAGTGTCCCTTCCTGGAGACAAATGTATATTTAAGCCTTATGATCAGAGGAGCCATAGCCATCACAGCTCTGTCAGAAGCAGAAACGTACTATTGATATTAATATTTTAGCTTTCCACTTGCTTTCATGAAATCTATGAACAGAAGCTATCAGTGTCTAGAGGTTGGCTTCAAATGACAAATTCAGCATGCTGTAAAAAGTGATACTAGGATTTCCTGCTGAGGTCATCCAGAATTTGGCCATCCTGAGAAATGACTGTGGGTGCATTCTTATTCTCAAATATAATTCTTTTTTTTTTAATTTTTAATTTTATTTTTGGCTGCATTGGGTCTTCGTTGCTGCGTGCGGCTTTCTCTATTTGCAGCAAGCAGGGGCTGCTCTTCGTTGAGGTACGCGGGCTTCTCATTGTGGTGGCTTCTCTTGTTGTGGAGCATGGGCTCTAGGTGCACAGGCTCAGTAGTTGTGGTTTGCTGGCTCTAGAGTGCAGGTTCAGTAGTTGTGGCACGCGGGCTTAGTTGCTCCGCATCATGTGGGATCTTCCCGGACCAGGGATGGAACCCGTGTCCCCTGCATTGGCGGGCAGATTCTCAACCTCTGTGCCACCAGGGAAGTCCCCTCAAATATAATTCTTATTTAAAACTCTTATTCTCTAGAGGTTCTTGTGCTATTATATTTGATTGTGATGGTAAATAATGTGACTGTGAAAAGGAACCATACCACATGAAGAAGAACATCACTTACAGAATTACAAATTGGTCAGTGCCCCCTTGCTAGTATTCTAGAACCATCTGACTAAAATAATATGGTTTGGTTTCTTTTTCAAAAAGATAAAATACAAAACACAATGGAAATGGACTTCTGAAGTATTCTGTCACCCATATAATAAATAATGGCCAAGCTTGTTTATGTTCTTGGCACATTATATGTCCTCAGTAAAGGTCTGTGGAATGAATAAGTTATCTAAATAAATGTATTATCTATTTTATCTGGAAGTGGCCAGTGAACCAGCTCCAGCCTCTCTCAGCTGTGGTCCTGAAGCCCCTGGAGGTAAGGCTGCCAAACTCGGTCCAACTAGAAATTGTGAAACAGCCCTGTAACTGGGCTCCAACCCCTCATAGCTGCAGTTTGTGAGCGGTCCTGCCAGTCCAGGAACCCAGTTAGAGACACTCCCATCTGCACCTCTTGAGATCCTGAAATCACCCTGTACCTGGCTCCAGCCCCTCCCTGCTGGGGTCAGGGAGCAGTCCAGCCGACCCAGGCACCTGGCAGAAGACATACCCATCCAAGCCTCCAGAGCCAGTTCTACAAACCTCAGTCCTGGCAGTGGGCCCTTAAGCTGCCCTGGGACTTGGTTTTAACACTTCTCAACCCTAGTCCATAGCCAGTCCTGCCTGCCTAGGGACCCACCCAGTGACCCGGCAGGAACCCTCTCAGGGACCTAGTGGGAGTCATACCCATCCATATACCTGGTGACAGACACACTGTCTGAGGACCCAAGTGTGGATTCTGAAGCAGACCCTTGTCCCAGCACCATCCTACTGAGCAAGGTCCTAGAGGCCATCCCATCCACCCAGGGATCACACAGGATCCACACCCACCTGCCAACTGTAGACGCAGCGATAGCCTTGTGATCCAGCTCCAACACGTCAGGACTGCAATTCCAGAGACAATCCACTTGGCCTGGAGAACCAACAGGAAAAGGTACTTACCTCCTGAAACCCGTCTGTAAAAACTAGAAGGAATGTTTGCTCCTTTAAATGTACAGACACCAATGCAAGGCTACATGGATCATGAAGAATCAGGCAAATATGACATCACCAGAGGAAACTAATTAAAGCTCCAGTAACTGACCTCAAAGAAATGGAGATCCATGTATTGCCTGACAAAAAATTCAGAATAATTATTTTAAAGAAACTTAATGAAATTCAAGAGAATACAGATAAACAAGTAAACAAATCAGTCACAAGCAACAAAGAAGGTCACTATATAGTGACCAAGGTGTCAATTCATCAAGAGAATATAACAATTATGAATATATATGCACCCAACGTTGGAGCACCTAAATATTTAAAGCAAATATTAACAACTAAAGGGAGAAGTAGACAGCAATGCAGTAACGTTAGGGAACTTCAATACCCACTTCCAACATTGGATAGATCATCTAGACAGAAAATCAATAAGGAAATAGTGGACTTGAATAACACTACAGACCAAATGGAGGACATTATGCTAAGTGAAATAAGTCAGGCAGAGAATGACAAATACTGTATGATCTCACTTGCATGTGGAATATTAAAAAGGCGAACTCATAGAAAAAAAGTGTAGATTAGTGGTTGCCAGGGGCCGGGGAGTGTGGGAAATGAGATGTTGGTCAAAGAGTATAAACTTTCAGTTAGAAGATGAAATAAGTTCTGGGGATCTAATGTGCAGCATGGTGACTACAGTTAACAATACTGGATTGTATACTTGAGAGTTGCTAAAGGAGTAAATCCTAAATATCAACAACGTCAACAAAATGGTAACTACGTGAGGTGATGGATCATTTCACAATATATATGTATGTCAAATCATCGTGTTGTACACCTGAAGCATACGTTATGTTATAGGTTGATTATATCTCAGTAAAGCTGGGGGGGAAAAAAGAAGGCTTATGAGAAGAACATCTCCAAGCAATAGAGAAAAAAAAAAAAAAAAAGCAATTAGAAGGGGGAATAAAGTTGATCCACTGCATTAGCTTAAAAAAAATATAAACGAAGTGAAATGAGAATTCTTTATTACTTACCAGGTACAAAGCATCATTTACCTGGATCAAATCAGAGCATAAAACCTGTAATCGGGCTTCCCTGGTGGCGCAGTGGTTGGGAATCCGCCTGCTAATGCAGGGGACACGGGTTCGAGCCCTGGTCCGGGAAGATCCCACATGCTGCGGAGCAGCTGGGCCCGTGCACCACAACTACTGAGCCCTTGTGCCACAACTACTGAAGCCCACGTGCCTAGAGCCTGTGCTCCACAGCAAGAGAGGCCACCACAATGAGAGGCCCGCCCACCACAGGGAAGAGTAGCCCCCGCTCTCTGCAACTAGAGAAAGCCCTGGTGCAGCAAAAAAGAGCCAACGCAGCCAAAAATAAATAAATAAATAAGATAAATTTTAAAAAAAAACAAAAAAACAAAAAAAAACCTGTAATTGCTGGTTTTTAGATAGATAGATAGATAGATAGATAGATAGATAGATAGATAGATAGATCTAGATATCCAAATCTAGATCAATCTACCTATTTTTCACATTCTTTAAAGAAATATTTTCAATATTTATTATAGCCAGACGTTTAGGGCAGCAAGATGGACCTTCCCCCAAGGGTACTTATTATCCAGTGTGGACAAGAGAGACACATGAAATTAACCATTAGTTTGAGCCATATGAATTGTCAATTTTTGATCTACAAAACAATGTTCATTTTACTTGCTTCTACCTAGTGTAATACAATATGATTTAATATTGAAGTGAATACATGGTGGTGTAGGAACACAGATGTGTAAGCAATTCATTCTTCTGAAGAGAGATGATGTAGATTGTTGCTGCTTATTCAGCAAGAATGAATTGGGGTGGGTCCTTTCTTGTCTGTGTACCAGAAAGATGGTAGATCAGACTCATGCATTCAATTTATGGTATTAATTGGCATTGCAGTACAGTAACACTTCACTTCTCTGAAATTCAGCTATTCCAGCAATCATGCCTACCTGGAAATGGCATCTGTCTCTTCAAAACATGGCCATAAGCCTGAAAGTAATCAAAAACAAAAAGATCTCTGAATAGGCAAAAGGAATGTGATCAAGTCCCTAAACAATAGCACATGGACTTTGATCTGAAGACAGCTTTCCCAGTCCCTCGCTCAAATCTATTTATTCTTCTGTTAGACACAGTTCTGTGAAATTGGGTTTTCTGGTTTTTCATCCCCCAGCAATTGGGAAACAGCGTAGTAGGATTGGGAGAGGGACGGTTATGTTAAGACCCACTGGCAGCAATAAGAAATGATAGCTAATATGCTGACTCCAGTAGAGGAGATGAACTAATTCGCAAAGCAGGTAACATCTTACAAAGCAAAAGCACAGGATACAAAACTGGTTATAATTGATCTCGGCTAAGTAAAATATATGTATATAGTTTCTAAAAAGAAATCAGAATGAAATATGTCAAAATATTAACAGGCTTTGTGGCTATGTCATGGTATTATGGGTGATTTTTACTTTCTACTTTTCAAAATGTTCTGTCGTGACCATGTGCTGATTATATCATTGGATTTAATAAAATAATAATTTAAACATGAAATTTTTAAGATGAAAAAGAACTTTAAGCACAGAGTAGTTCTGGTGTATTTAAAGAAACAAATAGACATACCTCAAGTACGCCCTGAGGACCTTGGTGGATTTAGAGCGCAGCACAGTCTTTGATGTTCATGGTAATTATGTGAATCAGCAAAGATGTATTTTTAGTAGATTCCCTTTATGAAGGCAGCAAAGTGTATAATACATCTTCAAAACATTTCTATACAAAAGAGCTAAGCTAAAAAAACGTTGCTATTTAAAATTTATAAACCCTCAGCTATCCAGACCAATGCATTTTCTGAAGTTTCTGGATAGCTGAGATATCATTTTAGTTTTTTTCTATTTTAAAATGAAATTGCTCTACAGCTATTTGTCCTATTAAATTATGCAGTATTATTATATCTAAGCTTCTTTTCCTAAGTGTCCATAGTTACTTATTGAGGTATTATTCTCAGATGGCTGTGGGAACAACTGTTTCAGTGATTGTCTTTATTCTTTTGTAAATGGCCCAGTTAGATGTTAAAACATATCTTCTTTTCTCAAATATGAGGTTTTTACTGTTTGATTTTGCCTTTGCTGGTTGACCCTTGCTTTTTCAGACTTTCACAAAGTAAGAGACGAAATATTTACATATTTCCAAACTATTGCAGAGTATTCAAATCAAACCATAAATTATTCAAGCTATTTGGAAAGTTTCCTGGGGAAAACATATACAACATACAGAATATAGTATTTAGAATCATATCTCTCTGCTAGTCGTGTTACAATTGAAGCACAGTTGCTACTCAATCCTCTCCTCCTAAAGATACAAATCAAACAACAACAACAAAACAAAATAAATACTAAAAATGAATTCATGGCCCCTGTGGAAGAATCTCAAATATTATCTTCATTTTTTATGTATGCAGTATGCTTGTAGCATTAATTGAGTCTTCATTACTGCTTAGCAGTCTCCTCATTCGTTATTCACTGAGTCACATGCATTGGTGGCTTTTTCAGATTTGCTGTACTCTCCCCAATCCTGCAAACTGAAATTCACACCCGTCAATCTTAGGAAATGACCTAATCTTCCAAGTTCCCTCATTTTCCCTCAGTCCCCCTTCCCGGGGCCCACATTATGCTCCTCATCTCACTGCTCTTACCTCCTCCATATATATATATATATATATATATATATATATATATATATATATATATATCTGTATGTATGTACAAGGTATGGATTGGGAAATTGCCTCTCCATATTCAGTGGTTTAGCTTGAATTGCTTCATCTGATATGGCGCCTTGGTGGCCAGCCAGTCCTTTTTTTTCCCCCTTACTCTTTACTTTGAAATTTTCAAATACGTACCAAATAGAATAATATAATGAACTCAGCACCCAGCTTCAACAATGATCAGCTCCTCTTGAATCTTGTTCCATCTATACTCCCACTCTTGGATATTCTCAAGCAGATCCTAGACATTACTTTTTAATTTTTATCTGTAAACATTTCCATATCTATCCACAAAATATAAGGATTATTTTTAACATAACCAAATAATATTATCATGCCTTATCCCCCAAAAAAAGGGTTCTTTAATTTTTTTTTTTAATTTAAGTATAGTTGATTTACAATGTGTTAATTTCTGGTGTACAGCAAAGTGATTCAGATATATATATATATAGATGTGTGTGTATATATATATGTATGTATGTATAGAGAGAGAGAAATACATATATATATACATATACATATATATATTCTTTTCAGATTCTTTTCTGTTATGGTTTATTAAAAGATGTTTAATATAATTCCCTGTGCTATACAGTATATCTTTGTTGTTTATCTATTTTATGTATAGTAGTCATATCTGCTAATCCCAAACTCCTGTTTTATCTCTCCCCCCTCCCTTTCCCCTTTGGTAACCATAAGTTTGTTGTCTATGTCTGAGTCTGTTTCTGTTTTGTAAATAAGTTCATTTGTACCATTTTTTTAAGTTTCCACATATAAGTGATATCATATGGTATTTGTCTTTCTCTGTCTGACTTACTTCACTTAGTATGATCATGTCTAGGTCCATCCATGTTGCTGCAAATGTCATTATTTCATTTTTTTTTATGACTGAGTAATATTCCATTGTGTGTGTGTGTGTGTGTGTGTGTGTGTGTGTGTGTGTGTGTATACACACACATACATATACACTACATCTTTATCCATTCATCTGTCGGTGGACTCTTAGGTTGCTTCCATGTCTCAGCTATTGTAAATAGTGCTGCTATGAACATTGGGGTGCATGTATCCAAAAAAAAAAAGGTTCCTTAGTAACAAATATCTAGTTTTCACATTTTGTTGATTGTCTACTACTCCCCCCCTTTCCTGTTTGAATCAGGAACTAAATAAGTTCTATTTATTATCATTGTTCTTTTAAACTGTGAGATCTCCCCAATTCATCCCATATACACTAATATGTATAAAATAGATAACTAATAAGAACCTGCTGTATAAAAAAATTAATTAAATTTTTTTAAAAAAACTGTGAGATCCCTCTTGTATTAGTTATCAGTTGCTACATAAATTATCCTCAAAACTTAGCAGCTTAAAATAACAAATATTTATTATCTCAAAGTTTCTGTGTCAGGAACTTGAGAGCAGCTTAGCTGAGTGAGTCTGTCTCATTGTCTCTCATGAAGTGACAGTCAGGATGTTCACCAGGGCTGCAATAGTCTGTGGGCTTGACTGAGGCTGGAGAATGGGCTTTCAAGCTCACATCTTCACCGTGTGGGCCTCTCTGTAGGGCATCTTGAGTCTCTTCACAGCATGGCAGCTGGCTTCCCCAAGAGTGACTGATCTAAGAGAGAGCAAAGAGGAAGCCGCAGTACTTTCTATATCCTAACCTTGGAAATGACATAACAGCACTTCTGGCATATTCAATTAGTCATACAGACCAACCCAGAAACAATGTGAGAGAGAAATACACTAGAACGTGAACACCAAAGGGTGATGATAATTGGGCAGTCATCTTGGAGGCTGGCTATTACATATCTCTTTCTCTCTCTTTTTTAACATTATAATTTTAATTTAATTATAATTTGTATAATTATACTTTAATTATAATTTTTATAATTATACTTTAATTATAAGTTTTTTAACTATAATTCTCAAAATTGTTTTTGCTGAAGCAACCAGATCATTTATCTGATAGAGTTTGTAGTTTGCTTATTGCATCCCAGTGGTGTCATTTACATATATCCTTGCCTGCCCCCCACCCCACCCACTCCATACATTTCCTATAAACTTAGATATAAAAGCTTGATCAGATTCAGGTTCCATATTTTGGGCAAGACCTCCTTGTAGTTATAGGTGTGTCATTTTATAATGGAGCACATGATGGCTGGTTGGCTCTTCTTATATTGGCAGCTATTGACAATCATTGCCTAGATCCATGAATTCAAAAGAGTGATATTCTATCTTTCCCTCCTTTTTTATTATTTGGAATACTTCTGTAAAGAGCAGTGTCCCCTCATCAGCCATTTGGTTACATCGAAGTATATTTTGTACAGAGAAGGCAGGATAAATGCTTGTTTTTCCCTTTATTTACAAATGGTTTGTTTTCAAAATGGTTTGTTGGCTCCCTAACGTCCCCCAAAGGTAACAAGTGAGGTCTGGGAACCACCATGAATATGCTGAAGAAGAATCTCCAGGGGTGGGTCCTAGGCATGGGGATTTTGAAAAAGCTTCCTAAGTGATTCTGATTTGCTCCTCTATTAACTACTACTGGTCACCATTCCCAGAGTCTGACTTAGTAGGTATGGAATAGGGTCCATGATTCTGGTTTTTTTTTAATCTCCAGGTAATTCTCTTGAGTTGACAAGTTTGGGGAACTACACTAGATGGTACCTTTACATACTTACCGTGGCTGTATGTGTCTATGCTATTCTACCAGGACATGGGTATCTCAAGTTTGCCCTCCTGCTACAAACTGTTACATTGAAATCTGCCTATCATAGACTCTGGAGTTAGACTGCTTGGGTCCAAATCTTGGTTCTGCCCCTTTCTAGCTTTGTGACCTTGGAGAAGTTAATTGCTTCTGTGTCTCAGTTTTCTCATATATAAAATGGAAATGATAGTAGGATTCACCTGATGGTTGTTTTGAGGACTAAATGAGTTAACACTGGTCAAGTGCTTAGAATAGTCCTTGGTAAGCAGTTCTTAAACACATAATAAAGCTTGTCTCCCTCTGGGAGAAATATCTGAATTTTTTTTTGGTAAAATCGAGGCTTGGTTCTTATTACTATTAATGTCATCACTATTAAATTAACTGTTATTTACTGAATGCTTCGTATATGCCAGGCATGGTGGATTACATATATTCTCTGGTTCACTTAATCCTCATATCAGTCCTACAAGATTAGCAATATTATTCTCATTTTACATATAAGGAAACTGAGTCTCCAAGAAGTTCAGTAAGTTGCCCAACGTAATGGAGGTAATAAGTGATGGTATAGATGAGATACATACTATAGAGGCAGTGTGATGATTCGGAGCACAGAATCTGGAGCTGAGCTGTCTGGGTTCAGATCCTAGCATTGCTGCTTCCTAGTTGTGTATCTTGGGCAAGTTACTTAAGCACTCTGTATTACAGTTTCGTTATCTATAAAATGAGCATGATAGTAATACCTACCTCATAGGTTATTATGAGGGCTAAATGAATTAATACTTGCAAAGTACCTAAAATGATGCCTAGTACATAATAAACACTTGGTATATACTAGCTAGTTGTTATTACTGCATTATTCGTTATTATCAATTATTTTTATTAGTTTGGGTTTAAAGAAATGGCAGCAGTTAAGAAGGAGAGATGGAAGGTGCTCAGGAGGAAGGAAATAAATGTAGGAGCGTTAACCTTTAGGAGGCAAGAAAAGGAGAGCTGTTTCTACCACGAAGATGGACAGCAGAGAAGATAATGATGTCTAGGCGAAAGCAGATGGTGAAACTTTTGGGAGACAGACTCATTCAGACAACAAGGTAGAAATCAAGATCATCCTTTAGGAATGAGGAAAGGAAGGTAGAGTTGGAAGCCTGTGGACACAAGGGGAGTTTGGACACACTTGGGGAGTAAGCCAGGGAACACAGAGTAGATACAGCCAAGTTGAGTTTTGTCCTTACTCTATCATAGCTCGATTCCTGGAGCCTAAGGAAAGGAATGTCTGGGGAGAGGGATACCAGGTTATTGGAGGAGTAGCTCAGTAGCCTAGTGAGGCCAGAGTGGGATGGTTATGATGTAGAAGTGAAGGAGCATTGAACAGGGAATCAGGAGACTTTGGTTCATTTTTCACCTCTACAATCACCTAGCTTGTATGACCCTCGAATAGGTCACTTGACCTTTGGATCTCAGTTAATTCCCTTGTGAAATGAGAGAGCTACATCAGTTTATCTCTAACATCCCTTCTCACTCTAGAATTTATGATACTAAGGGACTGATTCTAGAGTCTAGCTGCAGAAGAAAGGAGTCGATTGAAATGCCAAAAGTAGGAAAGTGATGGGAAGGCTCAGGGGGGTTAGGATGAAGGTTCAATAAAAGTGAGGGTAGACGAGAGAACTCATGCTAGTCAGATTCAATCTCCCAATCTTTGCTGCCTTTAAAATTTGTTTGCCTGGTATGTGCAAAAAAAAATTTTAAGACTACTTTGTCATTTTCTGTAGCAGACATTGTGGATGTTGTGAATGTGATAGGCGATGTCAGACGCACATGAAAATAAATGTTATTTATTTTAGTTTACATATCCAAAATGTTCATTAACACATCCGGAATAAGCAGTTTACTTCTAGGGAGTTATTTTTCTGCTTTTAAGCAGAGAATAACAAAAGAATGTTTTGTGCTCTCCTGTACCCATGATAACATTATGCTTTGGAGTAGCTAACTAGGTTGCTTGAACACGCTGTTACAGAACTGGTTAATCCATAATTCAGCAGGTTCTTGGCTTCCAAGTTGCCTTATTGACAAGCCTGTAGAAAGTGGATGGAACTAATTAGCACTCAGCATTATAAAATAGGAAGAATTAAAAAAGGCAGCTTCAATATTAAACTGAGACCCCTATGAAGATATTCCCTTTAGTTACGGGGATTTTGAAATGATGGACAGGCTAAACCAAAACTCATAATCCTATTACAGTCTCCTATAGCCACCTAATAAGCTTCAAGAGCCATTGCCTTAGAGCCTGGGATATTGCCATCTTCCTCTAGGCTTTTCTGTATATAGCTTATAAATTCTTTACTGTTCCCACTAAATACTTTGTTATTTAAAATAGCATAAAAGAGAATATATAAGTGTATATACATATTGATGCATTTTGACTGTAATAATACTCTTGGCCTGTAGGGAACTTCAAATTATTAATAATTTCAGAGGAAAGCTTTTTAAGAAAAGAGCTCCAGGCTTAGCTGTAATGAGGCGTTTGAAAGGGAGGAGGGGGGTCTGTTTGTGTGTGTAATGAAAATATTGAACCCTTTGGGATGTTATGAACCATGGTGTACTAATAAATGATCTTTCCATTTCAGTGTTCCAGCAGACATCTTTGTACCCCCTGATGTACCCTTGTAAAATGCCTTTAGCTCACATTTCCTTTTAAATATTTCTGTCTCCTGACATTTGCTACTGGGGATGGGGGTGTAACAGGGTGAATCTGATAGAGAAAGGACAGTACTAAGAAACAAAGTTGGTGGTTTAGAATAATGAGCCCATTTTCAGCTGAGCTGTGCGGTTCATATGAATTAATTAACCCCTTACAAGCATTTGTCTGACAATCCTAATTCACATTCAGTTCAATGAGTTTTATAATTATCATTTAACTAAATAGCACTAAAAACTGTTTATATCCTGACATTAAGGAAGCTTTGTAGAATTCTCTCCCTATAAATCATCTGAAGTTGTTTACAATTTGCAGTCGTCTTGTTTTTCTTCTGGTTTGTGCTCAGGTTGCTGGTTTGCTGTTTTAAAAATTATTTTCAGGGTGCTAATTATAGAACATACGCTAGAGTTTGGTCTCAGTAAGGAACATTTTCACATTTTAATTGGAAGAATGTAGGCTTAAACTATTCTCTATCATGTTAAACAAAATGAATCCAATGACTCTAAATGGATATAGAATAATTAATTACTCATTCTTAAGACCTGTGCCATTTAGTTCCTGGTGATAAGATAGTGATAAAGCACTTTTACCCAGAAAGAGAGAAATGCGGGTATTGTGTTGACGATGCTGGAAAACAGTGCGAGAACACCGGAAAAACATGTTTGAGATGGAAAGCATGTGGGCCATCCCTGACCGCCTATGCCCTGTGTATGTCATTACTTTTAATGTTCATACTAAAAGGTAAGCTAATATTAATAAGTATTTTACTTAATTTTGTCTCTTTTGATTTCAAGGAACAAAAAACTATTTAAACTGAGTATTTATTGAAGAGATACAGAGAGGCTCAAGGGAATTGAGGACAGAAAATGTTGTACACCTAGAGCTAGGTCCCCAGAAGTGGGATCTTTGTTTTATATTCAGTGTGGTTCTCAGGTCCTCCACAGCATGAGTTCATGGGCTTTTTTTTGGGGACGGGGGGGAGTGGAGTACTTTGCTTATCCTGCGCTTGGAGGGAGACTTTACTTACCCCAGTCTAACTGCCCCTTCTACCCCCTGACAAAGACTATTGGGTCCCAATTCCACATTCCTGTGTGAGGAATGTTATTTGGTGCACCTAGCCCCTCCTATATTTTCTGTACAAGAGCCTAGGATGGCTGCCCTTTAGGCCAGGTTCCTACCCAGGTTCAATCAGCTATTACTACTTGTGTCATATGATAACTAATTTCTCACATCAACCCTATTTATTAAGTACTATTCTTATACCCCCTTTTAAAGAGGGGGAAACTGAGGCAAGGAGAGGTTAAGTAAGATTCCCAAGGTCATGTAGCTCCAGGGTCTATGCTCTTAAATGGCATACTCTACTGATAGGTACTGTGTGGTGAGTTCGGAGATCTGGTTTCTAACTTGCCACTATGTGAATGACTTGGAGGGAATCACTTTAATCTTTTCGGGCATTCAGCCATTCCTTGAACAGTTTAAAAATTGCTTTTTAAATTTTTTTATTAAAAAGCTAAAAGAGGGAATAGTAGCCCAATAACACATTGTCTCCGGGCTTGCTTAGTTAAAAGGAAGAGAAATCTAGTCAAGCTAGCTTGAGTGAAGGGGGATTTCTCCAAGGATATGATAGGTGACCTTTTGGACATCCAAGGACAGGAAACAACAGTTAGACCACAGTGTGCCTTGGGCTGGAACCAAAACTGGCAAGTTAGAAATATAAGTTGCTTTCTCTGGCTTTCCATGGTCTCACTCATCTCTGTCTCCTCGTTTTCTTCATTGGTTTCCTTTGTTTGAACATGACTGCCACAGCTGTGATACAGCGTGACCCTTTCTTCAAGTGCCTATCTTTATGTGACATTGGTCCCTTTGAGTGCAGATTCTTGTGACAGAATCTAACTGGCCCAGCCTAGCCTATGGATTTATTCCCCTTGAGTCAGGTGTCCAACCTGTGTACAATCAACCAGGGAGGGATATGATCACAGGGTCCATAGGATGGCTGCCTCTTGCAGGGACTGTTTGGAAGAGCAGATTCTTCAAGAAGTATAGGAAGCGGGGCTTCCCTGGTGGCGCAGTGGTTGAGAATCTGCCTGCCAACGCAGGGGACACGGGTTCGAGCCCTGGTCTGGGAAGATCCCACATGCCGCGGAGCAACTAGGGCCGTGAGCAACAATTATTGAGCCTGCGCGTCTGGAGCCTGTGCTCCGCAACAAGAGAGGCCGCGATAGTGAGAGGCCCGCGCACCGCGATGAAGAGTGGCCCCCACTTGCCGCAACTAGAGAAAGCCCACGCACAGAAACGAAGACCCAACACAGCCATAAATAAATAAATTTTTTAAAAAAAGTTAATTTAGTTAACCAAAAAAAAAAGAAGTATAAGAAGGGCAAGCAAATGGTCTGTTTGCTATACCCATCATCCTAGCACTAATGCTGTTTTCAAACATACTGTGTATTTCTCCATAGATCATTGTTTTGGCTGCATAGATAATATTTTACCATTTAATAAGCACTTTACTATATGCTGGCTACTTCACTAGGAGAATAGAAAATGCTGGGCCTCCATTTCCTTATCTATAAGATAAATGATCCTGTCTAGCTTTAGAATTCTGCCACTCACATGCACACGCACATGTACCTATATATTTATGCGTTTATTATATCTTAATGAATATATTGCTTTTATTACCAAACCAACAAGAATTGATTTATCCCAATAAATGTTCTTCAAAGTGCCATGATTTGAGCTAAAGAAGAAATTCAGTATCATTTCTTTATATTCGCACCTAGCTTTTAACCAAACATCAGTATTACACAGCTTAATTACCCAGCTTATTTATTCTATTTGGCTCTGAAATACTCATCTGTTTTCCAAAACTCAAACCTACTACAAAAGATCAAAGATTTGCTGTCATTGAGACTATTCAGAAGAATGTGAGGCTGACTCTAAATATATCCCAAAGAGGCACTTCACAAATGTTTCACACCATCATTACTTGATTCTGTAATTCCCAAAGCAACAACGTTAATGAGGCTAGATCTCATTTACCAACACATGGAGGTTATTTAAAAAATCATTCACATGACTTATAGTATCAAAATTATAAGAAAGTATACAAAATACAAATGCCCAGTTCAATCCGTAGTTAGCCAGTTATGAGACTTAAAATAATTTGGTCAGCTACTCTGACCCATGATCAGTATACTTTTTCTTATGCCCACATAGAAAAAATATAGATTGAAGTGCTTTGTACACACAGGAAGCTAAGTAGATGAATTTAGAGCTTTGAGAAGAAGGAAAAGAACACCTTGCCATGGATCTCCTCCTGAACCGGACAGTTTAACTAATTCTTGTGTGTTGTTGTTTTGCCATAGTTAAACACAATCAGTGCTGCAAATACAGGCAGAAGCTCCAGATGGGTAGTTGAAATTCAGCAAAATAGATGTACCTGGTTTCATTTTGGTGCTTAGACACTGTCTTTTCATGACAGCTGTGTAGCTTAAATGTGTGTGTGCGCGTGTGTGTGTGTTAGATATGTTTGTATGTATTTCTGCAGACAAATTCAAAATCATTGGGTTAAATATGCTGTATGTGAAAAGTGATTTGAGAAAAGTGTTGTATATATTTTTTCTCTTTTCCTATAGATTAAAATGTCTTCATTTCCCTCTTTTTTAAATGAGTGTCTAGATTAGTCATTCTAATTTCTAAGAGGAATGAAAGACCATTTTAAAGCTACAATTAGAATTCTATCTAAATATAATCCCATGAACACACCCTTTATCTAAGATTTAGAACAATCAATTTACTTAATTTAAGAATAACTCATAGGAAAAGTCCAACATAAAAGTGGTTTCCGAAGTTTGAAATGTTAATCACAGCTTCCATACCCTAAAGTCCCACGATCCTCATTTAATTCCAAGGTAAGTCACTCGTTATTTCTAGGAAACTACTAATAGTTAGACTAATTCTTTTTGTTGTTGTTGCACAAAGATCTGAAACCAATGCACTGTCTTCCTTCTGTCTAATAGAGTAGTATACTGGTTTGCACACTTTACTGGTGGAATTAGACTTTAATACCTAAGATATGCAGTATAGAAGACTCCTTCTAAAGGTGACCCAGGGACTCCCTTTGCACAGGACACATTTTTGGTGTTAATCGCAGTCCTGACTCATTCCTGTCCTGGCCTTATGCCTCATCTTCCCTGTTGTACATTTATAAGCTGGCTCTAATAGCTAAGGAAGAAACAGAAAAATAAAATAACTATAAGATAAATGGTAGAGTTTTTTAAACTTTAAAATATATTTCACAGTCTACAGGGGAATAAGCAGATAATTTACATATATCCTTGTGTCTCTCTGGTCTTTTCATATGTCATAATTTACCCCTTTGGAAAATTCTAGCAGAGAACATGTATTTTCTATGGGAATATACAATTAGTTGCTTCATCTAAACCTGGAACAATGTGATTTGAACTGATTTGCAGAGGGACTAGAAAAGCTGAAAAATCAGTTGGACAACACTTCTGCTGGGATTGGCCTTCACTAACTATTTGTGGTGGTATTTGGAGGCCGTGCCACTTTAGTCAGATCAGTGGGGCTTAGGAGATGATGCCTACAGTAAAACCTGAGTTCACTGCTTATCAGGGAATGTGCAAAGGCTCCCAGGCTGAAGGTTCATTAGGTCAGTCTGTAAGAGCTGTCAGTCAGATCAAGCTGGCAGGAGAATACTTTTTTAA
This sequence comes from Balaenoptera physalus, assembly GCF_965194825.1. Classification (NCBI taxonomy): domain Eukaryota; kingdom Metazoa; phylum Chordata; class Mammalia; order Artiodactyla; family Balaenopteridae; genus Balaenoptera; species Balaenoptera physalus. The sequence goes on from NC_138903.1 coordinate 86,330,264, forward strand.
AAAAAAATAAATAGAAGCAAAAATTTCCCACTTAGGATTTTTCCACATTGTATCCCTACGGCCGTCACATTGTCCACACCAAGGAGTAGACTTTTTTTTTTAGGCCATTATAATGTTCCAAATGTCAGCCTCTGGCCACAGTCACTTATGAGCATGGCTGCCACTGTCCTCTTTGTAATCATCATCGTCACCTAGAGTGAATAGAGTAGGATGGTTCTCAAAGTACACAAGACTGTAAGGAGATAGGAACTTATGCCATATCCGTTAGCCCCAGTATCTTACCACAGCGATGGAAGCACAGAAGGTGCTCAGATGTTGGTTGGTCTTAACTGAACACTCAAAACAGAAACTACTGTGTGAATCTAGCATATATATGGTCTTCACCACCCCATTCCCCATTCCTTTTGGTCTAACAAAATTTAGCAAAATTATTTCTTGTGTTTCATCCATATCATCAAGGTGTATTGTTTTCCATTTAGCAAGCCTATATTATTTAAGTTTGACTTTGGTATATCTATTGCTTGAGCATGAATAGAATACTTCAAAGGGCTTTTTAAAAATGAATCATTACTTGTAAAGGAAACCAAGAATATACAGTTTGAATATGCAGTTTGTTAGGTTTTATGTACACATTTTATTTAACACTAACACATTAGCTAATATTTATTAACCATTTAGGTGATCGGGAGTTTTGATTGCTAGATCAACACAAAGGTAATCTGTTGTGTATACCTGTTGTAACTCGAACAGACTGATGGGTGACACAGTTGGCCTCATCAAATATGCAAGAAACCCCAGTAGGATTAGCAAAATAAACAGTTCACCTAAGATAAAGACAAGTGGATGATGGCATGCAGGCTCTAATTATTAACATCATCAATATAATGTGAATAAATAATAAAATGCAAATTATGTAGTTTTTGTTTAACTCTTGTTTTAATCAACACCAAATTAAGCTAGTTATGTTTATGAATCTATGTTTTAATTCTGATATTTAGAATTAATTACTTCTTCCTGAAACAATGGCCTTCTCAGAACGGAGAGTTAGAAAATCTATTCCATTAAACATAAGTTGATTTTATTTCCAGGTGGCATCCATTAGGACAAACATCAAGAAAAGGCCACTGACCAAAATGTTGATTCCCTGGCTGACACCTGGAAGAAAAATAAACTTATGTTTAATGGAGTAGACTGTCTAAATCCCTGTTTTGAGAAGAGTGCACATTCATGAATATGCATTCATTGCTGAATTCAATAGATTCTAATAGTGAAGGACATCCGTATCATAGAAAATAGCATCTATTCATTAACTTACTACTTTCCAAAGAAAGAAGCAAGAATGCAGCTTGGGATGGAATGCTGGCAATAACCAGTTTGTTCCTTTATTGTGTAACACATTCATCATGAACTGCATAATAACCAATGAAATAAAAATGTGATTTGTGTCTAATCTATAATCTCATTTTTATCCTGAGCCAGTATTATAAATGTACTGTTCATCATTTTGTCTTATTCAGTGTTCCAGGAACAGTATAACACTTATCTTTTTTTTTTTTTTTTTTGCATATTTCAAAGACTTTTTATTTCTTCTTTTCTACAATGGTAAATCATCCTTGCACAACAAGGGCTAATCCAAGATCGGCTACTGGCCTAAGAGTTGTTTTAAACAAGATGGGATGATTGTACAACGTGACTTTTCAAGATAATCAAATGGCAAAACAAGCTGTTCATTCTACCCAGTCCCCTTTTCTTTCTGCAAAGGCACTGTATTAGTAACCATCTCACTACATCTTCACAACATTCTGGAATGTTAGGTTTTATTTTCTCAAGTTTACAGGAGAAGGAATAGAGGATTAGAGAAGTAGCTTGGCCAAGGTCACAGCTAGTGAGCAGTTGAATCAGAATCTGAACACCAGTTCTAGTTTGTCTAGTTTGTCTGGTTTGTCTAATTCCAAACCACACGCTCTGCTGTTTCCTTGCAACGTTGCCTTTCACTTGAGGGCTCATGCAAAAGCTTTATGAGATCGCTCAGATTTTCTTCAGTCATACTCCTAGGAACACTTGTAGCTGAATTTTTAGTTCTGGCCTCGAATAAGGCTAGTAACACCACTACATTTTTAAAGAATTGAGTGATTAATTTGTGGAAATAGTCATTGGAATACTTTTAAGGGTTTTCAATTATAGAGCTGAAAATTCATGCTGTGCTCTAGGCATTAGTGATCCTGAGTCATCTCATGCAGGTGGATATAAATCCTTTTCTTAAAGATCTCTGGTGAAAAACACTTCAGGCTTTTCCATAGTAATTTACTTCACTGCTGAAAAGGCTTCCATTGTTAGGGCTAATGACACAATGTCCAGTTCCAGTGAATTAAGCCAATAAAATAATAATCCCTTTGAAAATTATAATCTTCAAAGGGTCCCTGGAAATTACTCATAGGAAGTTTCCGTGATTTTGCCATTTCTCTAGGAGAGGAAGTAAGGTGTGAACACTTAACTGATCAGGCCTTGGGTGGGTCACAAAGAGATTTTTATTTTGCATTTGGATTCCCTTTATGGTTTAAATCACAGATCTCTACCTTAAGTGTAAATGAATGAGATGTTGAGGATTGACATAAGTTTTAAAATTGTCACAGTTGTTTTCAGATAGCTTTCCTCTTCAGTTTAAGTGTTCTATCTCATATCCTATCCTGTATTGTAACTTCTTATTCGTCCATTTAACGAGACTGCGAGCAGTTGGAAGGCAGGAATTGTGTCTTCCTCATCACAGTATCTCTAGTATTAGCAAAATGCTTGGCACAGAAGTGATCAAAAATTATCTATTGAATGAGCGAATGAATTTCTCCAATCGATACTACTTCGTTAGGCCTTTCTTCTACTTCTCCATAAATGAATCCTGCTAATTCATGTTCCTCTATCTTGGTTCATATTATTTCTCTCACCTGGAGTTATCTTTTCTACTCTTCTCCATCTGTATTAATCCAGCTAGTTCTTTCTGGTACAATTAGTTGATACATGAGTCCCGTTCTGACTGTTCTAGCTGTCACAGGGTCATGTCCCCCTCACCCCTGTTCTTTTAGCCCACATGGGCTGTCCTACATGCTTTAGCCCTTTACTGTATTATTAGCCAGTCTTTTAATATTTTTATCCTTGTTTCTCCAACCATTATGAAAAGTGGCCATGTTTGACACTATTTTCTCTCCCCTAAATAATGATTTAAATATAGACTAGACCAGGAGTTGACAGACTTTGGCCTACAGGGCAAATCTGGCCCCAAATCTAAGGATGAGTTTTATATTTGTAAATGGTTGAAAACAATAGCAAGAAGAAGAATAAAGTTTTCTGAGCTATAGCCATGTTCATTCATTTATCTATTGTCTATGGCTGCTTTGGGGCTACAACAGTAGAGATGAACAGTTATGACAGAGACCCTATAGCCCACAAAGCCTAAAGTACTTCCTACCTGGCCCTTTACAGAGAAAGTGTGCCAAGTGCTGGAGTAGACCGTCAGTGAGTACTCACTGGTTAAATAATTCAATATCTTATAACTCTTCCATTATGAAACAAGATACTCTGAAAGGATTGGTAATTATGTTGTCTTACCTTACATTAAAAAAAAACAACAATAAAAGCAACCTTTGGAGCACAGATCATTCTTGCCTTTTACTTGCTGAAGTACAATTTTTTATTTTCTCCATCTCCAGTAAACTGACATTGTGCCCTTAGCAGCTGGAAACCTCAACACATGCAGAACCTCTTCCTGTGGAGATTTTTAAGAACAGGGTAGATGATTATCATTCTGGGATAGACTAAATAACCTCCAGTATTGTACAGCCCAGTGATTCCTGGAATCTCCTCTATATAGAAACCTTGCTTTACTACAAATGAGAAATTTGATTTGTGAAAATGAAGCCTCATCCCCAACAACTCCCTGATTCTCTTTTGCCAGAACCCTCACCCCTCCACTTTGGGTTTAATCTCGTTCTTTTAATTAAATATGAAATCATTAAAGTTCACAGAGTTTAAACCCAGCAGGTTTGATTTAGTGATAAAAATCTGTGGTTTGTCAGCATTTCAAGGCATAATCCTGCCTTCAACCTTATCTGACGGGTAGTCAGCCTAGCAGGTCTGAGGATGAAAACCAGAGCATCTCATCTTTTCAGGCCTGACTTGCTTTGGAGGCATAGTTTACAGTTGCGCTCTAGAAAATGAGTAGGATTAAATAAGGAGAAAAGGCCCCCTTTGGCTTTGGCACAATTAATTCGTTTAGTATGCAGTCGTGGGTGACTAGGCCTGCGATGTGCATAGGTATATTTCAAATGGGGGAGGGGGAAATCCCCCAAACATAATTTACATTTAATAATGTAAATTATTCTTTACTCACTGAATATGTAAAGTATGTAAATTTAGTCCTGCTGTCAAAAGGTAGCTTTGTGCCATTAGTTTCTGCAGCAGACAAGGCCTACTGCATATCCCATACTGCATTTGCAGAGAAGTAATGCTAATGACAGCTTGATCACCTGCCTTAATGAGCCAGAAAGGTGTTCTTTTTTATTCGTGTTTAGCTACTTAGAGTCATCTGAACTAGAGATTATCCGTAGATATTAAAGAGTGAAAAAAGGCATGGGTTATCTTATTAATGTCTTTCTCCAAGCATGTTAAGAATGAACCATCAATCAGTTCTTTGCCAAGAAAATGGCTTATTGGCAGAGCTATATAGGTAGGTGATATGCCATCTTGAAATGAAAGTTTTAGATTCTAATTATTGTGCTAGCTAAGTAAATACAGTTGTCAAGCTGCATCTCTCAGTAATTTAGGGAAAGGTTGTAGGGCTTCCTGAATTGATCACAAAATAGCATTAGTATTCCGGAGTGAACAACATGACCCATTTAAAACAATAAAGCACTGTACATGAGTCATCAGGAAGACGTTAGAAATCCACCTACGTGCACCATATTCCATGTAAAATTCAGCTCAATTGCAGCTTTACTTTGTGTTGTTAGAACCCAGTACATTAATACTTAAGAAATTTCCTGTCATCTAAGTCTTTTTCTTTTTTTAAAATTTTATTTATTTATTTATTTATTTATTTATTTATTTATTTATTTATTTTTGGCCGCGTTGGGTCTTTGTTGCTGCGCACGGGCTTTCTCTAGTTGTGGCGAGTGGGGGCTACTCCTCACTGTGGTGTGCAGGCTTCTCGTTGCGGTGGCTACTCTTGTTGTGGAGCACGGGCTCTAGGCACACAGGCTTCAGTAGTTGTGGCTCACAGGCTCTAGAGCGCAGGCTCATTAGTTGTGGCGCACGGGCTTAGTTGCTCCATGGCATGTGGGATCTTCCCGGACCAGGGCTCGAACCCATGTCCCCTGCATTGGCAGGCAGATTCCTAACTATTGCGCCACCAGGGAAGTCCCTAAGTCTTTCATTCTAAGTGAAATGTTCATATTTTCTCATTGATTTCAGTCTACCTGGAGATAAGTCACAACACATTAACATAAAGACAGAGAAAGTCATGTTCGAATTTTGGGTTAAGTCATGAACTATATAAATACCCAGAATTTACTATGATGTTTTGATTTGGTTAAAAACTATAGCTGTACTTTTCACACAGAGTCAAGAGGAGTAGTGGTTTAACACGTTAGTGTTGTAGAAGTGTAAGTTTACACATCAGCCACTCCCCTGAGTTAAAGATTTGCGTAAACTGGCAAAGTTCAGCTTGGGCTTGTGATAGAAATGTAATAGTGAGCGCGTAAACACTCTAAGCTAAAGTTCCTCTCTGTCACCATTGTGTACAGCCGATGCCTGCATCTTGCCTAATCTTAATTAAATTGTATGTCTCCTGGGTCTGAGGACTGAAATTCTGAAATTCAACCAATATTTAAGAGCTTAAAAAGTGCTTTTGTACAGAACTTGTACTATGAGATATGACTTCAAAGAAACCTGGGCTGTAGAATTAATTTATTTTGATTGAATGAGTAGTACTTTATAAAAAACTAAAAATAGAACTACAATATGACCCAGCAATCCCACTACTGGGCATATACCCTGAGAAAACCATAATTCAAGAAGAGTCATGTACCACAATGTTCATTGCAGCTCTATTTACAATAGCCAGGACATGGAAGCAACCTAAGTGTCCATTGACAGATGAATGGATAAAGAAGATGTGGCACATATATACAATGGAATATTACTCAGCCATAAATAGAAATGAAATTGAGTTATTTGTAGTGAGGTGGATGGAGTTAGAGTCTGTCATACAGAGTGAAGTAAGTCAGAAAGAGAAAAACAAATACAGTATGCTAACACATATATATGGAATCTAAGAAAAAAAAAAAAAAGGTCATGAGGAACCTAGTGGCAAGACGGGAATAAAGACACAGACCTACTAGAGAATGGACTTGAGGATATGGGGAGGGGGAAGGGTAAGCTGGGATGAAATGAGAGAGTGGCATGGACATATATACACTACCAAATGTAAAATAGATAGCCAGTGGGAAGCAGCCGCATCGAACAGGGAGATCAGCTCGGTCCTTTGTGACCACCTAGGAGGGTGGGATAGGAGGGAGGGTGCGAGGGAGACGCAAGAGGCAGGGGATATGGGGATATATGTATACGTATAGCTGATTCACTTTGTTATACAGCAGAGACTAACACACCATTGTAAAGCAATTATAATCCAATAAAGATGTTAAAACATATCTATATCTCTCTCTATATAAATATATATCCTTTTCAGTTTAAGTAATCCATTGTGTTAGAAAGAAAAAGTTATGCAAGTGAATCATCTCTATAGTGTTCAGAAGGTGAATTAAATAATTACAAATTTAAGTACATTTCGATTTCAACTGTCATGTGAAATTATATTTTCCTATCAATGTCTTATTGAAATCTCGCATTGATTTCTGTGTGTGTGTTTGACCACTGAAATAAAGTGTAGGGACTATTATAGAATTTAGATTTAATGCCAAGGTAATTGGTACTTTTTCCAATTACAGATCTTCATGAGGTTTCTAATGAAAAAAATACTAAAAAGCTCGTCATCTCAGCTACATCATAAATGACCAAAAACTCAGCTCTCCAGGCATAAGTCACTGATAAGTGGAAGAATGACTCTTCTAGTTAGTCAATCATTTGTGGAGTTTTCCAGAGTTAGCGTGCATCGTAACTTTCTTATCAGGAGAAAACATTTCATGAGAATTCATCTTTTGGTATTGTCACAAGTCTGTAACTGTCCCCAAAGAATCATGACGTGCATACACTTACAGTATTCAGTTCGTGAGTCTTGTTGCTAGTAAAGTCAAAAATTCTATTCCACAGTTATACGCTCATGGAGGTGGTAATTGTCAAATTTTATTCTTTTTTCAATATCCCAAAGAAAATGTGACATTCTACTATGTCTCTGAATCTCTGAGTATGTAAATTCATTTATGTTAATCTATAACACATTATTTGGTTTCTCTGCAGCTCTGTTTTCAAGCTGATGATGCTAAAATTTGTGTTAATTCCCATCTAGGCATATAGGTGTACTGGAAATCACCTAATTTGAAATTGCAGTTTAGAGTTAGCTCTAAGAAATGTAATTATGTAAAGGATATTTTGAATGAAATATTGAATAAATTAGTGGAAACATAGTTAATTTTTCAATACATCCCAAAATAGTAAGCTTGGAAAGTGGTGCTGTTCTACTTTAATTTTAGTCCTGTACATTTTATGGGCAAGAAACAAGCTTGTGCCTATATTAGGCAAGTCAGATGAAATGCTAGTTTCATTAATTCAGAGAAACTAGGCTCATTTGATGATGATTTAATGCTGGTTAAAAAATAACAAGATAAGTAAATTCTTGCTTCCTTCCTATAATTTTTTCTTATTTTTTTCCAGTTTTTTTCTTGGTTTGTTAAATCTTCAGTTAGGTTGTGATAAGAATGCCATGGGACCTCACTGTTCTTTAACGCTAGTGATTGGTTATTTTTAATTCCGTTCTTGGTAGTCACTTTTTAAATATCAAACTTTTTCTGTAAAAGGAGAAAGGAAAAGAAGAGCTGTGACTGACAGTGCCTTGCAAGCATTCCGGCAGTTGAAGTAGGCAATGCACCTTTTTTTTTCCCCTTTAGAATCAGTTAATAATACTGCATATTTCCTTTTGGAAACAGGAAAGAGTGAACCCCGTATGACAGTTCTCTTATCTGCAACAGATCTATAATTCCTAAGTCCTTCCTCCCAGCCTCCACCCTCCTTGGGGGCTACTTCTCCCCGATTCGTTTGTGGTCATCAGAGAATTACACCAGGCAGAATAACACGGTCATGAAAGCCTGTCTTACCTTTCTACTGTAAAGGTGTTGCTTCCCCAGACTACTGAAACTTGACCTACACCTGTGCCCCAGGAAAATAAAGGTCATGGAGTCACTTTGCTTTCTGGGAGGCTTCAGAGGTCAGCACAAAGGAGAGGAGGAAGAGCCTTGGCATCTACTTCAGAATTGCATGCAACTGCTAAACTTCGATCAAATCTTTCTATGGCACATCATCAACATTCAGTGTATACCTCGTATATGAAAGCCGAATACTAGCCGTTGTGGGGTTTCTTTAAAATTGTGCCCTTCATTTGTTTCTTTTGCATGTTCTATTTCCCCAATTAACTTTGTGAGCCCTGGGCAAGTTAGTTAACCTCTCTGGGCCTCAAGGCCTCATCTTTAAAATGAGTGGTGTAGAATAGATGATCTTTATGATCCCTTACATTGCAAACATTCTATGCAGTGAAACCTCAAGGCTGTAAACTATATGAGAGTAGGAGCCAATTTTTTTTTTTTTTTATCATTTTTTATCTCCCCACAGGGCCTAATGTAGCTTTGAGTTCACTACCTTGCTCCCACTATGTGAAGTAGAGAATAGATTTTAAAGACAGCTCTAATAAGTACTAAACTAGTTTAGAAATTAGACATTCCATTTTATTTGAAAGTCAGGTTATTTATTAGGTGTAGATGTCATACGAACTTGCATGTTTCAAAAGAAAAAGAATTGTGGTAAATGAATCATTGGGATGGGATCATGTAATCCTATTTAGAGGAATAATACTTTAATAACTGGATCTGAAAGGGTTGTTGATTGAATTGTATCCCCCCAAAAAGATATGTTGATGACCTAACCTCCCCGGTACCTGTAAACATGATCTTATTTGAAAATAGGGTCATTGTAGATGTAATAAAGTTAAGATGAGGTTGTACTGAATTAGTGTGAGCCTAAATCCAATGACTGTTGTCCTCATAAGAAGGCCATGTGTGGACACAGAGACCCACAGGGAGAATGCCATGTGATGATGGAAGCAGAGATTGGAAGGATGCAGCTACAAGCTAAGGGATGCCAAGGATTGATGGTAACCAGCAGAAGCTAGGAGAGAGCTCTGGACTAGATTCTCCCTCAGAGCCCCCAGAAAGAACCAACCTTGCCAGCACCTTATTTCATACTTCTACCCTCCAGAGCCAGGAGAGAAAACATTTCTGTTGTTTTAAGCCACTCGGTTTGTGGTAATTCATTGCAACAGCCCTAGGAAACTAATATAGAAGGTTTGGACACTAGTCTAGGAAGAGTCCCCAAGGGATACAGCTCCAGACCACTGTAGGACATCCACCCTCAGCCTAGGACGTCATTATAAATCTAGATGGAAATTGACCATTAAGATATCTTTGGGGGCAACTCAGAATTCCTTAAAAGATCATGAACTATCATCTAAAAGCTCTAATCAGCCTGAACTAGAATCCTATTTGTTATAGCTATTACTGGTCCCTTGAAAGCCACCTTTGACCCAGGATTTCATACCCACAAGCCTAAGGGTAAGAAGCAGAAAGACTTTGCCGTAGAGTTCTCATCCATTTATTGATATACCTTTTTCTACTTTATGCAGGTTTTCTTTGTCCATTTTTAGTTAACCATTTATACAGTTAGATACTAAGGATCTTTGAGCTCAAAAATACTTTTTCAAAGAATGAACAATGAATAAATCAATTTAAGCTATTTACTTGCCCATGTGGAATAACCTCTCTCCTACTCTCTACCTATGAAAACCTCATCCATGCTTCCACTCTGTATAGCTCAGATCTCATCTGAAGGCATCATCAACCACCCTATTTTGAAATAATCTGCTTCCCACAGTTACATAATTTATGCTTTCTATGTAATTCCCTTGGCACTTAGCAAATAGTATCCTTTGTTATAATTTTTTTTTTTTAATATCTGTGTGACTTATCTCTTCAATTAGATTGTTCTAGAGGATAGGGATTATAATTCGTACTCTTGTATCCCTATCCTCCACCTGCAGTACACAAAGAGCAGTATATGCGTGTCATAAAATAGGTTGTGATAAGTATTTTTCAATTATGGTGGGCTAATTATGACAGAATCAACAACTTAATTCAGCAACTAACTGATTCGAGGCATAGCCTTACACAACTCATCATTATTTGACTAAATCAAGACAATCTGTCTTCTAAGACTCTGGTACAGAATTTCTGGTTAATAGTGGTAGGCATAATTAATTCTCTTGCCTGTTATTTTCAAGTTATGTTATTGCTCTGAAGTCATTTTTAAAAGCAATATTTATAATATAATTGGTAAAAGTATGGCATCATTGGCCAATGAACAGAATTGCTTCTAGTTTCAGAAAAGAAACTAAAGCACTGTAGTCTACTAGAAATTGCAGGCCTCCCCACCAAAGTGATGGATTCATGATCACATAGAGCACTAGGAAAGCTAGTTATAGTTTGCTTAAACCAGTCTCTCTCTTTATGGCATCCTCAATCTTTTTAAACAGCTAGGATATAATAACACTTTAAAAATTAAAGTATTTACCATAACCAAAAACTTGATATGAAATGAGCAACATTAAGCACAAAACAATTGAAGCTTCAAACACTGGAGCAGGCAAGAATTTTAAACAGCCCAAATGAATAAGGATGCAACATTGTCATGTTTCTTCAGGTGTAGTCATAATCAGGCTTAGAGGTTAGCAGGAAGAGATTTTATAGCAATAATGGCTCCCAGTACCATTTTTCTCTTGTGACTTTGACTCACAAAGGTGAAGCTTTTATTTGAAGATTTGATACAATGCAGCTGCAGACAGCAGCAGGAAGAATTTGGCCAAAAGGCTGGACCATCTCAAACATCTGTGAGAGAGGGAGAGATGGAAAGGGAGAGACTGACTGGGAGAAACTGAGAGAGATGGAAAAGGAGGAGGGGAGGGGGCAAGGAAAAAAAAAAAAAGATTTACATTACCAATGACAAATCAAAGCTGAAAGTTTGCCTGGCCTGTTGTCATTCACTGCCATTCATATTTAGAAAGCAGACTGCTGTGATAATTGATTTGATGGTCCAGCTTGAGTGGAAGCACTTCTGGGCATAGCAGGCCTCAGAGATGCCAAAAAAGAAGAAAAGGTGGGAATGAAATAATGCACGACTTTCTCCTCAGAGGCATGTGGCCCAGTTTTTAAGAACAGAAAAACATGCTTTGGGGTGGGGAGAGTAGAATGGGGAGGAAACCTAAAGAACTTAGTAATAAATACAAAAAATGACCATATAGCTCCAGTCAGATAAAAATAGGCATTCAAACCAAGACAATGAGGGGAAATATTTTACTGACAGGTGAATAATAGGGGAGCGTGGTGGAAATAATCTGATTTTTAACAGACTCTGTCCTTGGGAGTGCCTTTTTTGCTGTTCTTTTGTATGGGGACAAAAGTGATTCCTTTTCTAAAAAGCCTTTTAATTTTTTAAGCTTTTCATACTAGATTAATAGTTCAGAAGGAGAAAAAGAAAACAATAATTGAGACTGAAAAGCTATATATGTGCCTGGATTATCTAAACGTCACTGAATTTATTTCCATGAAGCAAAAGGCAATAATGAAGCCCGTCCTTAGATTTGTGTGTGGAGGGCGGTATTCGGCCACTGCTTCCTGCTGATATGAATAAGTTAGGAGACTAAAGTGCCAGTTGAAGGGGAGACTAGAAAGAGAGCGAGATTTTTTTTTTAAGTACTGAATTCACTGCCTGACCTCTTAATCACAACTGTCAATTGGATTGTGTGCCCTGTCATCAATTTAAGGACCTAAACAAAACCAAATAAAAGACACAGCTGTCAAAACACAAATTTTAATCAGAACCTGTTTGTCTTTTGAGAGAAATGTAGTTATTTATGTTCAAAAGTAGCTCACTCCTTTACTGTGTTCCCGTTCTCTCTTTTCTGCCCTCTCTTTCCTTCTACCTTCCTTTCTCCTTTCCCTCTTCTCCGAATTCCCTATCTACCTGCCTTTACTTAAACCTACAGAGAAAGCTTGTTGTTGTCTGGCCTCATTGAATCAGACTAACCCTGTTTCATACATATGCAGTCATTATGCAAATATCAATACACTCACTTCACATCACATCACAATTTCTGTTCTCCTGGTAAGTTTCTCAATTACAGTGAGACAGTGAGCATCATAAGTTTTAGAAAAGGGAAAACAATCTCAAATATATGACTTGTTTTAAAAAGACTCATATGAAATTAATACAGAGAAAGCAATGTTAGCTATGTCAATATAATGGATGGTGATATTTCTCAAAGTCTGTAAAAAAAAAAAAAATCAGCATGAGAGTTACCTGGGGAGCTTATTAAAATTTAGATTCTCGGACCCCACCCCAGATCTACTGAATCCCAGTATATGGTGCCCAGGAATCACATTTTAACAAGTGCCCCAGATCATTCTTGTGTGTACTGCTGAAGTTTGAACACTAGAGACATAATGGTTAAAGAGCAGTGTTTAATCAGATAAACTGGATTCTGATCCATTTTTCACCATAACTAGTTGTGTGAACCTTGGTAAATTCGCTGGTCTCTCTAAAACCCAGTTTCCTCACCCATCATATGTACATAACAATGCTTATTACCTAATAGGGTTGTTCTGAGGATCAAATATGATAATTACTATAAAACACTTAACATGGTAGCTGGTGATTATAATACCAATATATAGTCCATATTGTTGATATTGTTTATCTTTTATGACTTAGAAATAGATTATTTCCTATGAGTTGTTCATTTTGCCTTTGAAGTAAATATAAGGTTCTACTTCAATATTATATTAACCCGTACAGTACCTTTTTTTTCTACAGTATTAAACTACACATTGTCTTTGAAAGTAAACAATAATTCATGAAAAGGAGAGCAAGAAACATAAAGGTTGGCAAAGGAAATGAAACAAAAGGAAGAAAGGGGAAATGAGAATGAAATACAAAGATCAAGGAAGAGAGAACAGGAAAAGGCAGGGAGGGGAATATAGCTTTATTGGTGATCTGCTCTGTGCCAGCTATCGTAACAGATGCTGTAACACACATAACTCCATTTCTTTCCACCCCATTTTAGTAAGAGGGCAACTGAGACTTGGTTAGGTCAAGTAACCTACTCAACTATTTCAAAACTTTACTTTTTATATTAATTTTATTATTCTTTGCAAGTGTTAAATATTGTTCGTCATCAAAATCTATACCATAAATGTTTTAACAAAGCAGTTGTAACAATGTTTTGCAAGTTTTACTTACTTAGAGGTCTAGATTAGGTTCCAGAAGATCTACGTTCAGATCATGAGTTTATTATTCATTTACTTTTCATGGGATTTTGGCAATTTACTAAAGCATTTGGGAAAAATAACAAAGGTGACAATTTTCAACCATGTGTCTGCTTCAGATCTAGTTTATTATATTAAATTAGTATTTAAGCTCATTCGTTGTGGTATGGCTGACCTCATGTTGCTTGATATGATATTTATCCACAAACAAAATGATTCTTTTGCTATAGATTAAAATCAATGAACCAACCAAAGAAACAAAAAAGCACATAAATCATCCTGAAGGAGTCAGGACTGGTTCTCCTTTAAGCTATAGGATCCTCCAGTAACCAGTGCCTTCCCTTTATAATCACTCAAGTTTATTATGTGGGAAAGGGCAGCAGGTTTCAGAGGACTCCTGTGGGTCTAAGGGACTGTGTGGCCCCTTGATCCCACTTGATCCAGTAGCTGTGTTCTAAATCAGTATTCTGCCACAATCACTGATTTTAATTCTCTCCAATTATACTCATTCGTGGATTCTGTTCAGTGCAGAAGGCATTTTTCTTAACCAAATTAACATGTTTTTAAATAAATGACATTGGATTCACATTATGTCCTAAATGAAAGAATAAACTTCTCTTTTATTTTTAAGGAGTTCCTTTATCTGACCAAGTTTCTTTTTTTTTCTTTTTCTTTTTTTTTAATTTTTATTTTATATTGGTGCATAGTTGATTAACAATGCTGTGTTAGTTTCAGGTGTACAGCAAAGTGATTCAGTTATACATGTACATGTATCTGTTCTTTTTCAAATTCTTTTCCCATTTAGGTTATATTACTGTACCTTTTTCATGTCTCAAAGAGTTAATAAGATTAGTCATACCCATCAATTCATGTTACCCAATAGGGAAACAAAACTATCTCAGACTACAATAATGGTACATGCTTACTCTCAGAGTAGAATATCCTTATTGATATTAACTGTATGTAGGCAACTGGTTATACATCTTATTCATTATGAATGTATAATTAAAGGTCATTAAGGAACTGAATTTATTGAGTGAGGGGGGAAAAAAACGCCTAGGATGTCAATGTGATACTGTAGGCACCAGCAGCACCACCCATCTCACACCCGCAGATAGTCAAATATTATCATGTCTAAACAGGGAGAGTCTTTATCTTCATAGCATGGAATGGAGAAAAGATCACTGGATTTTTTTTCATATCTAATGCCAGTGCTTCCTAGCTCTGTATCTTAGTTCAGGCTGCTATAAAAATGAATAAATAAATAAATAAATAACATAGACTTGGTAGCTTAAACAACAAACATTTATTTCTCACAATTCTGGGGGCTGGGAAGTCCAAGATCAAGGTGCCCAAGATCCCGTGTCTGGTAAGGGCTCACTTCCTGGTTTGTAGACAGCCAGCCTTCTCGCCATGTTCTCACATGACTGACAAAGAGAGACAGAGAGACAGACAGAGACAGAGAGACAAGGAGAGAGATCATCTCTCTCATGTTTCTTCTTATAAGGACATTAATCCCTTTCATGAGGGCTCTACCCTTATTACCTAGTTACCTCCCAAAGGCCCCACCTCCAAAAACCATCCCATTGGGGATTAGGCTTCAACATATGAATTTATGGGGGGACACAAGCATACAGTCCATAATACTCTGTTACCTCAGACAAACCTCTTACCCCCAATGCCTCCTTGTATAAAATGAGGACAAATCATATTTGCCCTACCTCAGAGCCTTGAAGTGAGAAGGAAATATGGTAATATATGTAGGAACCATTTGTAAACTGTTAAGTTCTATATCAGTGTAAGGTATTACTTAATGCCTTTTCAAATGGACTGAAAGTCCATTTGGAAAATGTAGTTATCAACTTCTGACAGTGATTGCATTCTCATTTTCCAGGGAAGTCCAAAGAATTGATGAAATGAGAATTCTTCATTCATCAAATCCTTGTTGTGCCTTGCTGATTTTTGCTTGAGGTGACCAGATTTCATTGATGTATTTTTATACAGCTTTTGTTGAATATTCCTTGGTCCAAAAGCTTTCAGCTTTATGGCTTTGAAGCTCCAATTCCCTGATCAATGTCTGAACTTGTGAAGCTTGAAATTTGTCATTTGGCATTGACTTATGTGTAAATTTGAGTCAAAACTCAGTGTCCTTTAAACATCTTGGGGCAGATTTTCAGCATGACCTCATTTTTACTGATATGGTTATGTATTTGTAAGTACAAATTGCCACTTTTGTCCTCAAGAGAACACAAAGTGGTCATTGCACCTGCCATGAGGTAATTGAAGGTGCAAAAAACCACTTCTACAGAAAGGTCTTTATAACACTCCCTTCCCCCAATACCCCTCCCCTCCCTTCCTCTGCATGTACAGACAGAGGAGGAGAAATAATGCTATTAGCAGGCTCTGAATAGAGGTCAGCATTCCTTCTCAAGAAAAATAAACTGCATCTAATTTGTGCTTCTTTTCTAAGAAAAGATATACACGAGATAGTCTGAGCAATTTA
This sequence comes from Balaenoptera physalus, assembly GCF_965194825.1. Taxonomy (NCBI): domain Eukaryota; kingdom Metazoa; phylum Chordata; class Mammalia; order Artiodactyla; family Balaenopteridae; genus Balaenoptera; species Balaenoptera physalus. The sequence continues at coordinate 86,346,356 of NC_138903.1, forward strand.
AAATAAAAGGTTGATGGAAATGGCTATGTCTTTGACAATTATTTTGCTGCAATGTTATATACCCTTTAACTTAAGGAAATAAGTAGTTTTGACTATTGAAAAATAGCTTTTGAGACCAATTATGGAACTTACAGTACAGCTTTAGTTTTAGTTGCCTAAAACTGTATCCTCTGAGGTAGCTCAAGACCAAGAAAGTAGCATGTGGTTTGAATATGTCCTTCCTTGCACCAGTGTTCTCTGGGTCCTTTTTGTACTCTAGAGCTAGAAAAAACGAGAGAGCTATAAAAAATGAAGCCAAGCTCAACCTACAGCTTACCTAAACAGTATATATGTTGCAACTGACTTATAAAATTAATCAGGCCAGGGGAAAACTTCCCAGCCTTTTTGTGAGACATTACTTGTGGCCATTCTAAGCATTGCCTGGAAATTATTTGCAGAGCTTGAGTTTACGGTTCTAGTGATATATATCCACATACCTTGTAGCCTGGCCTACTCAGATACTACGTCTGTGCCTAGCCCGGTGTCAATTGGCAGTCACTTTTTTTTCCCCTCAGAAACAACAGACTGTTGTTTAAATGGGCAGTTTCCTTTACTTAGGTGAGTAATACAATTTAATGCAGGTTGATGTGCGCATTTCCCCTTGAATGACTAAATTACAAAAGGCCATCTGGAATCCCCCCTCCACTCTGGCACTGTTAAAGCAAAAAAGGGTTTAAGTGTGGTACTCAGGTAACTGACAGGGTCCCTGCAGGCTATTTGGGACCTAATGTAAAACCAAACACTCCCCACAGGCCACCAGTCTAAAGGATAAGAGACAGGAATTCCCACAATTAAGTTTTATTCATGAATTTGATGGAAAATGAGATCTTAGAAGGTGACTAAAAATGTATTCAAGATGATGAAAGGGAAAGAAAGAGAAAGGTGATAAAAGTCTTTGAAAGCATGTTTTCAAAGGAATGCTGTCACGTATTAAATATACAGTTTGAACTGTTTCTTGTCCTGGTGATAAATGTATATCAGAGCCAGATGACTGTTCTGTTTCATTTTATCCCTTGCCTTACACAGTAAAATCCATAGTGATGACCAGTCCTGGAGAGTGTCATTCTGTTATGTTAGGAAATCATTGCCTATTCGGTAGCCAAAATGGAAGAGAATTAACAGCTCACTCCGTATTGTCAAACCTTAGAAAAAGCAACAAAGGTATCCAAATGAAACAAGCTCTGGTCTTTTCAAAGCCAAAGAAGTGCAAGAAAAGCATTGAACTTATTAAGGGGCAGAAACTATCCCAGAAGGTTATTGCTAGAATTCAGATACTAAAGACTGTAATAGAATTGCACCTTTACAAAGATTAAGAGTAACAAATTGGATTTGAATTACTACCATTTCGAGTCTTAAATTCGTGCAAATGTTAAAAAGAAAAGAAAAGAGAGCATAACCACGTTTTAGTTTGCAGTCTTCACAGGAGGTAATACAATGAATGAAAATAGTTCTCTTAAACACCCTCAGACAGATTGGTACTTTCCGTGGGTAAGTAGTCCCTTGTGACCCTAAATTAGGAGAAGCTTTTAATTGATAGTTTTCTCTTAGAGAGAAAAATAATTCTCATAAATTTATATTCCCTAAATTAAATTTTAAAACCAGTACTTTTTCCAATTAAAAAATTCCCAAATAAAGGATACACCTCTGAGTTGGGAGTTTCTTTCAGTCCTCAGTCTGAAGAACTTGGGCCCCTCGAAGGACTGTTGGACAGGAAAACAAGGCCCTAATAAATTTTGGCCTAACCAAATTCATTCAAATCATCGTGGGAATATTGTTAGATCTTTTGGCTGGAAAGAAGTCCGAGTTTGATTAGTCCAAGGTGATTTGAGGAAAGGAGGTGTGCTATTATTGCTGGGGGTGCAGAATGAAAGCCAAATTTTAGGATTTGGCCAGGACCCAATATAATACTATCACTGAGAAGAAACTGGAATATATGCTAATGCTCCTTCAGAAGATAAAAAGAAGACAGAGAATGGAGTTGGCCCTCTACCTCTGTCCTGCCCCTCCCCCATCTCTACCTCTGTCCTGCCCCTCCCCCACCTCAAGTTTTTGAGCTCCTCTCTGCTAACCTCCTCTTCCTTTCTCTGGCTCAACCACTTTGTAACTCTTACCACATTCCTTACCACATGCTCTCTGTACTTTATCTTTTGCTTTCTTGCAATTGTTTAATAGTATATCAAGGGGTTTTTCAATTGTGGGGAACAGAGGCCTGGCAGAGTGTTAAGGAAACCTGGGCAAAAAATAACAGTGGTTGCCCAGCCATGCCTCATCAAAACTAGAATGCCTCAATTACAACAGCAGCTCTGGCAGGCTGACAGCAGCTCTGGTGACACAGTGACCACTTTGCTGGGAGTCTTCCTTCCACTTGTGCTTACTAATCTGTCCACTCTCATGCTTTGCTGTTGTGGTGACTCACTTGGCTACTCCATTTGGTTTTTTTCTGTCTATCTAATTCTTCTTTGTACTCCCTAACAATGAAGGTAACTCTCTGTTCTCCTTTTACATCAAGGGGTCTGCGTATTCATGGCTTCTACCACCATGTTGCTTTTGCTTAACATCTCTCTTAGCTTCTGCTGCTGCCTACCATTTGTATCCCTCTCTGCATATGTCTCATTAAATTCCCCCCAGAAAGGTTTGGTTGGTTTGGTTCAGAGCAGAGGGTCCCTGCAGGAAAGAGCTCTCCTGGTAGCCTATGGATATTTTTCTTGGGCACTTACTCATTATCTAATCTACTGTGATGGGGATCATATGATACCAAGCATTGTGGCCTATATAGAAGGTACCTCTTTAGAAGAACACTCTAAGTTATCTCAGAAGAGGGCAGTGCAACCTAGAAGCATCATGCCCAGAATATTTTGTGTATTGAGCCATCACATCAAGGGACTTGAGGTACTAATGTTTACTGTTACCGTATATCATTGAATCTAAGATGATATCAATTGTAAGATATACATTACTTTATGTATACCATTAAGAAAGAAAGAAATGCTGCCAATTAAACCACAGCACACCATTGGTTATTAGATGTATCCCAGTCTCAAAGACGTTATGGTGAAACATGGTGTCTGTCGTGTATCTGAGATCGTCGTGGGATCAAAGTGGGTCGAGTGAGCCCCCTGACGCATAGAGTGGGGTAAATGCTAAAGGCTGGGGGTCAGGTCACAAGTCTGGGAGACTAGAAGGTAGTGTCTGGAGGACAGATAGCTGGTATCTGCCTGCAAGTAAGGAGGAGGCCAGTCACTGGTCCAGAGTGTGGTTTGGGTCAGGGATCTGACAAATATCAGAAGGTGGATCCAAGGGGAGAGAGGAGCACGTTCCCATATTGTTTTTTTTGTTTTTGTTTTTGTTTTTTTTTAATTTATTTGTTTACTTTTGGCTGCGTTGGGTCTTAGTTGCTGCGCGCGGGCTTTCTCTAGCTGTGGCGAGCAGGGGTACTCTTTGTTGCAGTGTGTGGGTTTCTCATTGCGGTGGCTTCTCTAGTTGCGGAGCACAGGCTCTAGGCGCACGGGCTTCAGTAGTTGTGTCTCTTGGGCTCTAGAGCGCAGGCTCAGCAACTGTGGCGCACGGGCTTAGTTGCTCCGCGGCATGTGGGATCTTCCTGGACCAAGGCTGGAACCCGTGTCCCCTGCATTGGCAGGCAGATTCTTAACCACTGCGCCACCAGGGAAGCCCCCCATATTGTTTTAAATGACATGGATAGATCAGGGAGGTCTGTTTCTGTTAAATCTCCACTTATACTCAATTCAGTTATTTCTTTTGTCTTCTAAAACACCTCTTTGTTTATTACTTGTACATTAACTACATCTCTGGAAGTAGGGTCATTTAATAAAACATGCTGTATTTTGTCTATAAGGTGCCTAAAATAGCATGGCCAGGGAGAGTTAAGCTTACAATTGTGATATGTTAATGAATAATCTCTAGCTGTTGATACCTTTTTTGTTATTAGGAAGGTAATATAGCTTTAATCATAATTATGAATCAACATGGCTCTCTTTGAGTCTCTACTGAGTTAGTAGAGCAAAGTCCCACATTAATGTGATGGGCATGGAAGAAAGTCCTTACCAGACTCCCCTTGGCTCTCATGCCAACTGGGCAGTTATCTGAGGAGAGAGCTCCCAGGCGATGGTCCCAGCATTCAGGGATAGGTTTGCTCCAGGTCTGTAGCTATGAGATGTAAGACAGCTGTTGGTTAGGACCACATTTCCCAATGTGTTTCTACTCAACATTTGTTTTATCAGACATTACTATATGTCTTGTGCAAAAAAGGGTTGGGTAAAAATGCTGGATAAAATAAAGTTGGGTAAAATAAAGGGCTCTGAGAACTCTCTCTTGCTGAACCTCTGGGTACTACTCGTAGGTTCCACAGCTATCATAGGATTATTTTCACAGCTACTATGATTTTCAGGTTGGTCTCTTGGGGCCCTTTCACCTTCTGAGACCTCAACGCCTAAGATAACTAATCTTTTCCTACACACTTCAAGACTACTGTGGTCCCAGCCCAACCCCAAGGAGACTCCTTTGAAACCATGAACCAGAGCAAGATGGCTCAGGATGATAGCAAAGTACCTAGTTATGTGTGTCACTGCCCTAGACACTTCATAAGGAGAATTTCAATAAGGGGAGCATTTTGGTTTCTGAGCCTAAACTAGACTCTCAGTTATGCTCTGGAAGAAGGCATTCAAGTGTTCATATTGTCCTTAGAGCACACTTGAAGGGCTAGCCTGATAGGCTGAACTTTATATATCCTAAGAAAGAGCTTAGCTTTAATGATAAAAAGCTCTCTCATACACAGTACCTTTGTATCTATTATTTCGGTACCATTTGTTATACATATTGGAGACTAGGGTAACAATGTCTGTGAATACACTTGGATTCTACAGCGGCCACTCAGTGATATTTTGGGGGGCAGAATAGGATGAAGTACAGTTGACTGTTGAACAAGGCAGGTTTGAACTGTGCAGGTCCACTTATAAGCAGGTACTTTTCAATAGTAAAAACTTTAGTACTATACAGTCCATGGCTGGTTGAATCTGCGGGCTGACAGTAAGTTATATTCGGATTAACCTCCACATGTTGTTCAAGGGTTAACTGTATTGAACAATTTCCAAGTGACTATTTTAAACAATCACAAAGTTGTTTATTGAACATTTTTTAAAATAATCACTCACATGAGGGAAAAATTAAGTATAAAAATGTATAAAGTGAATTTACAGTAGCCAAGGCATGGAAGCAACCTAAATGTCCATCGACAGAGGAATGGATAAAGAAGATGTGGTACATACATACAATGGAATATTACTCATCTATTAAAAAGAATGAAATAATGCCACTTGCAGCAACATGGATGGACCTAGAGATTATCATACTAAGTGAAGTAAGACAGAAAAAGACAAATACCATATGATATCACTTATATGTGGGATCTAAAATATGACACAAATGAACTTATCTACAAAACAGAAACAGACTCACAGACATAGAGAACAGACTTATGGCTGCCAAGGCGGAGTGGGGGACGGATTGGGAGTTTGGGATTAGCAAATGCAAACTCTTATATATATGTATAACTGAATCACTTTGCTGTATACCATAAACTAATATAACTTGTAAATCAACTATACTTCAATAAAATAAATTTGAAAAAACTGTATAAAGTAAAAAGTCTCCCTCTCATACCTGTTTTCATCTCTGCCCAATTTCCAACCCCACTTCCAAACCAGTAAATGCTCCTTTTTTTTTAAATTGAAGTATAATTGATATACAATATTATATGTTACAGGTATATCAGTATATAATATAGTGATTCGCAATTTTTAAAGGTTATACTCCGTTTATAGTTATTATACAATATTGGCTATATTCCCCACGTTGTACAATATATCCGTGTAGCTTATCTTATACCTAATAGTTTGTACCTCTTACTCCCCTACCCCTATATTGCCCCTCCCCCTTCCCTCTCCCCACTGGTAACCACTAGTTTGTCCTCTATATTTGTTATATTCACTAGTTTGTTGTATTTGTTTCGATTCCACATATAAGTGATATCATCCACTTTGTCTTTTTCTGTCTGACTTATTTCACTTAGCATAATACACTCCAAGGGACTTAAATGACCAGCATTGGTCCTTTGGTGATGGAGGTAAGTCTTCATCTTTATAGGTGCCTTCTAGGGAGCCTGGAACATGTGTTCTTCAATCTTCCCCTTCCACTCCTGCACATGTGCTGGGTCTTCTTGCATCTATTCTTCTATTTCTTCCTTTCCTTTGGTTTTTATTCCAGTCTTCTATTTTCCACCCCTCGATAAAGAAAACAGCTAACTCGCAGGAAATGCAGCAGGCTGCTCTTGTCTGAAACTAATTTAGCACACACTCCCCACTGAGCCCCCTCCCCAAATCTAGCATCAGGAATAAAAGTCTCATTAGTCCTTTTGGCAGTACTTAAGCGAATGCTTCCCCATGGCTTCATGCCTGCTAATTTGTGTTCTCCTTCTATAGAGCAAGACACATTGACAGGCCACTGTACAAAGACGAATACTCTTCTTTGGGGCTGCAGATTTTCTAAATAAACTGAGAACAGTGGCTGAAAACCAGATTACCTGGAAGTTTAGAAGGAAAAGGCATTGAATGACCTCATCCAGCTTCTTTTCAAAAGCACTATGTATTTTTCAAGTTTTAGAGTTTCTGGAGACAATTAGCAGACAGTAGTTGCAAGAAAAAGAACTTTCATGAGATGTGTAAGCTGTATGACTAGCATTAACCCATACCTAAAAGTTTAGCCAACATATACTGATATTATTCTTAAAAGAAAAGTTTGTGTTAAGGAGTTTGTCTCGTACATAGAGACATGTATCAAAATGAAGAAGATGGCTTTTTGTTTTTCTTCTTAGTATGTATGAAAATGTTACTATGTATTGCAAGATGATAATTTATTTCCATAAATTAAATTTTATAATTAAAGCTGACCTCTACTTGTTTATATACGGTTGTGATAGAAAGGTTTTTGGTTTTTTTTGGGGGGGGGCGGGTGATAGAAATATTTTCTGGCTTTTAATAAATATGGCTTTTAAAAGAATTATTTCAGTTCAACTTCTCGCCTCTTTTAAGATTTTTGAACTTAGATCTTTTCTTCTTTTTCTTCTTTTAAACGTAGCTGCCCAAATATGTCAGTCTTGTATTGAAATAAATGAATTCATGAAGCTGCTTTCTTCGCAGCATGAGGGGCTAACAGCTAGAATAAAAATAATCAACCTAATATTTCTTGTTGCTGGAAAATAATTATGAGAATATTACACAGAGGAAGCCATGCTTAAAATAAAGGCTTCATATTGCATTTAAAACTCAAGTGGGACTTTCAAGTATTCTGTTTAGTAGAATAATATATTGATGAATCCTTGGAGAACTAATTATGTTGTTTCACATGAATTACAAATGCATCATTTAGCTGCATTACAGTCTTACATGTGTCCTTTACGATTAATCATCGTTAAATGTTATAAATGTAAAATTTAAGATGCAAAGAAAGCATACTTTTTATACAAAGTGGTCCAAACAGATACCAGTATTTTAATTTGAGATCTATGACTGGTCTACAGATTTTCTTTTCCTGTTTTTACAAGATCAGTGTATGAATCTGAGAACTTCTAATAGCGTTCCCTCTCTAAAATCCATTATTGATGTTAAGTGTAAGTCGTGACAGTAATTTTTATTATACCACTGTAGGCTTACTTCTGGAATCTGAGAAACAGAAACATGTTATTAAAATTTTTTTATTTTTTCTGTAGCTGCCTTTTCAAATGTGTTTCCAAAAGTCATGGCTTTTCAATGTAAGCCTTTTACTGTGAAAGTCACAGTTTCACGTGGGAACTGAAATTCTAGTAACACAAGTAGTATACACCAGTGCAGAGTCCTAGCAGTAAGTTTTAGTGAGTTATTTAGGAGGTGAAACATTGATTCCCTTATGAGTCAATCCATTTCCGGTCTCTTTCTGAAAATAGTGTTGTTCCCATTAGTGCTGCCATTTTATAGGAGAATATTCTATTCCAAAACCAGGATATTATTGGTAACTAAGTAGGCAGAAACCATAGACATTGAATAGTTTAAGTTAAATGTGATAAACTTTTATAACATAAACGTTTATGGACAAAAAATGCTGTGATGTGAGGAAACACAAAGTAGAAGGACCATTTTATTAACTGCTACTAAGTACCCTGCACTGTTCTAAGTGCTGGGGACACTGAAAGGATGGTTCCTTTCCTCAAGAAAATAATTTCTTGATATAAGAACAGTGTATAAACACTGAGTAGAAACACTCCAAAGGACCAACAGTTGAAGGAATTCACAGTGAATTAACATATTACAGACAGATCTACTCAAAGATTGCAGTATCCAGGCAAAGTCTACATGTATTTGAACTGCCCTGCGTAACTGTCATCCTCTGTGATTGCTGACAAAATTGTAGATGGGGAATTATAGAGCTGGAGGTACTCTTAGAGACCACCTAGTCCAAATCTTTCATTTCCCAGAAGAGGAAAACTAGGCCCAGAGAGTGTGAAGTAATTTAATCCAGGTCACACAGTGAATTCATGACAGTGGGGACTAGGACTCAGGTCTCTTAATTCTCAGTCCAGTCTTTCTGGAGGAGACAAGCACAAATCTTTTTCTTTTTTCTTTCTTTCTTTTTTTTTATTGAAGTATAGTTGATTTACAGTGTTTCAGGTGTACAGCAAAGTGATTCAGTAGATAAATATATATATATATATATTCTTTTTCAGATTCTTTGCCATTATAGGTTATTACAAGATATTGAATATGGCTACATGTGCTATACAGTAGGACCATGTTTATCTATTTTATATACAGTAGTGTGTATCTTTTAATCCCAAATTCATAATTACCCCCACCCATTTCCCCTGTGGTAACCGTAAGTTTGTTTCCTATGTCTGTGAGTCTGTTTCTGTTTTTTAAATAAGCTCGTTTGAATCATTTTTTAAGATTCCACATATAAGTGATATCATATGATATTTGTCTTTCTCTATCTGTCTTACTTCACTTAGTATGGTAATCTCTAGGTCCATCCATGTTGCTGCAGATGACATTATCATTCTTTTTTATGGCTCAGTAATATTCCATTGTATACATATGTACCACATCTTTATCCATTCATCTGTCGATGGACATTTAGGTTGCTTCCACATCTTGGCTATTGTAAAGAGTGCTGCTATGAATATTGGGGGTTCATGTGTTTTTTTCGAATTAGAGTTTTCATCTTTTCCAGATATATGCCCAGGAGTGGGATTGCTGGATCATATGATAACTCTATTTTTAGTTTTTTAAGGAACCTCCATACTGACAAACCGTTTTCTTTAAGCTCTCTCCCCATCCTCCCCTTTACTTTAATGATAAAGACAGTGACACAAGAAGTCTCTGGAAAAAGGAAATTCCCCAAATGAGGAAAAAAAGCCCTGGATAGAATGCTCATGAGGTCAGCAAAGAAATTGGAAGACAAGGTGAAAAAATGGTTAAAAGGAAGGAGGGAGCAAATAAAGACCAGAGAGAAAATTCAGGGACACCCAATGGCAAGAATGAAAAAAAAACACACAAAGAAAAGAGGACTGAAAAAATTACCCATTAGCACTTATTTTTATGGAAAAACAGGCTAAAATGCCATGGGTCTAGTTTTATGCATTCAGTTTGCTTCAACATTTTTCTTTTTCAAAATAAATAGAGTCAGCTCTGTTAGGTACCCACGTATTAAACTGCAGAACTCTGTTACCCGGAACATTTGTACAGCTGCTGAGTAGTGATGACTGATATGCATAATGATGACCCTGAGGCAGTGTAATGCCCCAAAGTAGCTTTTGAACCATCAAAAAACATTTCTATTATGTTCAGCCTACTTTCATTGTTAACCGTATTTTATATTCAAATTCTTAGAAAATGGGGAATATATTTATGATAATATCTCTGGTAATTATCTATGAAATCGTCTTAAGTTCACCACAGCACTTCATAACATAGCTAAGCCACAGAGTAGATATTTTACTGGAATGAGAACGACCCTGTGTTGTCCTACTTGTCTTTCCAGATGTTTCCTTAGGTTTTTTTTTCTTTTTTTTTAAATTTCTTATTTTCCTTGCTCCTGATCTGATGAAAAGTGGAATACATAGCCTGTCACAATGTTAAGCCTGCCCTGCCCAATTGTTGCCCATCTCATCCCAATGATGTTTTGAAAGTACATGTCGGGTGAATAGATTATTTTACCTTCTGCTACCTTACAAGTCTTTTGGTATTGTAGTAAAGGAAGGTTATACTGTTTTCATTGGCTCTCAGATGTCCTTTTCATGTAAGTCAGCTGCCAGACAAGCATCCTGGATCCCTTTTCTAGCATCCATATGAATATCTGTGATAAATAAGTCTTTGCTCACTGGAGCTGCCTTTGTGAAGCAGGTCCTGCACTTACTGTTTCTTTCACGTGCGCAATGACAACAGTCAACCTAATTGACTATTACTTGGTCAGTTTCTGTGTCGGAAGTGATGCCAGGTAAAATAGAGAGGAGAAATCCAAATTCATTGCATTTCTGTTGAAACCCAGAAAGATTTAGTAAGAGAAAAAATACATTAATTTGAAGTTTTTCAAGGATTAGTGTTCCCAAAGGGTGATTTTGAGATTGCCACAGTCTTTCTTACAACCTAAACCAGATTGTTATGTGGGTCTCTAAGAGTGAATCGCTAATAGACACACTGACATAGTATAAAACATATCACATGGCTGTAATAAACATAGGTCAGAATTGTGATTCACTTAATCAAAAGCCAGGAAACTATTTTCATATATTGTCTTTCCTAATGGGAAATCTAGAGGATCAGGCACAAAATGGTCAACATTCTCAGTGCAAACATCGATGTACAATTATGTCTTTAAAAGTCCTTATCATGTTTTGCAATTAAGGAGGTTGTGATGCCTACATTGCAGAGCAGGCTTCCTCTTCTGTGGCTGATGCTGCTTTTTCTTTTCTGTGTCATGCCTGCTTTGGAATCATCATCATTATGGGGTATGACACTAGTCATGTTAGGCCATGCTGCTGACAACGGTGATTTTCAACAGGGAGAAGTAACATCCCTGTAACATCCCAGGGAAAGGGCATCCATCATCATGTAATTTAAGGAGAAAAACCCAAGATTCAGAAGCAACGTTAGCAAAGACAGCTGGATGCAAGGAACCATTTGAGTAGGATTACAAACATCCTGGATTGTATAGATTAGCCCTGGATTGAAGGAAAATAAGAATTGAACGACCTCCTTTGTGTAAATGAGCATCCTGGAGTGTGCAGAACGGAGCCAGTAGCCTCACTGCCTTTTGAATCATTTGGATGCCATGTAAAGAATGAACATATGCAGTACTTAATAAAGAAAGGTCAATTCTGCTGTAGTGATCACTGAAGCATAATGCAGCAAATGAGGTAGGGCTTTTTTTGTTTTGTTTTTAACTCATCAATCCTAGAACATTCAAACTTAACTTTTCAGGAAGTTGTGGGCTTTAAAAAAAATCTCAGGCATCTGTTATAACCTAAATGAACAGCAGTTTAAAGCCAACTCCACACCTGTACTAACAAATTGAAAATATCAAATGATTTGTATATAAATACCGATGTGCAGTTTCACTAACAAGGTCTCTGGATTGTCCCTGTTCTTCTTATTTATCAGAGTCTAAATGGATTGTTGAGTTGGTGTGGCTCCGTATATCTGCTAATCATCTCTCTTTTCATAGAATATACTGCTTTGATTATAGTTAACAGCCAGCTTGGCAAGATTTGTCTTGCCTGTGATGCTTGGTTCACCTCATAGCAATGACATTTGTATGTTACCAAAAGTAGACCATTGAATTCATCATCCTCATCCAAAGAAAAGATTTCAGCATAATGTTTCTGGATATCCACTGGCATTTTTTTGCATATGCTAAACTAGGAACATGTGCTGTAATTTTGGTTTATCCATTCTGAGTGAGAGGTGCAGAAATAATTACATAGATTCATCCATGAGTTGCAAAATTGCTCCCCTAATTCAAGTCTTCGGAACTAAACTTATTTGAACTCTTTTTCACTAAAAGTCCTGTCCAAGATCAGCCCAAATGTCATATTCCTTGTTCATTCCAAGTTTCCTTCTCTGAATCGTCATACCCTATCATTAGTTCTATATATATCTGTCCAGTTGTCTCCTTTCCTTATCCATTAGCTCTTAGAGGGGATCAACCATGCTATCTTCGTTATTTCTCCATTGCTTATACAATCTTCCATTTTCAAAGGGTCGTAAAAACAAACAAAGAAGAATAAGCAATAGAGACCATATGTGACCAGCAAAACCTTAAATATTTACTTTCTGACCCTTTAGAAGGAAAAGATTGCTAGCCCTTGTTCTAGATGTTAGGGACACAACAATGAACAAAGCAGACCAAAAATCCCTACTTTCAAGGAAACTAAATTCTATTTATGGATCTATTTTACACGGAATAGGAACCCATCTTTGTTATCTTCACACTACTTACATATAGTACATACTCAATGAATATTTGTGAAGTGAATGACTGAGGCATACATGGAATCTGTCCTCCAATATCGCATAATATAGACAAACATTCTATATAATGTGATTAAATGTATTTTTTTTTAATCTTTATATTAAGACTCTTTTCCTGAAGTTTTTAGATTAAAAAACTGAAACACTACTTACTTGTCAAAGACTTTTTATTCTGGTACTTAATAAAATGGTCTCCTATCTTAGTGTAACTTTTATTCCTGATGAGGTCCTGATTATGGAGCCTCCTTATGGGAGATAATCATAATTATATTTGATTCCGAAAGCTTTCGAAAATGGTAGATGTTTCACAAGAGATCATTTTGTATACGTGACAGTTAAAACAATGAGTTTGTCTTCCAGGGGGTCTCCATCCTTGAATTCTCCAAGTTCATAGTGTTGGAGAATGGGAATTCAGATGAAAGCATTTTACTCCGTAACATAACATTTTACTCCATAACAAAAGACAACCTTTTGCTTGAGACTCAGAGTTGACTAATATTATGGCAGCTTTTTACAGAGTCGGGCCATAGATGCCACTGATTCTCCAACAGAGCGTACAGCCCTTAGAAACTGATGATTGGATGCTGAGGATGAGTTGAAGGGTGCTGAGGGGAGAGTGGAAGGGAGGAAGGGGCCAGTGAAAGGGCGCAGGAAATGGAAAGGGTGGGATTATGGTAAGGGTAGAGCCGGCAGATTATGGTGGTGGTAAAGAGGACTATGTATGTAATTGCCTTTTCCAACCCCTAAATGGCGAAGTGTCCCACCTAATCAGTTACCTGCGGTAACACCCTCCTATCCCCACCCAAACCATCACTACCACCAAGTAATTTCCTATACTCTCCTTTGTCTTTTAACATTCAAAATTAGAAGTAGACGAGGTACTGATCTAAAAAGAAAAATCACATGACCTTTTGTTTAAATCTTTATTTCCATTGGCCCTTTCATCTGCACAGCCCTTACTCCCAGTATCCTGCACACTTTCCCTTAGATACTGCACTACTGTGAATCTAAATACTTTGCTTTTTTAAGGAACTGCTTATTCCTCATTCCTTCCATAGATTTATAGCTGACAAAATGAGAGTTTAAAATGCAGTAATGGAGACCCTTAATTATAAATGAAGGAAATTGAAGCATACTATTGTATGTACTGATTTACTTTCAGTTTCTTGACCTTTGTCAAGACTAATGAGATTACATATCTAGCATAGAGAATGGATAAAATTTTTAATAGACCTGCCTAATTAGCATTGTTAGGAATTCTGTAAAGCGGAGAGTTATGCCGGCAAACCTGCGTGTGCTGTCTCTTTAATTACACCTACTGCTCCCCACCGCCAGCCCACCCCGTCGTCCTCTCATATCTATGGTTAATACATCTGAAGTCGTTACATTATGAAGTAACAAACATAGGAAACCATGGATTTGTTCTCTAAATGCAGATAGCTCCTACCCAGCAGAGTTTATAATTTACAGAGCTTAAACTGCCCTTTGAAGGGGGCTAGAATACTGGGTAATGATAGAAAAGCAACACCTGTTAAATCCAGTTTTGACACAGGACTTGTCTCTGGGCAAAGCAGTCTTTCATGATACCCGTTGGTATCAAATCTAACTGTTGCCCTTATGTAGCAAAACAGAGAAGGGACTTCTCATTCTGGAAAGGTACTAGATCGTTGAACTCTACTTCTGAAGGATCATACTCACGCATATAAAATAACCCATCAGGCCATGAAGATATTCAACCAATAGTATTTATTGAAGAAATATCATGAGCTTAGTATTTGTGGGAAGTATAAAAGTAGAAAGCATGGTCCCTTTCCTTGGGGAATCAGACTTACCAAAATCAAACAATTATGCACAACAATAAACATGTACTAAAATGTTGTTCTATAGGTTCTGGTATATCCTAGATTTTCCAAAATAGTCTCAATTCAGTATCACATCATGTGTTCACATTGTTAGTGCAAAAAAAACAAATGCATCTGTGGTAATAGGACCTCAGGGAGGGACAAGATTACTGCAGTTTGAAATATTCCAAGAAGGCTTCACAGAGGAGGCAGGGCAGTTTGTTAATCTTAGAAATATTGCATTATCTCTTTTCAGATAATTTTTTCTAATGAAACTTCTGCTGTTTCCCTTTGAATTTTTTACTACTTGATCTTTTTTTTCTTTTTTCTTCCTTTCCACTCGTTCATAATAACCCAGAATTGGAAGCAATTCTACATCTTTTGAGTTAATTTTTAGGTTGTTTCAACCCTGCTTCTACCAGAGTCCCCATTCAAGCACATTTCACTGTGCTAGTTCACAGTAACATGGAATAAATAATTACAGAGCATTTGAACTCAGTAAACTCAGCATTTGAACCCATTCATTGTGGTCAGGCAGCAAGTCTAATTCTGTTCTCATTTTATAGACATTTGTTCCACGGTTTGAAGAAAAAAAATTACTTAAAAGCCCTCAACAGTCTGTCTTGATTCTTGTTTTCTTCTTATCAATGAAACAATAAAAATGAGCAATTCAAACCATCTCTCTCACAATTCTCACAAAGCAGGGCAATGATGTATAATTTATGTATCTTTCATCTGTAAGGCTGAGATTCATTGACAGGACAAAAAGGGAGGGGGGGAAAAGACATCTTTCTACATAAAGTGATGATAGTTTTCCCCAGCTTTTCTAAACAAAAATTATATGCAAGGATATATTTTGGGGGGGGGAACAATAGCATTTTTTATAAGTTGTTTTTAAAATATATTGCTAATAAAAATGTGAGCAGCTGAAGCTTTGGTCAGACATATTCTTAGTTTTTCAGAAACCTATAACTTTTATGATTTTTAAAAAATCTATTTACATACATCATCTCCACATTTCTCTAGCCCTGTTTTTATTAAAGGAAACCCTACAGGCAAAAATGTAATTTTTCTAAGGTTGGACATATGGCGGATGTCAGAACAAACAAAATAATGTTATGTAGAGCCAAATGCTGAGTTAAGACACCCAATGCTGGTACTCATCAGACCCCAGAATAGGTGTCTGTTAGCCACAGAGGTAGAACTCTGTGGAGGTAGAATAGCTCACCTGCAAAATCAGGTTGCTCTGAAAATGAATGACACTCTACTCTTGGGCCAATTCCTGCTGGCCCTGGCACTGGGAATGTAATCTTTCATGGCAAATCAAATGAGCAGAAGTCTCGGGGCCAGAAAGCTATGAAGCTCTTCCTAAACTTTAAATGGACGTGAAGACTGCTCACTGCCATGGAACCTGGCATGGGTTCTAAGTGCCCAGGAGGCAATTTTATTTCGTTTCATTCTATTCTACCTTATTTGGGGTAGCCAGAACTGGCAGTATGCGGTAAACCTACATAAACAGTGAGTTCTCGATGTTGATATTTATCTCTCCTAGAGCTCTAAAGTCAGTAGTTTCTTTACATGTAGTTCTAAAACTTGAGGAGATAATGGAAGAGCATAGGACTATGTTTGAAAAGTCAGAATGGGGAAGACTTCCCAGAACAGCTTGACATTTTATTAATCCCTGCTGGAAAACATGTTGCAAACTTTTTAAAAAATTCCTTCCAATTATTTTTAAGTCCTTATATATAAGGATATATTAAAAATATGTATGTCTTTTTTTTCTAGTTTTCTCTCAGTAGTGCCCACTTAATCTGGGTGGTTTCTCAAGCCATGAATTAGAATCTGTGTATTAGGGCATCAGTGAGTGCAGCTGCAGTCCTTAAATGAACTAGGACACTCCCAAATGAGAAAATACGGGATTTTCCAAGGAACTTTTTGGCTGTCATCCTCCAGGACCCTCCCTGCCCTTCCTATTCTTAAACCTTTCTCTCTAGCTGAACATAATAGATGCAGACTTTCTATTGCCTCCACTTCTAGAAGCTGGAATGATAAAGCCTCGAGAATCCATAAAGAAAGTTTGCTCAGCCCCCTCAGGATTCCCGATGCCAGCTTGGTTTCTAATCTTCCTGAATAGTGACTCACCCCTCAAAGGTAATTTTGGATTGAAAATGGCTTTCCAAATCTACATAAATAATTTCTGGATTATTTGCTAGTTTAAATTAGCCATGCCACTGTTCCTCTCCATTAGCCTAGATAATTGAGAGTTGGCTGTATATTACCTGATACCTATAAAAAGAATTGAACATTCTGAACAGTACATTTTAATGGCTGCAATTTCAGATGCACAAAGCCAGGCTGGGCTACTTCATTTTTGCCCACAGTGGTATACAGATGTGCCTCTATTTAAGCACACTCAATAAATGAAAAAATATTATTTTACAAAAATGATAAGCTAAGGTGATTTTTTTTTTCCCCTTCAGGGATCTCTTAACTTAGAAAGAGATTCACTGTAGGGTTACTTTAGTTAGTCATTTCCCTGATGGCATTTAAAACATCTCTGTTTTAAAGAAAAAAATCAAATTTATGAATAACTTTCCTGCCACAAATACATCATAAGTCACCTGCATCTGCAAGAACAGGTTAGAAGATAGTTATTGCCACATATCACTCACCAGCTAGATGTTCTGTCTTTTCTTTAAAAATGCTTAGATGCCTTTACAACGGTTTGTAAATGTTTAAAGGAATAGTAGTCCGTGCATAGCCAGCCCTCCATGAACCTAAGAAGATGAAGTATACTTGTGAGTGTGATTGATAAGGTTGCCTGTAATTTTCAACAGAGGTTACTATTTCAGTGGTGGCCCAGATATCCATCTGTCAATCTTTGTCAAATAGCTTATTTGTTATTCATTTTTCTGCAGCCCCTTAGATTGTTTTTCTTCTTTCCCCACATCTGTCCTCCCCCTTTCCCCAATGTTCCATTCTAAAAGTGAATCAAGAAATTCACCTCCTCAGTCTGGATAACAAGAATGTTATTTCGTTTTTACTTTAATCTTAGCTATCCTTAGACCTTCTTTTCTTCTTAGTCTTTTCCAACTGAAATAAAAAGGATTTTTGATGTATGTAGAGACTCTATTTTTGTAGGGAAACTGTTAAAATTGTACAACTTCAAAGGATTTCCAAATGTTGCCTTTTCAAAATTGTTTCATCTTGTTTTTCCTTAAACTTCCTGTTGCTCTGTGTAGTCCCAGTGGTGGCTGAAGGCACTGAATTTTACATTCTAGATTGGTCGCAGGGTTCCACATCTAGTTAACAGTTATACCTTTTCCCACAAATAGCAGTGCTTTCATGGAATTAATTACTCAGAGCTGATTTATTTCTAATGAATTTTTTTCAGACCATGATTTTAAAATAGACTCTATTTTCCAGGTATAGATATGTTTTCCCCCTCTAGATAGAACATGGATACATGTTGATTGCATCCTAACCAGCTAGGTATCTTTGGTCCATTTTGCCAAGTTATTATCCCGGATTTAAATACGGAAGGGCTAGTTATTCAGCCTTCCTCTTTCCATCTAAATTGGCCGGCAGGCCTTCCTTCCTTCCTCCCTCTTTCCTTTCTTTTCTGTATGCATTCATGTATTTATCCCTCATCTACTTCCCAGAATGATTTCAGATAGTTCACAACAAAAGGCCATTAAAGTAAGATTAAAAATTAGAGGGAAAATGTTAGACAGTTACTACAGATACCTAAATTAAGAATGGTTATTATTATTGAGCATTAAATTTAGCTTCGAGCTTCCTAGAAGCCAAGCCAGAAAGAAAAACCTGATGTATTTTATAGCTCTCATTATGAAAACAAAGACAGTTTAAAATGATAGACAAAGAACAACATTGTCTTCAGTAGCACTTTGAGATACCAACTAGAGAGAGAGATGATACAAAATCTCCTCGAAAATAGAGATGGTACCAAAATATTCTTCGTGGTCATTTGCTTCATCAACAAGCCACTTCCTTATTTCCTTTGATTGTGTTCACTTATGAAGCACAATTAAATATCATTGCATTTGTGGAATACCTTTGCAAGATGTTATAGGAAACAACATTTATTCTGAAATAAGTCCTCTTCCCACTCCTCATTCCCCTTTCCCCATATACATCCATTCCTTGCCTTTCCTCACCCCCAAAAGTATGTGACTGGTGATAGTTCTGGGACCAGAAAAAAATCATTTATTTCTAAGTTACGAAATCTTAATTTTACCTGGAAACATGTATCAAGTACCAACTTTGTGCCTCTCCCTCTTTTCAAATTATAAACAATTTCAAATGGACAGGAAATGTTAACCCTAGAAACATTTAACCAAACAGACCTTATAGAAGGAGTTTTTGATTAATAACTATTTAACTATCTGCCAGTGGAAGTTATTTGCATCTATGTCCTAGAATCATAGAAATTTAAAGATGGACAGGATCTTAAAGTACATTTACCAACGCATTCCTTTTACATAAAGTTTAAGGACTTGTGCAGCAGGCTCACATACCTCATGAATAGAAAAGTGGACACTAGAACTCACACCCTCTGATGACTATTCAACATAGAATCACAGGATTAGGTATGCATTCAAATTGCTGTGGCATCCCCACATGTGACAAACCCGAGCCTCATATAATCTTTTCCCTCTCTATATAGAACGTATATTCCTGATTATCATGTAGACTCTCAGTTTTTAACTTTCGTAATGAAATTGTTTATCTAACAGATTAATGAGTCTTTGATCCATACACTCCGTCAACAAATACTTCTGAACTATGTAGTTTTTAATTTGAGGTCCATTTGGTTAAAGGTCATGACTGCTCTCATTAGCACTTTAATTAGCCTAATTCTGTATTTCAGAGAGGCAAAACTGGGAACTGGGTTTAACTGATAATTGAGGTACAAGATGCCTTTTAGGCAGATGGAACCCTGACTTTTTGTCCTTATGTTCATTATCAATATTCTGTGTACTCTTGTTTTTACTAGGAAAAGGAGCTTCATCACCGCATTACCACAAACAGTAAATCTGTTTGCCTCCTGCCCATGATTACACCTTTCTCTTTTTAAGGGTCTAGATGAAGATTTTGATGTTCACTCCTTGAGGGCCTTCCTCGACGCCTGTCTGTTCCCCAGCAGCAGTCCTGAGCTGAGCGTGCAGTGCAGGAAAGTGAAGCTGGTGATCACCAGCAGAGAATGGAAGGCATTTTTAACCCTTTACATAACTGATTCAGGCAGGGCTTGTTTTGCTTTGTTATTTACGGTGGTGCCATCCCCTTTCATGCCTTGGGAGATCCCAGAAAAAGGGCAGCTAGTTGAGTAAAACCTCAGTCTCACAGGACTTTCACAAACAATGGCAATTTATTTCAGCCCAGAGGCAAAGAGGATGTCATAAGACTTTTGTTCTTATTGCCTCTAAACTTTCAAAGCAAATTAGTGGAAAATTTGAATGTTTTCCTCTCTGTGTCCCTCTGCACCTCCATACCCTCCACCCCCCCCCCATATTTTTGAGACCAAATAGAGGCCAAAAGTTTGATGGGGGATTCCTTTGTCCCTCAGTTCTATCTAGAATGCTCTCCCTTCCTAATATGTATAGAAATTCATTCGAAAGAATTCAAACTAACCTCAGATACAAGCCTGAGATAATAACCAAGATTAAAAGGACTGAACATCTCATTCATACCAATTCCAGTTCATAATCCTATTTTATTTAAGTGGCTATCCTTGTCCTTTGGAATTCCAAGTAGCCACCGGATGCCAGTGCTGATAATAATACAGCCTGCCAAGGGAAATTATTTCTTCTGCTTCTACAGGTCCCAGGGTTCACTTTGTAGAAGCTGTGTCTTGACATAATTTCTCTTGTCCACCCCCGCCCTCCCCTTTTGGGCAATATTTGGGAGGAAAAAAAAAAAGATCTGGGGGGAGAACTCATTTAAGAAAATTTGGAGCAGTTTCAAAACCAGATTTGCCCATTAAAAATATTACTTGAAATAGATAGCAGCTGTTGCTTCCTTTTTGCAGCTTTTTATGACCTATTTCATTTCTATTTTCTAAGTTACTTAAAAAGATTTTAAACTATGGCTTGTAGTAGAATTTCCCCCAAATTATTTGGTTCTTACATTTATTTTCCGTATTGTTTTCCATAAAGTTTCTAATCACCCTCATGTTAGAAATAAGAAATGACTAGACTTTAATGTAAAACCAGTAACCCTCTCTTAGCTCCCCTTACCCTACTACTTCTTCTCCAGAGCTCTGGAATGTTTTGACAGAAACTCTTTTGCTCATGGCTTGGTTCCGTGTATATCACCACCCACCATCTAGTTATTTGTTCATTGTCTCTGTCTTCCTCCCCTACCAACATGTAAACTCCATGAGAGAAAAAAGTTTTGAGTCTTCTAGTTATGCTAAGACTCCACAGTGCCTAGAACAGTGTCTGGCAAATATTTATAGACGTATATTTTCCACGTCTATATACCTTACCTTTATACTTTACTTAAAAATATACAGTCTTACAAAAATAAACAAACAACATATACAGTCTGCACATTAACAGACAGTCATTCATTCAGTCATTCAATAACTACTCATTAAAAACAGCGAGCTAGACACTAGCCCCGAAAGAGAGACACAAAGATAATTCAGATACCACACCCTTGCTGTAACTGTTAGAACACAACTGCAGAAAAAAATTTAGAATCTCTGCCATCTCCATAGCTGTTTGTGAATTTATCCACAAAACTGTATTTCAGTGTTGTGTCTGTGATGCCACTCTTCTGACACCTTTCTATTTCTCCTTCGGTTGATGTTTCCTTTTCTCCCTGCACGTTAAATGCTCTTGTTGACCAAGGTTCCACCCTCAGCACTTGCTCTAAATGAGACTCTGTCAGTGTGACTTTTCCCATCCTCATGTTTTTATGTATCTGTCATACAGATGGTTCCCAGACTTACATAGCCAAATACCTACTGAACAGTTCTACCTGGATGCCCCACAGGCACCCTCAATTCAACATGTCAGAATCTTCACTCTGCCTTTTCCTCTAAAATCTCTTCGTTTTTTTGATTCT
This sequence comes from Balaenoptera physalus, assembly GCF_965194825.1. Classification (NCBI taxonomy): domain Eukaryota; kingdom Metazoa; phylum Chordata; class Mammalia; order Artiodactyla; family Balaenopteridae; genus Balaenoptera; species Balaenoptera physalus. The sequence continues at coordinate 86,367,900 of NC_138903.1, forward strand.
TCGTAGGGAGCCCCACCACCCAGCCCGTCGCTCTGGCTAGGGACTGGGCGTGACCTTTGACTCCTCCTTTTCTATGATAAGTCTCCAAGTCTAACGATCTCCACATCCTGCCTATTTTCACTCCTGTATATTTCTGGAATGTGTCACCCCTGTGCCATCCTAACTTCCACTGCCCAGTTTCCATCTCTCACCACACTTTGCCGAGACTTAGTGCAGCAATCTTCGAAATGGCATTCCAGCTTCTGGTCTTGTCCACCATCTTGCCCACCCATCCTTTTGTAACTTTGCTCACTGTGTCCCTCTGCCTCGACCATCCTCCCTTATTCTTTTCACCTAATTTATTATTGCTCATCCTTTTGAACTCAGTTTGGCCCTACAACCAGGAGGGCTGCCTATATCTCCTCAGCCCTCCCCTGATGCTTTCAGCACGTTGCCCTCGCCAAACTCCCATACCACTCTGTGCTGGTTTCTTTGCCTGCCTGTCTCTCCTATTAGACTGTGAGCTCCCTGGGGGCATGATGTCTTATTCATGTGTGTAGATCCAGCATTAAGCATGTCACTTGCAACTTAATTGGCCCTTCCGAAATGTTTGAATAAATGAATAGATGAATGAACAAAAGAACAAACAAGCCAGCAGAGGGTGGCTTTGAGGTATGATGTTAGGGTATCAAAGAATATAAAATTATATTCTTTCTCCTTTAGCTATCAATCTTATAAATTGATTAGGAAAAATAATTAGAAGTTTGGGATTAACATATACACACTACTGTACATAAAACAGATAACTAATAAGATAACTATATATAAATAGAGAACTAATAATCTATTTAAATAGATATCTATATGAAATAGATAACTACTGTTATAGCACAGGGAACTCTACTCAATACTCTGTAATGACCTATATGGGAAAGAATCTAAAAAAGAGTGGATATATGTATATGTATAACTGAATCGCTTTGCTGTACACCTGAAACTAGCACAACATTGTAAATCAACTGTACTTCAATTTAAAAAAAAAAAAAAGGAAAGGAAAAATAAAAACATGAAAGGGCTGTAATCTACCAGCCCACATGCAGTCCTATGTTCCACTGCCATTTCATCCAACTTGGCCTTTTTGACACTGATGTTACAGAAAGTATCTGGGCCTCGATAAACTGCTAGAGCTTTGGAATGTTTTGTTTTGTTTTTTTTTAACATCTTTATTGGAGTATAATTGCTTTACAATGGGGTGTTAGTTTCTGCTTTATAACAAAGTGAATCAGTTATACATATACATATCTTCCCATATCTCTTCCCTCTTGCATCTCCCTCCCTCCCACCCTCCCTATCCCACCCCTCTAGGTGGTCACAAAGCACCGAGCTGATCTCCCTGTGCTATGCGGTTGTTTTTGACAGAAAGTCTTTTGCCCATGGCTTGGTTCCACGTAAGCCCCTTGACTGTAGACCTAATTTGCATGACTGCTATAAATGAAAAATGCTTCTTTGTTCCTACTTCAAATACATAAATCTGACCTTGATCAATGTCAGCAAACCAGGCCTCTGGCAATCACTTCACAATTTTGACTGTCCAGAGAAATTCCTCGTCATCTTTAGATAACTGTACCCTGGCATGGCAGGTTGAGTTAGTATCAGTGGAGCCTTCTCAGACCTGTTTCCTAACAAAAATGACCTCAAGCAGGAGTGTGTAGTTTTCTCTGAGAAAGCTTTTCTTACCCTGAGCAGATCGTAGCCTCCACAAATGTCTTTGAAGCAGTCATGCAGAGGTTGCTTTATACAGATGATTGTGACACTGAACATGAGGGATTTGAATGGCTGTCCTAAAGTGACCCATCAAACAGAAGGGTAAAATGCCACTGCTTTTGAGGTCTTAAAATAGAATCTCCTCTTACTGAATCCATAGGAATGGAAAGTTTTGTGATCAGGCCACTTGAGAAGAAGGAATGCAAAATAAAAACCAATGCCATCGTATCCATTTGTCACTTGTTAACAAAAAGCTAAGAACAGGCAGTGAATTTTGTACCATCTTTAGTTAGTATCTATCCCAGCACAGTGCTGAGTTTCTTTTCCCTCCAAAGCATGTTACTCTTTCTACCTTTGCCCAGGCACCTAGGTTCAAACCCTTGGAGTCAACTTTGACTCAAGCCTCTCATTGATTCCCTAGATTCAGTGATCACCAATAGAGATTCTATCACTTGAAACTGTCGTACCTTAGGTACTCTAAAATTCTCTTATTTGAACACAGCCACTTCTCCTTCCATCTTTCCTGGTCCATCACACCCACTGTACTTGTGCTTTTCCATTTGGTGTTCTACAAGGCATTGTCTCATTCCCTCTTGGTCTCATTTTTGTCCCTACCCAACCATGAACCAACAGCCATTTTAGCACTGTACTCAAGAATACTCCTAATTTACTCATTACCCAATTCTTCAGTTGCTTTTGGCTTTACAACCCCTAACCCCAGAAATAGCCATTGACCCGGTTCCTCCTCTGTTGCCCCCAGGCTAATTCATGCTGGTAGGCAATGCCATTCAACAGTAGTATGTTGACTGGGTTCATTGTTAGTGAAAGAAAATTTTTCAATTCGTTAGATAAAAATTTGAAAGCAAAACATCTGTGCCAATATATCTCCTTGGTTCTGAAAAACTGATTTCTGTAATTATTGAGAGGTTTCTGTAACCTGCATGCTTAACTGGTGTTTTGTGTGTTGAAAATTATTCTCAAAAGATTAAAAATAGAGCATCTGTTGTCCTGATAGAATTTTCTTTAGGATTTACATGAGTCTAATCTGATAGAAGGGAGGAATGTAATTGAAAACTGGGAAGAAAAATTCAGGCATGAAACCTCATCATCCTAATATTTCTTTTTCCCTGATTAAGAGCAACATACCAACATGTGTTTTTCAAATAAAGGCAGTCCCCTTCTTACAAATGGCTTGTAGACAGATGTAAGGCATATAATTGTTTGAATCCTGATTACTCAAGTGGGAAAACTTTGCTTGGATGTCAGTTGTTTGGAATCCAGAAAGCATTTTCCCACAGAAGCAATGTTATAAATGGTGGTTGGGCCCCCCCAGGATACCAGTAATGTCAACAAAATGCTATACATTTTCAGTGAACAGTAGCAAACACTTTTGTGATACAGTCTTAAACAAAAGCACTACCACTGAATAAGAGAATTTTATATTTTTAGCTGGAATGGTGGTACTTGAGAAAAAACAGGTCTAATTATAAGAGGATGAAGAAGTAGATCGAAACTGTGTAAAATCTCAGAATAGGATTCATGAGCATTTTTAAAGACTTTAAATGACACCACGTGTTCTTTATCAAGCCTAATTGGATTTTAAAACTTGTGAACTCTTGCTTTTTTTTTTTTTTTTTTGGTTATAGGGGTTTTTATAGTGGGACTACTATACTACAGTGGACATCAGTTAAAGGGGGGAGGGTGAAAATATGGTGCCAGAGGAAAATTTTGGAAAGAGGAGACATATACAAATATGAAGGATTAAAATAAGTAAATAACGTGTATGCTTTAGCCATCCACAAGCACTACCATCCAAAGGAAAAGGAATTCTTGCTTATTTAGTCAATTCTCAGGCCATTTTTTATATATATGTAAATAGACAGAAAAGTTGAAATATATTGGAGAGCCTAAGTTGAGCCATAATATACAGGGAGGGAAGAGTGAACTGCAGAGGTTGCATGAGCTGAGGTACGGAGAAAACTATTTATTGGCTTTTTTTTTCAGTTGTGTAGGATAGATCTTAGGATGGAACAGGAAGAATTGGGAATGTGGTGCTTTGAGTTGTGAAAGGTTGAGTCAGAGAAAGGTATAGAAAAAAATTTTTTTTTCAGTTTTGTTGCACATTACAAATGGAATCCTCCTTTGGTGTCCTTGGAGAGAATTCAGTAACTATTTACATTGTTTTTCAATCATGTTTTCTTCAGATTGATTTTTACTTGCGTACAGCTCCATGCCAGTAGGGAACCGTGGGGTAGCTTGGCTTTGCTCAAGTTATACAGGTGTGATAATTCCCCAAAATGGCATGAAGTGAGCTGTCAGTAAGGACGAGGAGATGAGGAACTCCTCATAGCATGATTACCCTGAAGAAAGAGAAGAAAGGTGATCGAGGAAGGACCTTGAGCCACATAGTTCTCTATGCTGCTCACCAGGTGATTACCAGATATTCATTCAACAAATATTTACTGTGCTAAGTGCTTGGAGATGCAGTGGAAAAAAGTACTGGGGATATAATGGTAAGCATGATATTGTCTCTGCCCTCACACAGAGAGCAGGTAGAGAGAAGTAGGAATTAAATAGGAAATCGTAATGAATTGTGTTAAGTGCTAATGTGGAAGTACTATGGAGTATTAAGGGCATATATAGAAAGGTCATCTAACTCAGACTTTGGCAATTACCAAACACTTCCTAGAGCATTCTAAGCTGATACCTAAAAGATGGATAGGAGTGAAACAGGAAAAGAAAAGATGAGTGGCAAATGTTCCTAGCAGAAGAAATCATATTCAAGACTGAATCACATGGCGAGGACCTGGGGGGGGGACTGAAAAAAAAATTGCCAAAGAAGGATTTCCACTTCTGACAATGGTGTAGTAACCTGAGCCTCAATTGGGCTCCACTAAGAACCTTTATAAATGCCAGGTAAAAAACAAAAATTCTATTTGAAGGCATGGGAAAGCTGTCAAGGCAGCCAGGACTTAAGTTAAAATCTTAGGTAAGGAAAACTATAGAGAAGTTAGCCATATGGATTTCCCCTTGGGGCATTTGCCAATTCTTGGTTGCGTGATACGAAGTAGTCACCAGAGGTCTCAGCTATCTTAGAGGGCTGGGGAGAGAAGAAAGCTGGGGGGCTGTCAATCAGTCAGCTCTTGAGAGGCCAAAATCTTGAAAAGAAGGGATGAGCAGAGAAGTGAGCTTGGCACTCAGTAGTTTTTCCCTCTAGGCATGTGCCAAATTCGTAAGCTATGCATGGCGTGAGAGCCTTACTAGTTGAGCGGAAAATGGCTGTAAAACAGAGTTTTTCCCAGTCTCACAGCTACTGAAGAAATAGCAATTAATGTTCATGACCGTCCAAGGAGGAGTGACCCCAAGAAACACCTCAGGATGTCAGTTGGGACCCCTGAAGAACCTGCCCTCTAGGAATGGGGGTGAACTAGAGGTAGACTGAACCTGCAACTCAACTTCTAGTTATTTCACTCCTTGATTAGATTAAGGTGATCTGCCTCTACTCTAGCTGCCTACAAATGATAGGGTGAATCCTCTCTGAAGGAAGATACCATTCAGAGCCTCTATGGATTTTTTCATACAAAATGCCTGCATTCAATCAAACATTAATAGTCACAGGAAGAAACTGGACCAAGGGAAAAATCGGACAATAGATATAGACCTACAAATGATCTAGATATTGGCATTCTCATAGACTTTTAAATCACTCTGATTAAAAAAGTTACTATGTTAACATGTTCAAGAAAATAGATGACATTGTGGAGAATTTCACCAGGGAACTGGAATCCACTTTAAACAATTAAAGAATAGTCAAAGAGGTAAGAGAGTGTCATTAACATTAGTGAAGACTGTTTCAGGAAGGAGGGAATAGTTGATAGTGACTGACGCTGCCGAGACGTCCTTTGGATGTTGTAACAAGGAGGGTAAGTATTGAGAAGTCCTTTGGATTTTATAAGTAACTTGTTGGTGACCTTGGATGCAAACAGTTTTAGTGGAGTGATGGGTATAGAAGCCATGGTGGTGATAAGGTCATAGATTTAAAGCGAGTAGGGAAGGTGGCTGTGCAAACATAGACGGCATGATAGACTTAGTTAAAGTTGTGGTCCATGAGTTTATAGTGACATCAATCTATATGGCTCTGTAATTTTCTCTAGTAATACTCATCAACTTGGGTAGAAATCTAGGGATCAGTTGGACCATTAGGTTGATTCAGAGTTGGAGTTTCGTCAGCAAAGTTTGAGAGAAGTACAGCGGGCCAGGGGAATTGAGGAATTAGTGAGAGAGGAGATAAGAATGCTTTTGGTTGGAAGTACTAACAGCTAACCCAACTTAGAGTGGTTTAAACAAGTATGCACTTATTCTTCTCACTAACAAGTGTGGAAGTAGGTGGCTCCTCCCGTTGGTTCAGTGGCTCAAGTGTGTTAGAGCTAGAATCTCATTCTTTTCACCTTTCCTTCATGGTCACAAGATAAATCTCACAACTTCAAGCATTCTATCTGCATTCAAGGCAGGAAGAATGGGGAAAGGGGGAAATGCCAATTCTGTCATTTTCTTTTATCAGGAAAACTTTCACTATCATTTCACTGGCCAGAACTCTGTTACATTTGTCACTGCAAAAGATGCTGGTAAAGTGGCTATTTAGTTTACTTACCTATCAAGGTGAGGGACAGTGTAATTGGCAATGGTTGTTGGGTTAGTTAACCGCTGTTATCTGCAACAAAACAACAGATATACTATGGGCTCTAGGCTGAAGATGGAAGGAAGTTAGGACAGGAAGGGACATACAGCTAAAAACAAAGTAGAGGGGTCCAGAAATAAGGAATGCCTTTTAAATGGAGGAAAGGGTATAGTAGGAATCACTATGTGAAAGAGCTGGAAACATAGGAGTTTGCCATCAGAGAAAAGGATCCATGAAGTTATTATCATTTCTGGGGTGGAGTTAGTTGAATTAGTTTTAATTACTATCTTAAATGAGATGTATGGAGTCAATGATTGAAACATCTGTGTATGTGTGTGTGGTGTGTTGTGCGGGGCACGGGGAATAAAAAGTGCCCCATGGAGGGGGTGTGCAGTACTGACCGTATGAGTAGAAAAATAATCTCTAAAAATATATAATAAATGTTCATTAAGATTTCATTAAAAGTCCTAACAAATTCATGATCATGTTCTCATCATCATCTATTTGCTTTTGACATAAAATAATTCACATTATTTGTAGGGTGGCAAAATTGGGTGTGGCCAAAACCTTAGGTTGTGACTTTTCCTAATGATTGTCCTTCCTGTGGTCAGTGTACTGGTGGAAGTGAGTTTTTACACGTTCAAGAACATGGCGATTTCCCTCCTTGCCCCCTGGCACCCCCTGCACGTTTCCATTTCTGCTTCCTTTTCCACTTCTGTCTTGTACGCTTTTCTTTCGCTTTCCTCTCCTTTCTCCTCCTTTCCATTTCTTTCTTTCTGTTTCCTTTCTTTCCTTTCTTTGTTTCTAATAATGGAAAGAGTGGTAACTTTTGTAGATTAAGAGGATGGAGCCTGTATACAAAGAGACCTACTTAGACCCAAGCCATGCCATCATAAATTTGAGATGATTTTTAAAAGTGATGTGTATTCTAGTACAATCTACTCTACTATCTGAATTTTTACAGACATAGCATACATTACAATTAAAATGCTTTTTAGAGTCCCATATGTTTTACAAGACTATAATTAAATGTGTATATTCATATATACACATAATATTTATCTGTCATGTGCACATATCTATATGCATCCATATATGTAATTTACTGAAGTAAATTTCCAGAGTTGGAAAAATAGGCTTCTCTAGTCATACAGACTACTTTTTAAAACATTGCAATCCAATTTTTAGAGAGATGATTATTACAATTTATTAGTCCATCATTTGGAACACCACCATTTGGAGCAATAGCTGTTCTAATGTAATTAACCATTGAAAGAAATACATTTTAAGTATTCTAAATTGCATTTCTAATTACTTATAACTAAAACTTTCTAGAATTTTAAAATCCATTTTGTCTTATGAAAAGCTTCGGTGCTTATCCCTGTTGTTACACTATTACTTTAGATTAGAGTAACTTCATTTTAAAATTACATGTCAAATATCATTTGCTAGGAGTAACGTGAAATGTATGGCTTCCCTCTGAGGAAAAAAGCCCTTTCAGCATTTTTTAATATCATGTACCTAAACAGAACTTTCAGAATGATTAAATCACATCTGGCCCAATGTAGATCTATTTGTACTTGCATAATGCATGTACATGTACACACTGTTATATTTTACGGCTATTTGGGTGCATTGATTTTTCTATAAAGAGAACTATTATCCACATCTTTTTGCACAGAAGTACACTTAAACATTGGCATAGGTAAACAACTTAAGAAAATAAAACCCATGCTTGGCACAACTATTACTGGTGTCACAGATTTTACAACTGTAATATTTCTGAAAAGCTAGCTTGAATACTTTGGAACATTTTTTTCTGGGTGAATGCAGAGGCAGTTTGGTGAGCTGTAAAACTTCTGCATTTCATTTTGCATTCTAGTCTAGGCCAAATCTTAAGTGTCACTAAATCTGATTCCTTCTTGAATTGCTGCCCAGTATCATCGCCAGAAAGAGGCTTTTTCCCCCACACTGGGCAAGTGGGCAGTTTGAAACAAAGGACATAGCTCTGTCAGCAGGTAAATATTAAGAATGGCTAAGAGTCAGAAATAGGTTAACAAAATCCAAAAAGTAAATCCCAAATCCAAAAGTACAGGCAGCTTTAACTCTGCATTCTTTTTCTCTTGTGATCCTGTTTGAAGAAATGTATCAGTTGATTCTAAGTAAAAATCACTAGCATACTATAGAAAAAGACTGCTAAACATTCCTTCCCCTCACTTAACATAAAATTAAAATCTATCTTAATGTAGAGAACAGACTTGTGGTTGCCGGAGGGGGGGTTGGTTAGGGGAGGGAAGGAATGGGAGTTAGGGATTAGCAGAGGCAAACTATTATATATTGGATGGATAAACAGCAAGGTCCTACTGTATAGCACAGGGAACTATATTCCATATCATATGATAAAACATTATGGAAAAGAATATAAAAAAGAATATCTATGTATATCTAAATCACTCTGCTGTACAGAAGAAATTAACACAACATTGTAAATCAACTATACTTCAATAAAGTTTCTTTAAAAATCCATCTTAAGACATTCGTTCCCTCTCATCAGGAGGAAGAACCTCTCCATAGACTGTGTAATTGTCCTGAGGACATGGTATTTGACTAACAGCAGAGTGAGCTAGCTAGCCCAGTGACTTGCGAGTGACATGGAAAAGTTTGGTTTCGTCTGCTGTATTTAATATGTAGGGTTAATTAGTCAATTTTTATCTTAGTGGACAAGCCATTTGGCTTGGGTCCCCAAAGTCATCCTTTTTTTTCTAATTTTTATTTGCAATAATTTCAAATTCACAGAAAAGTTGCAAGAATACCATTGAAAATTTCCTGTATGCCCTTTACTCAGATTCACCATTTTAAACACTTGGCCACCTTTGTTTCGTTATACCCCTTTACTCCTTAATATTTCAGTGACTCTTTCCTAAGAAGAAGATTATTTTCTTAGGGAACCATAGTATAATTATCAAATTCAGGAAATTTATCATAATATAATACTTTCATCTAATCAACAGTCCATAGTCTGTATTCCAGTTGTGTCAATTGTCCTGATGATTTCTTTTATAGCATTTTCCCCTCCAATATAGGATCCACTTCAGGGGCCTATACTGCATTTAGTTGTCTTGTCCTTTTAGTCTCCTTTACCGTAGCCCCTCGTGACATTGCATCACCTTGTTAAATATGAAGAATGCTCGTCGGTTATTTTATAGAACATTCCTCAGTTGTGATTTTTCTGATGATTAGATTCAAGTTATGCACTTCCATTTGGAATATTACATGAGCCAAGTATGTCCTCCTTAGGATTTCCCATCTAGAAGCGCACCATGTCTTTCTGTCCCTCGTTGGTGATTGTCATTTTGATCACCTGGTCGATGTGTTGCCTGGTGTCTCCACTTAATAGGTATTATTTTTCCTGTTCTAAATAATAAGCGATCTGTGGGGAGACACTTTAAGACTGTGTAAATATATTGTTCTGCATCAAACTTCCCCCATAGATTTAACAACTATTGATGATTCTTGCCTGAACCAATCTTTACCACAATGGTTGCGAGTCATCTTGTGTTAATTTCTTTGGGAGCAGGGGGAAAAAACCCAATAATTTATTCTGGTAATTTTCAGAAGAATCCAGTTGATTTCCTTCCACAACGTTCTAATAAAGGAAATTGTTCTCTGTGGAATCAGAGTAGTCTATTCAATGTAACTCAAAATGAGCAGTAATTAAAATCAAATGATTTTTTGCTCTAGAATCAAGATAAATGTATAAATGCTCTCCAACAAGTTATACAGTAAACTCTGCTAAAACAATACGCCAGGTACATATAAACATGATTTCAGTGCTTCTTGAAAAAATGAAAGTATTTTAAATTGATTTAATGGCAGAATTCTGTAGTTTCCAACTACCTTGTTTTTTTAGAATTTGTTTATGTACTTTCAAACTTTTCAGCCTTTGCTTTTCTGTGTCTTTAACAAATTATCACCTCATCCATTTATTCATGTTTCATCTAATTTATATATTTCTATTCTTCCTTCCTTCTGCCCTTCCACATTACCTAAATCCTTTGTGGTTGGGAATACTTAAATTTTTCAATTTGGTTTTCTCAGCCATTTTCTAAAATTGGAGATGAGACTTTTCAGGCATCACGATGAAAGAGATTAAAGTTGCATTATATCAATATTATAAAATGTTTGTATCAGAGTTGCTAACTAATGTTTTATATATTTAGTTAACTGTATAAAAGTCAACTTCTATCTTGTATAACAACCCTAATTTTAATCTTTTAATTTAAATTTTTTAATTAAAAAATTTCATCTTTTCTATTTAGCATTCCCCAAAAATAGCCAACAATTTTAGTGTTTCAATGAAAAAAAAAATTCAACATCCTCATGAACCCTAACTGCTTAGTGTATACATATAAGAAAATTGAAATAAGTGGAAAAAATCATTTACCTGACAACTTTCTAGTCACTTCCTTAAGTCTCTGATACATTTTGGATAAACAAAAATTATGGAAATTAGGTTCATTGGCTACCTCAGCCAGATGATGAAGGTCAACATCATTAGTGATAAGACATGTAGATAATATGTTCCCTTCATGTGATAAACATGGCATTTTACCTTTGTGGTCTTCCTCCCCGAAACATATAACCTCAGTCTAATCAAGAGGAAAATACCAGGCAAACCCAAATTGAGGGACATCCTGCAAAATATTTGACCATTACTCCTAAAAACTGTCAAGGACATCAAAAACAAGGAAAGTCTGAGAAACTGTCACAGCCTAGAGGAGCCCAAAGAGATTTGATAACTAAACGTGATGTGATATCCTGGATGAGATCCTGGGACAGAAAAAGGACATTAAGTAAAAAATAAGGAAATCAGAGTAAAGTATGAACTTTACCTAATGATAATGTATCAGTGTTGGTTCATTAGTTGTGACAAATGTACCACACTAATGTATGATAATAATAATAGAGGAAAGTGGGCATGAGGTATATGAGAACTCTGTACTATCTTTATAATTTTTCTATAAGTCTAAAATTATTTTAAAATAATTTATTAAAAAATTAGGTGCCTTAGGAATATTATATTTGATATGAGATGTAAAATTAGAAATTCTAAAATCAGGAAGTTCCTGAAAATAAAAAATACCATAAAATTTTTTTATACTTGATAAAGAATAGATAATGCCCAAGATCACTATCATCTAGCTTTTTCTTTAAGAACAAAGTATTCAAATATAATTTGATATTTACTGATATACTGATTATTATTAATCAGTATTTCAAGTACTATATGTTACAGAAAACATGAAAATAGTAGAAAATGATTAAAAGAGTGTCATCCCTGTACATGGTAATATAGGTGAACATAATTTATACAACAACAGAGAATAGAGTGTTGATTCCAATCTTTTATGCATCCTTAGGGAAAGCACTATCTAAATGAGATAATTGCTTTACACTTCATGGAGATGCCATACAACTAAAACACTTGTAATACCAAGGAATTCTAAGAATTTCAAGGACTTTACTAAATGAAGAGTTAGAGGAAAATACAGATGAGTGAATCATAAAGAGTATAAGTTTTAAAATGTATCAATGGAAACTCAGGCTCAGCTCTTACAATATGTGGCATTTTATGGACTAAGACAAAATAAATCCCTTTGAAAACTTAATACCATTTTTGACCTTGAATACTCAATGTAAATTTTGCCGTGAACAAGAACCCCAGTTAGCAGATTACTTGGCTGTATTATTGAGCGTATGAAGTCACATGAGCACTTCTGGCTCTTTAGAATGAAAATATTGTATGAGTCAGCTTTTGAATTTTCAAAGAATTTCTATTGGTCTGATCTTAACACATTATAGCTACATGAAAATTATCCTCAACATTTGGATCAGCTATTTTTAAACAGAATATTTTGGAGGTATGACGAATATCCTAAAAGACAAATAGCCATTTCGTATTTATATCAGAGTATATTAAATTACCAAGGCCTTCAAATACCCCACACTAGAAATACCTATTTGTAGAATAGGTACACTGGATCATTTACCTCTTCTTTCAATGGCATTTTGGCTTCACACCTTCTGCCTCCATAAATCCAGCAGCCCAGTTGCACTCTTTTCAAGTATGTTTAAATATTGGATTGAGAAGCATATATCCTGCGACCTCATAAAATACTTTTGCCAAAGAATATGTCATCAGATTGAGATCTAATAGAGACCTGCATTATACAAAAATTACACAAAATTATACACAAGTGATTGAGTCTAAAATATATTTACTTACTGCTGAATTATAAGCAAGGCACAGTGCTAGGTGCTGTCAAGTCTAAAAATTAAAGCTGAATAAACCATAATCCCTATCTTCAAGGAGCGTACAGTTCATTGGAGGACACAAATAAAGAGGGAAATAATTTTAATATGGTACATGTACATAATTCTATAATAGAGGTAAAAACTAAACTATATGGAAATATGGAGGAAGGAAGGATTAGCTTTTACTAGGGACCTCTTGGAAGCATTCATGGCAGTAAAAGTATTTGAACCAGGTCCTAAATTAATGGGTTAAACTTTGACAGGTAAAAATGGAATAGGAGAAGGGGAAGTAAGCGTGGGATGGAAGCATTTCAGACAGAGGGAGGCTGAAGGTGGAAATGGGTACAGTGTTTACAAGTAGTCCAGTGTGACTAGAGTAAGAAGTCAGATCACAGGAGGTCAAATAGATGACACGGGAGTTTGAACAGCATTCTGCATGCAATGGGGAAACCGTTAAAGGTTCTTGGGCAATAGAATTTCAAAATCACACCTGACATTTGAATGATCTATTGGACAGTCACATGAAGGATAGATGGAAGGGACAGAGATCATTTAGGTGATGCAATGATAAGCTCAAGTTTATGGAAGTCAATTCGTTAGCTTAATTTTAACAGCTTAGAATGTGTGGTAAACGGCCTCTGAGATGGTCCCTCGTGATCCCAACCTCCAGGTATTCATGTCCTTCTAGTGTGAACTGGGCCTAGTGACTTGCTTCTAATAATAGAATATGGAAAAACTGATGGGATGTCATTTCTGAGATTAGGTTACAAAAAGACCTAGCTTCCATTTTGTGTGCTGTCTCTCTGTCCCTCTCATGGATCACCAGCTGCCATGTTGTGAGGACACTTAGGCAGTCTGAGGAGAGGCTCACATGTTCAGGAGTCAATGGCTACCAGCAACCATGTGAGTGAGCTTGGGAGACTATCCTGCCCTGGTTGAGCCTTCAGATAAAATTGAAGCCCTGGCCAATGGCTTGACTGCAACCACATAAAAGACCTTGTGCCGCTGGCACCACCCAAACTAAACCCAGATTCTTAACATATAGAAACTGTGAGATCGTAACTGTTTATTTTTTCGCCACTGAATTTGGGGGTAATTTGTTAGGCAGCAGTAGGTAACTAATGCATATAGTAGGTCAAATTCAATATCTAGCCTGTCTTGTCTTTGTGCTAAATTATCAAATATTTCATCTCTGTCATTTCTGTATGTAATATGGCTTGAAAATTACTGGATTATTAATAACATCCAGAATATTCTCCATATTTCTTTGTATAATCTTAACTATTATATTTGTTGTAGAAGTATTTCCCCCCTGGTAATACTTCTAGTTGTTTGCGCTGTGTGTAAAGTGCTCATTCAAAAATATCTTTGTGATCCCTTGACATTTAAAGCTGTTGGAGGGACTTCCCTGGCGGTCCAGTGGTTAAGCCTTTGCCTTCCAGTGCAGGGGGTGCGGGTTCGATCCCCGGTCGGGGAGCTAAGATCCCACATGCCTCGTGGCCAAAAAACCAAAACATGAAAGACCGGAAGAAGTATTGTAACAAATTCAATAAAGACTTTAAAAATGGTCCACATCAAAAAAATCTTTAAAAAAAATAAAGCTTTTAGAGAAATGAAAGATACAGGATTTATATGTAAGAGAGGTCTTAGGAACCTATTTTGTGTTTTTTGTTGTTGTTGTCATTGTTTTTTAAATAAATTTATTTATTTTATTTATTTATTTTTGGCTACGTTGGGTCTTCGTTGCTGCGCGTGGGCTTTCTCTAGTTGCGGCTAGCGGGGGCTACTCTTCGTTGTAGTGTGCAGGCTTCTCATTGTGGTGGCTTCTCTTGTTGTGGAGCACGGGCTCTAGGCGCGTGGGCTTCAGTAGCTGTGGCACGCGGGCTCAGTAGTTGTGGCTCACAGGCTCTAGAGCACAGGCTCAGTAGTTGTGGCGCACGGGCTTAGTTGCTCCGTGGCATGGGGGATCTTCCCGGACCAGGACCTGAACCCGTGGCCCCTGCGTTGACAGGCAGATTCTCAACCACTGCACCACCAGGGAAGCCCCTAGGAACCTATTTTGAAATTAGACACTTCTCGTATTTTCTGTTTATTCTTTTTAGGAAAACAAATTTGTTTTTAAAGTTTTTGGAGTACCATAGTTAGAGAACAGTAACTTTGAAGATTTGTTGCCACTTTGATAATGGGGGGAATAAAAACCTACTGGAAAATAATTAAAGAAGTTGCTAATCAGTTCATTAGTCAAGTGTATCTGCTGCACATTATACAGAAACAAATTGGAAACGGTGCTGTGTTAGCCAGAAACTCCCTCTCAAATAAAGTCAAGAAGGAAGATAAACTAAATTGACTTTCCTTTGTGGTTGATTTCTATCTAAGGAGATCTGTCTCTAAAACACTGAATGAAGAAACTTGCACCTATGCATAGATTCAAGCTTCCACTAAGACTGCACTATGCCTTAGTTCTACAAGATTACTTTGAACTATATTAAATCAGTCTGTCTTTAGTTTTTGCTTTTGGTTTTGTTTGTATTTATAACCTGTTGACCATTTTCATTTTCTGAATGCTAAATATACTTAGAAAGAAGAGGAAAAAACTAATAACACCTTGCTCACTGCATTACAACAATGGTTTTGTAACCCAATCAAAAGGATTAAATAGCTGGATACTAAAAGGTTACCCAAAATTCTGCCCATGGACAAAAATATTTGTCAGCAGTTAGAATGAATCTGGTCCTTCCCACTCTCTATGGTGCCTTAGCTATAATCATGGCAGTGAGGCACTGTAGCCGAAAAAACAGATTTTCAATTATAATTAGAGTAAATCTTCCAGAGAGGGCTCTTCACAAGGTCTAAGGTTCTCTAAAGGGTAAAAGGGGTGACTAAAATCTAACTTAAAACAATATAGTCCTTCCTCTCCTCTCTTGATACTGACCTTCAAATGTATTGGTGTTTTTAAAAGCCAAATCCTATAAGAATTTGCAGCTTCAGAATTGGAACTCACTTGAGTTTCATTAGGTTTGAGCCAGACACCAGCATGTGTCATTTTCTGAAAGCAAAATAATTTAGATTCAAAGCAGTAGCCTATGAAGGAGAAACAGATGACCTGGCAATTGCATTTAAGACTCCCTTTGGGGACTTCCCTGGAGGTCCAGTGGTTAAGACTTCGCCTTCCAATACAGGGGGTGCGGGTTCCATCCCTGGTCCGGCAGCTAAGATCCCACATGCCTTGCGGCCAAAAAACCAAAACAGAAGCCATATTGTAACAAATTCAATAAAGACTTCAAAAATGGTCCATATCAAAAAAAAAATCTTTAAAAAAAAAAAAAAACCAAAAGATTCTCTTGGTATGGACAGATGTATATGATAACTTATTTTGATATATCTTTTTATTTATCTATTCCTTTAATTTTAGTACTCAATTTTAAAAGAGCTCAGAAATATTAGACTTTTGATATACACATATATATAATGGGCATAAGTCTGAAATCCACAAATTTGGGTACGTAAGAAATGTAACTTTATTTTTTGTAATTGAACTTAATTCTATCTTGAGACCCTATCCTACTGGGTAGTACCATAGAGAATGAGAAAAAAAACAGAGAAAGATATATATAATTTTATACCTCATATACTATCCCCACCATACCATAAGCATGTAATACCCATTCATTAGGAAGCGGATTACATGTTTACTCCATTATAGATTATCTAGGATTATGTTGAATTTACTGATGAGAAATATGAGCAAAGAAATGCTACTGTATACAAAGTATTTTCCTTTCCAAAGGCATTAATTTAAGCGATTGGCCTATGATTATCCATCTGCTTTAGCAGTGAAAGATCCCTAAAGACAGTGCTTGTCTTCTATCCTTTTCATACTCAGTATGCTGTTGGCATTAGCAAATATTTGCCCAAAATGGCTCAATTCAGGATCCAGAAGAGAGAAATATATGAACTGCAATGGGTCATTGATAAGATCTGAGTGAAAAATCTTTACATTTTTTTAAAGGCTTAGATGAATGGACACAGCTTTCTATTGTTTTGTTTATCTTTGTCTTGTTTCACACTCCCTCCCCAAGGGCATGTGTGTGTTTAATGAGAAAAAGAAGAGTTCTGCAAGTGGGAAATGCCAACTAGAAATGGAAACTTTCACAGGAGTGGAGATAAAGATAAACTATTATATAATTTACCCCTGTTCACAAAATGCAAACCAGATGTTTTTTTTCATTGATTTGCAAAATCTACAGTAGAATTTTCTGGTAATTAGCATCTTGCTGAGACTAAGTGAAGTAATACTTAACTTTAGAATGGTTTAATGGACTTCAAGTCATATGGCATTGTTTTGCATGTTTTTAAAAATAAGGTTGTAAATTAAAAATACAAAGAAAGTCTTAAATAACTTAATATCACCAAGTTATTATTAGAGAATTGATCATCAATATGCAACTGATTAGAAGATATAAATATACGAGTCCATCATGTATAAAATGGTAGGTGCTGCAGAATTTTAAGCTGTGAAGGCAAGTGCTTGACAAATACCAATTACCTGTAAAGATAGTCTAGAAGCCAAACAGTGGTTTAGCATCCTTGTTGGAAACTTTCTTTAGAAGGGAAGATGCGTGACCTTCAGTTCCTTTGCTAATCATCAGTTACAGACACTTAAAATTTTATATTTATAATAATTCTATAACTTTCTAGTAATTGTTCATACAGTGACATTGAATTTTCTAGACAGGATATATGCATATATCTCTCTTGAGCTCTCAGGAAGGAGAGAGAAGGAGAGAGAGGGAAAGTGAGAAAGAGAGGGCATGAGCAGGGAGATAAGAAAAGTAAACTACCTACTACTTACTACTTATAGGCGTGGTAAAAATTGCCCATTCCTCATGGGTAACCTAACTCCCCCATTCACCCTGACATTTCCTCCCAGATATTAAAAGCCAAACTAGAATTCTGTTTCTGAACCAAAGGAAATTAAAGAAAATTCAAGTCAAGAGGATCAGGAGAAGAGAAGAGAGTTAATTATATTTCACGAGGGTCCCAATCCACTTAGATCCTTACTAGGGTACTCAGCATTTTTTCACTGCGGCATTTGCATTTAGCATTTTTTAAATTGGGATGAAATGATTTTTATAGGTACTGGAGGAATCATTATGAGGTTGCCAAGAAGTACTGAATATGGTAACCAAAGCAGGGAGGAGGGTAGGTAAGTTCATCTCACAGAGGAAAGCAAACTTTCCTTCTCTCAAGTCATCTTTCTGGTCAATATTGCCTGTGTATCACATGCAATGAAAAGGGGGGCAATTACTGAAGTACTCAACAGGAAGATATCATGACCTAAAATAAGTCTTTTATGACTCTATCCATTCCTGCCATATCCGGAGGGAATGCAAATATTTCTACATTGCTATGCCATGATACACTTGAGCTGGCAAGGGAAGGACAAACTCAGAGTGACGGTTCTTTTTTCCAGTGTTCATACATGCCTCTGTGTGTGTGTGTGTGTGTGTGTGAGTGCGTGCACACACGCGCACCTGAGAGCACATGCCAAAACAAATTTGGCTTCACTGATTGCATTCTAGAATTTCCTTTCCATTACATGCCCTGGACAAGTGGGCAGATGGGCAGCATAATCACAAAAACATCACAAAAATAAAAATCACAAAAATAAATGTGGTTCTAGAATTCTAAAGAGGAGGTGTTTTTCTTTTCCTCTTAGGAGAAATAAAAAGTATCATGTTTAAATTACCAACTAGGATCATGGACTTTAAAAGCATTGTTTTGTTCTGTAAGGATTGTGAAAGAGTGTTGCAAAGGGAGATAGTGAGATCTCCTAGAATGCGTTGAAAAGACAGTGGCTGATCAGTTTTCTGGTGGTTTTGAGACATTTTTTTAAAGCCAAGAAATATACTGAATAAATAGTCTGAGATAAAGGTGAAAAGTTAAAAAAGCAAGCAAGAGTAGAAAGAATAAGGGCCTCAAGAAAGGATAAGTATTAATATCAGAAGGTATATCCATTATCAATTGCTGTATAACAAACCACCCCAAATTTAATGGCTTAAACCAATAATTCATGATGCTGCAATTTGAGCAGGCCTCAACTGGGCAGTTGCCCTGCTAGGCTCACCTAGGGTCACTCATATGGCTACAGTTATATGGAGGCTCTGCTAGGTCTGGATGGTCCAGGGTGGACTCGCTCACATGCCTGATGGTTAGTTGGAAATGTCAGCCCAGCATTTCCAATCTCATGGCCTCTCCAGAAGGAAGTGCAGACTTCTTATATGGCCTGTGCAGTGTTTCAAGAGGTCAAGAACGGAATCTACACAGTCTCAGGAGGCCTGGGTCGGAAGTCACACAGTGTCACTTATGCTGCATTCTATTAGCCAAAGCAAGTCACAAAGCCAGTCCGGAGTGAAGGGGTGGGGGAAATAGATTCTACCTCTAGATGGGAGAAGCTGCACATAATATGTGTTCATATTTAATCTATGATAGAATTTAAAGGACTGTGAAAAATAATCATGGCCAAGTCTAGCGTATTCTTAAGTGGAATCATTTTTAATATCCACCATTTTCAAGTACTCCTTGAAGAGCCTCCGTTTAACATGTTTTAAATGTCTCAACATATATTATTCTTGAATCCGTTGAAAGATAGTAGTACTGAGAAATATTTACATCTTATTCACTCAAAAAGCATTGAATGCCAGTTGGTGTCAGGCACTGTGATTGATCTGTCACTCTCAAATCTATCAGCAGCCTGAGATGTAAATTGATTCTTTGTTGCTTTATTATAATAATTGTTGAACTTTCTTTGTAAGTGCATTACTGACCTTTGATAGAAAAAAGATTAATTCATATATTTATTCATCAAAAACACAAGAAGTACCCTTCCCTATCAAACTCCTTCAATTGTCACCCTTCTACTGTCCCAGAGATTCAAATAGTATCACATCACATGAAATTGTAGTTGGAAGGGAAGGGGAAAACTAGTAAGGTTTATTTAAACTGAATTCCAAGCATATAAGACATCCTCTTCCCAAGAAATGAAAGCTAGTAGAATATTAAATCAATAATATACATACTTAAATGAATATTATTTAATGTGATAGTTAACCATTATGTAGAGTGTCTAAAACCAAAGTGATTCAGTTGTCATTACAGCAACAAAGTGAAATTTATAAATGGATTGTCACTAGCTTCTTTTCAGTTTGCTGTAGAGTGTTCCTCTGAGGAGAGAGGGAACCAGAAATAAAATTAATGCACGAGACGCGGTGTTTCTGCATCTCCATTTTTCCACCTCAATTTTAGTTTTGATGTTATTTCCCTGTGGAGGCTATCTGAAAGCTAAAATTCTATATACAAATCACTTAGGCCATGTCATTTTTACTGACTAGAAGTCAGCTTTCCTATAAAATATACCACAAGATATTACTTTAACAGTTTTGGTTCAAGGGGCACCAGGCTCTACAGACTACCTGAGCTCCAGCAGTGGCACATTCTTTTAGGTGGGACTCTAATGCTTGTCTGAATCATTGGGCTAACATTCTATTCATATTTTCATCTTAGAAAGGCAAGTTAAACTCTACTTTTAAAGGAGGTTTAAAAAAGAAGGCTTAAGAAATAGTAAAAGAAAAAGATCCACTGAAAAATAATTTTACAACCCATTCAGTTTCTTGAGTATATATTGCAGACCTACTCTGCATCCAAGCTTGCTGTCCCTGGCTGCTATGGAAATAGCGGAGACAAATTCAATCAGTATCTGTGCTTGAGGTACTTAGAATCCAGTTGGCGAGACAAACTGAACACTTAATTATGGACTCAACTTGGTATTCAAGACTTTCCATGGTATAGTCTTCAAGAAACCTTTTCTGCCTGTGTTTTTTCACTACTTCCCCCGTCACCTACCCTCTACTCCAGCCTAACTGAATGATTCCCTTTTCTCTGACTATACCTTACCTTTCCTACCTCTATGGCTTTCCACACCATTTCCCCCATATCCACTCTTCAAGGCCCATTTCAAATACAAATTCCTTCATGAAGACTTGCTGCCTGAAAACATACACATCACTCCCACCCACTCGCCCCCAAATCCATTGCTGTTTCCCCTTGTCCCTCTGTCATTGCACTTAATTCTTTGTGTTATAGTTGTCTCTTTATCCTATCTCCACCACCCATTAGATGTGGAGTACTGGAAGCAGAGACACTGTTTAGCTCTATCTCCTCCAGTACCTAGCACTTAGAGGCAAAATAGCTATTTAGTTGAATTAAAAGTGAATGCAAGAAAATTTTGTGACCATCTGCCAAAATGTATAGTCCCTGTGACAGTGTAGGAGACGAGGTAGCTTTTTTTCTTGGAAGTTTGATAAAAAATATATACTCCTGTAAAATGAATCACTTGGCCAAAATTTAACCGCTAAACTAACATTACTGTATGTTCATTACTCTGCATAATGTGTTTCTCATATATGTAAAAGCACATTATTTAGTCAGAACTATCGTGTTAAATTTCCCCAGTAATTCCTAAGGGCTGTCAGCTGCTCTTTAAATCTTGATTTTCTGTCAGGAGGAATTAATAATCTTGCCTTTGAGTGAATTTAGAAGCAATGAGGGATTGAGCAGAAATATTTGAATACCGTCTCCGTGGTAAATTGGATATCCAATTTTCAACTTAGCCTTAATAGGAAAAAAAGGAATCAATTGAATTCAGCACCTGCTTTTTCCTTTTTAATATTTTCTCCCCTTTTTAAGTGAGTTAGAATGGAAGGGTATAGTTCTTTCTCAGTGTGGGGAGGGAGGAGTCTATTTTCATTCACTTTGAGAGGTTTCTCAAATTCCAGTGAGCCTTAATATATGGACAATCCATATAGCTGACTCTGTAAGGTGATCCTCTGGAAATCAAAGGAAAATTCAGTACAATAACACAGAAATTGATTTGCATGAGATTTAAATAGTGTTTATTCTACAAGCAAAAGCATTCCTCTCCTCCCTCCCTGCAAACGAATTTTGTTGTCACATACTGATACTAACACATTGAAATCACAACTCAGTTTCTAAAACCAAACTGCCCTACATATCCAGAGATGTTAACTTATATCAAGCTAATAAAATATAGCTCTTAATTTTTAGTTTCAGCTACACATCTGTACATGACCTCAGATTAAAAGTTCATTAAAATTACAAAAGGTTGAGAGACATTGATAAATAGGCTTAAAACGTTGTGGGGTTTTTTTTCGCCTCCAATCACTCTTTTTTTCTAACCCAAGTTGCATCATGTACCATCCAGCAGTACATTTAGCTGTCATAAGGCTGCTGATGGAAGATGTCCATCTGCTAGGCAGTGCAGAATTACAATCACTTTCTCAGCGAAGCAATAAGCTGGAGAGTATATTTCTTTCTGTGTAGTATGACCTCATGTGTGTCACTCACTTCCACTTTTTTTTCAACCAGGCAGCAGTTTGCTCGAAGTTAACTTTTTTCATATAGTTAAGAGGAAATGTTAGCAGACACAACTCCAAATTATTTCTGTTTGCAACTCCAATCCTATACTGAGCATTCGAATATAGATGTGGTTCACGTTCATGACAGTCATTATACTTTACATGAAAGAATGAGATCAAACTGTGGGGACCCCAATCAGAAAGAGCTGAATGCCCGTGGACACCTCATCCTTTCTCCCTGCCTCCCCGACTCTTGCTAGGGATCAATGGTATCACCTATCAGACCGATGGTAAAACTTTACAAGAAATCATCTTCTGTCTCGCTCAGATACATTACTTTTCTAGCTCAAACTCCGCTTGGGGCATGGAAGGTTTTCTCTGGTTAAGTTGACCAGACCTACCCTTCTAGCTTTTGCAGTCCTAGAGCGAGAAGAGTATAAATGTCAACAAGCAGAACAAGATGAGTATAACCAGAAGTAGAAAGAATCCAGGGGATGAAGGCCAAAATCTACTTAATCACCTGTGGATAATTGAGCATTATCAGCAAATCCCTAAGCTTTTGCTTCAAAAGACGTTGAAACATGACCAGCATGCCTCTTACTTTGCATACGTGCTGTTCTTTGAATTTCTATCCAAGCCTGTGCTTTTAAAATCAGCCTCACATTAGATGCTTGATAACCCTTCTTCTTACAAGTCACTCTAACTCCAGAATCTCGTTTGAGGTGGCTTCAGGTTTTCCGTGCCTCATTTCAGTTTCCAGCATTCCAACCTTTGCTCCCACACAACTAACATTTTTGGTACCAATCTGGGGCAAGAACTATCACTCATCTAATCCTCAAAGAATCTTTACAGGATAGATATCGTTATCCTCATTTTATAGATGAAGCACTTGAGGCCCAGAGAAGTTAAGGAAGCTGCCGAAGGTCATACAATGGCTAAATGATAGTTAGAATTGATCCCAGATCTGCCTGATTTGGAATCCTTTGGTCTTCACATTGTTCCATGTTGCCTCCCTATTTAGGAATCTTATTTAGATATATATATATATATACAGATATATATATAGATATAGATATAGATATAGATATATATAAATATAGATATAGATAGATATAGATATACTTTTTGTGTAACATCTTTATTGGAGTATAGTTGCCTTACAATGGTGTGTTAGTTTCTGCTGTATAACAAAGCGAATCAGCTATACATATCCATATATCCCCATATCTCCTCCCTCTTGCGTCTCCCTCCCACCCTCCCTATCCCACTCCTCTAGGTGGTCACAAAGCACCGAGCTGATCTCCCTGTGCTATGTGGCTGCTAGGAATCTTATTTATATTTGCCCTTCACATATATCTATCCTATTGGAACTAAGTTGCAGTAAGTTTAGCGTCAGTTCTTGTGAGCTGGTCTGGGTTCGACATTGCTGATGGAAATTCTCCAGTGACCACTGTGATAGATCTAAGTTCAAACCCATGCTCCAACGTCTGACAACAGAAACCACTCTCTTCTAGGGAAAGGAGCAGAACTGAGGATGCCAGAACGCTTTCTGCAATCCAAAGCCAAACTCCCCAGTCATTCATTCATTCATATTCTCTCTATCACTAGCCACCCCCCCAAAACACACACACACAATTTTACATCATTTTTAAACTGGAGAATTTGTTCCTCTCTTCTTTTCTGATTACTTGGCCCTACAACCTGCCCACAACAGTATGACTCACTCTCTGTGACTCTTCTTGAGGGCCCTTGTTATGAATTCTCATTTCTGTGCCTCCTTTTTGAACATGCTCTAAAGAGCAGGGGTAGCCTTTGGCGGGAAAGAATAGCATGTCAGGATGGCTCTGTAAGCCATGTTGCTTTTCTTAATCATGAAAAGGCACCACTATTCAATGATATGCCCTAGTTTTCTAATCTAATCAAATGTACAATGATACGGGTACTGGGGATTAAATACAAGCCCACTTCTATCCAAAGCTGACAATGCCTTTAAAGCAATGTGTAGTATTTTGCTCATTTCTTGTGACTGGTTTTTTCATATGCCATACATAATTTTTCTTGTACGCTCTGTGCAAGATGACACCTTGGAAAGAAAAAATATCTATAAAAAATTAATGTAACTTGGTCTTCTGGCTCATGGTTTGATTTAATTAATTGACCAAGTTGACTCTAAACCTTTATGTTGCTTTGAAAGTTTTTTCTTGTCACAATAAGAACTTGAAAAATGTCCAAGCAGCTCACTAATTTACCTGCAACTGAAATAAGTGAATTCATATGTTTGTTATTAAAAGGAATCTATTTTGGAATTTTGCTGAGTTATTTGTACATGAAAGCCCACATCGAGAAATCTGCCCATTTATAAAATGACAGGTAGAGATTTTCCCAAGTGCTGGGAAAATATTTTATCTAAATTTTAAATGAAGAAGAAAAGAAACTAATTTGAAAACACTTTAACATTTTTTGTGATTTTAACTTGCTTTTTATTTGATTTGTTTGATTTTATTCACCTATGATCCAATTTGTAGATAGGCTGACTTGCTAAATGGCTTCAGTATTTGGGTTTAATTTACTGTAAAGTGGATCTTAGAAATTAAAGTTTCAGGTTAAAACTTGTCTTTCAGGTCTTCTTGCCTAAGTGTATATGGAAATATGGAAATAACCTAACATGCATAAACACATTCAAAATATTCTATAGCTCTTAAAAAATGTTTTTAATTTTGAAATAATTTTAGGCTTACAGGAAAGTCACAAGAAATACAAAAATAGTCCAAAGATGTTGATATGCTCTTTACCCAGATTCCCAAATATTAATATTTCATCACATCTGCTTTATCATTCTTTCTCTTTTTAGATACAGACATACACACATGCATTATTTTTTCTGAATGTTTGGGAGTAAATTGTAACATGATGCTCCTTTACCTCTAAGTACTTAAATGTACTTAAGTATAAAATTAAAACATTCTTTTATGTAACAGTAAATTTATCAGCATCAGTAAGTTCAAATTGATAAAATCCTATCTAATTGATAGACTTTATTCAAATTTCATCAATTCTCTCACTAATATATTTTATAGCAAAATAAAAAAAATGCAAGATCACACATTGCATTTAGTTATAATGTCTTTTTAATCCCCTTTAATCTAGAACAGTTCCCATGCCCAAAATGCATAACCTGGCTCTAACCGTGAGGAAACATCAAACAAATCCACATTCTACAAACTAATTTACCTGTACTCTTCAGAAATATTATACTTTTTTAAGTTATGGCATGTCTCCAGTAGAGTACACATGCATATTTTCCTTTTTAATTTCCTCTAAGAAAAAGAAAAACTCAAAATAATACCTAAGTATGTTTTCAAATAAAGACCTATTTTTGAATGTCAAAGAAAAACACTCAAACGCTCAAATTTTAATTTAAACATAGAATGGCCATTTCAAAAAGAAGTATTATATAATAAGTTAAGGAAAATCTATCTTTCATATACAGATTTCAGACAATTGCTTGTTCATTCTGAGTTGAGCAATATTTCTTCCATGGGATTTTAAACTAAGAACATTTTGCTGCTTGTTGAGTACTTTTGTTTCTTACATTCTGCCTCATAGCCATCTCCCACTACCATGCATATGACACCACCACCTAACTCTGAGCCCAAAAGTCTAGAAAAGAGTTCTTAATGGCATATGAAGTTCTTACGAATCTTTCCTCTAAGGAGGGATAGGTAAGGGCAATTGGGAAGATTCATCTCCCCAAAAAGACCTCCCACAGGTCCTCTACCAATTCAGGCTGCATTTAGTTAAATAAGATCTTCCTATAAAACACAAGTAAGAGTATCGCTATCAATATTTTACACCTCCATATTAATTACTCCACTCTGACTACTTTCTGGTTTGTAAGTGAATAGAATATTTTGTTGTGGAGCAGGGAGAATGGGAGAAGTAATGTAGAGCAAGGGTTATTTGGTGAAAGGGTTAGGGTTAGAGGTGAGAGTGGCTCTTTGGGCCCCTATACTAGGGAATTATAAGTAGCAAGAGGGCCCTGTACATCCACTAAAAGGCAGGGAAGGAGTGCCTAAAAATAGGTAGAAGGCCACCTACTTTGCAATTTTGCCTGGTAACACCAATCTGGGCAGCCGAAGCCTGGTTTTGAGTTTGTCACATCCGCAAATGATAATAAACTAGATCAGTAACACTTCCTGGTTATTGTCTGATTGTATGAATTTTGAAACTAATATTTGCATTGTTATGATTCAGTAAAACATGTGTGTCATGGTAAGTTGTTTTTTTTTTTTAATTTTTTTCTCCATAATTTGTTTAATCCAGTGGCTATTTTCAGAAGTCCCAAGGTGGATTTCTCAACTCTGGTTATTCCCAAAGCATAGAGTCTCCCATACTGCCTATTCTACATATAACTTCCTTCCTAAGACATTTTTTTAATCCCTATTTTCCATCTCCCCATTCTCTAGAAATGGCGTTGTGAAGGTAAAAGCCAAAAAATTATAGCATGAAGTCTGGAAAGTGAGGCAAATGGTCCACAGTTATGTATGAAACATTTCCGACTTATGATTTGTGAAAGTAGCACTAACTCAGCTAGTGATCATGGCAAGTGTATAGACTTAGACTTACTAAGACTTACAGAAGTCTAATTTTAGTCCATAACCATGTGACCTTGATCTGGTCACTAAGGCTGTCTAGGCATCAGCAGTCTCCCCTTGCATGAAATGAGGTTGTTGGACTAGATGATCTTTGCATTTTCTCC
The DNA here is from genome assembly GCF_965194825.1 of Balaenoptera physalus. Taxonomy (NCBI): domain Eukaryota; kingdom Metazoa; phylum Chordata; class Mammalia; order Artiodactyla; family Balaenopteridae; genus Balaenoptera; species Balaenoptera physalus. Next base: position 86,394,829 of record NC_138903.1, read on the forward strand.
CAAGCTATGAACTCAATAATTTTGAGTGTAGGAACTTACAAAATCACTTAAGGGCGAAAAATTTCATTCATTTATGGATGCAAATTTATTGAGCTCCTACTATATACGGCATTCCATGGGAATGAAAAAGCTAGACATCTTAACCTTACTAAGTTATTTTGTTTGTACATATCTAGAGAAGAGAATGTGAAAAGTTTACATGAAAAATCAGGAAGTCAACATTGTAAATAAATAGATAATAAATTGAATCAGCAATTAATACAGCCTCAGTTAAATAGTGGACTTCCAGTGGATGGAATCATAACATTCGGGGCTAAATTATATTTGAGAATACCTACTCTTAAGTTATAGGTTTTTATGCTCTGGAACCACCACCTCAAAATATAGCATCTAATCCATTTCACTCTTCACAGTTTTCTTTTTGAAAGTATAAATTTCTTTCCCATAAGATAAAGTAAAAAGAAAATCTCAAGATGGCTAGAGTTTTTTCTTTTAATGATAATACAACTCCATATGGAAAAGCAATATATGTGTTCCTATCTGAAGAACCCCCCCCAAAATTAGAACTTCTAAATCATAGAATTTCGAAGAACTAGTAATAGTTGTTGACTTCTTAATCATTACTATGTGTCTTCATTTACTAGGGTTTCTGTAACAAATACCACAGCTTAAACAACGGAAATTTACTTCCTCACAGTTCTGGAGGTTAGAAGTCCAAGATCAAGGTGTTGGCAGGTTTGGTTTCTTCTGTGGCCTCTCTCCTTGGCTTGCAGATGGCTGCCATCTTGCTGTGTCCTCACATGGTCATTACTTTGTGTTGCCTCTGTCCTAATTTCCTTTTCTTATAAGGACACCAGTCATACTGGGTTAGGGCCCACCCTAACAGCCCCATTTTAATTTAATTACTTCTTTAAAGGCCCACTCTCCAAATACAGTCACATTCTGGGGTACTAGGGGTTAGGGCTTCAACACAGGAATTTGGAGGGACACAATTCAGCTCATAATACTATGTTTCTTTCCAAAATAATGGACCTGGATTTATGTTATTCTTACTACTGTTTTGTGCACTGAATATATTTTAATTTTGGTTATATAATTGCCTTGCACATGTATCAGCTTATCACCATGTGCCAAGGATGTGAAATTTACTGCTTCAAAATACATCCTAATTAAGATAATTATATATTCACAACATTTTCATAGCATTTGATTTTTTTTCCTTGTTAAACATAACAGAGAATTGGATGTTGTTCACATATCACAGATCAGCCAATAAACCAGGCATTTTTACCATACTCTGTGTTGATAAGGATTTTTTTTTCCCCATGGCAACAATAAATTTTGTTGCCTTCAACTTCTAAGACTCCCTTAATTACAAACACAATGGACTTTTTACAAGGGATATTATATATGCAGCAGTTGTTTAAACCTGAAATAGAAAAATTAAGAGGGAAAATATTCAAGTCCAGTGTGGCCCAGTGCTGAAACACTATATTGCAACTTTTGACATTTTACTGAATCTGCAACTCTATTCTCTGGCTGACTTTAAAAGACTTTATGTAATGAGTAGGTCAAAAAAATGGTTGGGAAAATGTAAAAGTAAAAGAGTTTTAAGAAAGTATGATAAAGCATAAGGCCTAACTCAAATTATATGCAATAGATTATATGGCTGTGGTGCCAGCAGCCTGGATTTGTATCCTGACAATTCCCACTTACTAACTGACTTTACTTCTTTGTACCTCCGTTTTCTCATCTGTCAAAGGGGATAAATAATGATACCTATATTACAGGCTTGATGTGATGATGAACAGAATAATTCACATGAAGCATTCAGTACAGAGCCTGGCATAGAGTAAATTCTCAGCAATTTCTAGTTATATATTGGTGTATGTGTATATATGTATATGTGCCTATGTATATGTATACTTGTATATATATATACACACACACATATATTATGTATGTGAATACATAAATGTTAGAATGCATCTTCACATTTGCCACCCTCCCTTTGGTATACTACTAGGGTGTATGTAGCTCAATTACAGGCTCAATTACAATTATAGAGCTCCTCCTCTCACGGTGGAAGCTAGCAGAGACATAGTCAGCTGGCGAAATCAGTCTCAAATGGTACATCTTTCTGTAATCAGACATATAGGATCCATAGCAGGACGCCTAGTGATTGCCTCAGACACTACGTCTAGCCTAGAGGAGAATTGTGGCGCAGAATCCAAATCCCTTGCTTCCATGCCTCTCAGTCCCTGAGCAATCTCTTGATGCATAGAAAGCTTTGTAAAGGTCCTTAAGTTTTTCTTTGGTCTACATGTGGCCTTTATGATTAACTCATTTTCGAGCTCTCGGAAGACAAAGACTACACCCCTCTCTCATACATTCCAGAGGTACCTGCTAGAAGCTTTCTCACACCTTAAACACTGAGTAAATCATGAAGTCCAATGGGATCCTGAAACTAACCCATAATCCAAGAAACTGAGAAAGGCTAAAGAGGTTCCCTCCTCTGGAACCACAGTAGTCTAGAAGGCTCAAGAAATTAGTGAACGGCAGGATGGATAGTGGTTACTGCTTGGACTACAGAGAAAAGGCTCCCTGGATTCGAATCCTAGCCCTGCAGCTCAATAGTTGTATGACTTGGGTGAGTTGTTTGACTTCTCTGTGCCACATTTTCCTCCTCTATAGTCTGGAGATAATCAGATTATCTAATTTATAGAGTTCTGAAGTTAAGTAAATGTATATTTGTAACATGCTTAAAATAGTTCCTGGCACAAAGTAAGTGACAGCACTTACCCTAAGTGTGTGCGACATAAGTAAAGTCAAATAATGGCTGACACCTCCTAGCTACTTAAAACAGTGGCCCCAAAACTAGTCTGTTCCACACAGGTCTTCCAGACCAAGAGCCACTATAAATCTAGTAGAGCTCTCCCAACAAGGCAGCTGTATATCTCTCAGCATTTGTGTTGGGGTTCGTCAGACAGAAGAGTATAAGTTGTTCCCAGCCAAGGCCTTCCTGAAGAGGCTTAAAAAAAACAGGCTGGTGGGACATTTGGCATGTGTTTCTTTGATGCTTTACAGTCTATGTTTCTAGTGTCTGCATCATTAGTGTGTGTCTCTTTTCTGGGCTTACACTCTGTCATTACTCATCTGTGTCTGTTTTGACTTAAACTGGTCCCTGGAAGAGAGGAAGAATTTGGATCTCATTGAGTTCTAATACTTCTGTATGATGATAGCTCTAGCACCAACAAAGAAACATTTGCATGTCCGTTGGCTGCAAACCAGATCTTCAGAAATGCAGTTATATGGCAACCTTTATGAAATGCAATCTTCCTTTACCTTCAATTCCGTGTTTTATTTCACTGTATGGTTTTTAAGTGAGGGAGGTAAGAAGAGAGAGCTAGCTATAAGGTGGAAGTTGAAATATTTTTACAGAGACATCATTATAATCAATGTGATTGACTATAGTTGTAAGTAGGGTGAGTGGGAGAAAACCTTATTACGAAAATGAGAAACAGCGATGAAGAAAAGGACTTCAGGTAAAAAACCTGGAAATCAGTGTTAGTGTAGGAAAAAGACTGTAAGGTAGAAAAGGAATTTTTTAATGAAAAAAAACAAATAAAAGGTGATTTTATTTTTATTTTAAATAAGACTGTGTCAAAGCGTTTCATAAATGATAAACTTTCTGTGACTGTAGAAGATGGTTATACTTGTATAGCAAAGGCCGTGTTAATGAAATGGCTAGAGAAGTAACATTTTACCTGGTTTTATATGTAGATCTACTGTGTGCATTACTGTCATTTTTGTTGTAAACTTCCCCTAAAATAGGTTTTGTGGGCAACAGCAGTAATAGCAACCATGCTCATGACTCTACCATTCTACTGTGGACTCAGGAACTTTCACATGAGCATTCCAGCACTATATATCCCATTTTAGAGCACAGAACACCAACCAAAACTTCAAAGGGAATATCCCACAACAGAGAAGCAGTTTCATTGGGTGAATCATGTCCTAAATATTTCAGCTGTGGTTTCGAGATCTCTGCTCTATTCCCAGTGGATATGATGGTAGAGAGAAGCCATCAATTTTCCATGGGTTTTATGTCTGTTCCCTTCCTTCCAGCCAGAATCATCTTGGAATTAAACATGTATGGAAGTTGTAAAGGGACTCTCCATATGCTTACTGAGACTCATAGCTGACAGAGAAGAATAGATGCTTTGGAGAATTCATTGGACATAGATCCTCTACCGAGTAAAAGGATCACCTCTGTTAAGTCATTCATCATCCACTTACTTATTTATTCAATAAAAATATATTGGGTGCTATATTAGTTTCCCAGGGCTGCCATAATGTATTGCCACAAACTGGGTGGCAAAACTAGAGGTTTATTCTCTCACAGTTCTAGAGGCTAGAAATACAAAATCAAGGTATCAGCAGGGCTGGTTCCTTTGGGGGGCTCTGAGGGGAATAATCTGCTGCATATCTCACTGCTAGCATCTGGTGGTTGCCAGCAATCCTTGGCATTCCTTGGCTTGCAGCTGCATCACTCTAATTTCTGCCTTTGTTGTCACATGGCTTTCTTCCCTCTGTGTGTCCTCTGAGGCTTTGTGTTCCAAATCTCTTTCTCCTAATAAGGATGCCAGTCATTGGATGTAAAGCCCGCCCTAATCCAGTATGACCTCATCTTAATTTGATTCCATCTGCAAAGAACTTATTTCCAAGTAAGGTCACATTCGCAGGTACCGCAGGTTAGGACTACAACGTATCTTTTTGGAGGACACAATTCAACTCACTACAGTGCCTTCTTTGTGCCAGATTCAATGCTGGATGCTGGGGATGGAAAGATGAATAGCATGCAGTCTCTGCACTCAAAGACCTCATTCAAATGGAGGTAGAGATAAATATATAACATATTGTCATAAATAATATACGTCTCAACAAAATGCTCTGGGAACACAGAGAAATGGGCGACTAACATTGTCTTAGGTGACCAAAAAGCTTTCTTATGGAGCTGTCTTTTGAGGCATGGGAAAATGGATATTGGAGTTAATAAGTGAATTCATGGTCATGAGTATGCAAAGGGCATTACAGAAATAAGCAACAATATGTATAAAAAGATGATGTCATGAAAAGACCCAGCATCCTTCAAGAAAGTCAAGGAGTTGTAACTGGACTGTAGGGCTAGTTGTAGGGAATGGTAGGATACACGGTTGGGCTACATAGGAGAGAATGAACAGGTGGTAGATGGTAAAGGGCTTCTATTTCATGCCAAAGAATTTGGCTTTATAATATATAATAGAAAGCCTCTACCAATACCATTGTGGATATTTTTTTTAATCCTTAAAGTAACAATGAATGGACTTAAGTAGTATCATAAAATGAAGCGAAACAGTAGTTAATAAAGCGTCTTGCAAAATGAGAAAGGCCATTTTGATTTAGGGAAAATTATTGGAATTATGGAATAATTTTAAGGAAATGCATGTTTATTTATGTCTAGTATGTTCAGGAGCTTCAGCTAAGTTAACAAGATTCAGTCATTCAAACATTAGTAGAGGTCCTTAAGGACCCAGTTTTAATGAACAAATAGGGCTAAATTGTAATTAGCATATCAATTGTATGTGAATTGATGCTTATAAGGTACTTGAGGGGATTTGAAAAGTTTGTTCTCTTAAGCATTTTTAATATTCTCCTTATAATCTTATTTATACTATTAATTTTAGATTATCTATGGGGAAGGAGTTTGCTTAACAAAAGTAAACATCAACCCTAGTCCCTGGGAAACTGAAGAATTCTGAGTTAGTCACTTTTTATTTATTTAAGTAAGTATTGTATTACGTAACATCTGTGAACCAGATTCTGTCCTAAGTAGCAAGGATTCAAAGATATGACAGGACACATCACTATCCTCATATAACTGACAGTCTAGTGGGAGAGACTAAGGTGGAAACAAATAATCACGTTAAAATCTTTTGAGTTGGATAACGGTGTATACGGGTTGCTGGGTGAATGCAATGGAAGAAAGACTCAACTCTTAGTGGGAGAAGGGAAGCAGGCGATCAGGGAAGGCTTTATATTTAGGTTGAACTTTAAAGGATAAAAAGTGGTTTTCCTAGTAGACAAGGAGGCCAGAGTGGGTAGTCAGTATCTGAGGTTTGGGGCACAACTCTTTAAAAAGCTGAGAGAAATGGAGGCTTTGCCACGGTCCTAGAACTGCAAAAAATGAAAAATGTATGGTTTGGGGAAAAAAAAGTATATGGCTTGAGGTACAGATGTGAAGAGGCAAGGTGAGAGATGAGGCTGGGGAGTTGGACACAAAGGAGTTTGAACTTTTATATGGTGTAGGGTCCACTGACAGGTTTTAAGCAGAAGAGGGCCATGATCAAATTTGGGGTTTTAGAAAGTGACCTCTGGGAGCCATTTGGAGTAAGAGACTAGAGCAGTGGTTTTCAAACACTTTTTCTTTTATGCAGAGAAAACTTTTCCAAATAAAATCTTCTAGCTAACCAAGATAAGAGTGGTATTTTATTAGAATAAACGTGTGTGTTCAAAGGTAGAACATTTATTTACTAGGAGGTGGTGAAAACAGACGGCTTCAAACTAAAAAGTGTAAAATTGGGGATATACCTTACAGCTCCTGTGTTACATCAGATTCAGCATCAAAATTACATCTGATTTATTACTGTACCATATTGAGACAACTCTGATTTGCAGTAATAAGTTGTTGTAAATAATGTTTTAAACAAATCTCCTTGCCATGTCAGGGTATTCTTCAGTTGAACTGATCTAGAAATATAAAAAAAGGACAGATACTGGGGGGAAAAGAAACCCTAAGAACAGTCACAATGGCTCAAATAATTTACCATAAATAGAGACATTAAAAACTTTTTAAAAATGTAAAAATCATGTTGGGGGATAAATGAGGAGTTTGGGATTAACATATATACACTACTATATATAAAATAGATAACCAACAAGGACCTACCGTATAGCACAGGGAACTATACTCAGTGTTTTGTAATAACCTATAAGGGAAAAGAATCTGAAAAAGAATTATATATATATATAAAACACAACATTGTAAATCAACTATACTTCAGTAAAAATTAAATTAAAAAATAAAATAAAATTTAAAAAATTCAATTCAACCTATAGTATTACATCTCTATTTTATGAATTCACTTTTTGTTTCCATGTGCATGGTAGACACAGTAAATGTCTGCTGAATTAATATCACCAAGAACAAAGTAAAAATTTCACCAACAAAATACATACTTAAATAGCATGAAACCACAAGTATTTAAAATCAAAAGTAGCGGGCTTCCCAGGTGGCGCAGTGGTTGAGAATCTGCCTGCCAATGCAGGGGACACGGGTTCGAGCCCTGGTCTGGGAAGATCCCACATGCTGTGGAGCAACTAGGCCCGTGAGCCACAATTGCTGAGCCTGCGCGTCTGGAGCCTGTGCTCTGCAACAAGAGAGGCCGCGACAGTGAGAGGCCCGCGCACCGCGATGAAGAGTGGCCCCCGCTTGCCGCAAATGGAGAAAGCCCTGGCACAGAAACGAAGACCCAACACAGCCATAAATATAAAAATAAATAAATAAATTTAAAAAAAAAAAAAAAAAGCTCTAAAAAAAAAAAAATCAAAAGTAGCTCTCTCGCAAGAGAGAGAGGGGATATGGGGATATACGTACGCATATAGCTGGTTCACTTTGTTATACAGCAGAAACTAACACAACATTGTAAAGCAATTATACTCCAATAAAGATGTTAAAAAAAAAAAAAGTAGCTCTCTTCTACAGCAAGACAGATATTCACTGGTATTTGTCCTCTGGTCCAACTTCCAACTCTGATTTATACAATCCTGACCTACCAGAAAATTGGGATAGATATCACGTCATATCTATCCCAAGAAGATCAAAAAGAGGTCATGCTTTAAGAAAGAAGAGACTCATGTAAATTTGTATGGGGTTAGAGGAGAGATGTCCCTCTCCAGTTCCATTAGAAACTGCTGCTAAGAAGGGTTGGGAATAAACATCTTCGAATCCTACCCACCTCTCAAGATCCACATCACATTTCACCTTCTCTATGTGACACACTGATAGCTCAGTATTTCCTAAGGGTCGCCCACATGCCAGGAACAGCACTAGATGCCAGAGATACAGACATGAAAAAGAGTAGCTCTCATTATAATTCCTAGCATCCGTTTTCACTCGCTTGTTTTTAAATTATTTTTCCCATCTATATACAAGACTCTAAGGCCCGTAAGAGCAAAGTTTCTGTAAGTTCAATTCAGCATACTTTTATTTGCCACAGGCTTTGTGGCAGGTCCCATGTTAGGTGTTAAAGATACAAAGATGTAGAAAAAAATCCTTGAGTAGCTTACAGTTCTAACCTGTATAAACCCTAGAGGGCTACTACAGTATACATATGCGTAGCCAGTTAGCTGTGAGGATAAATCCTTCAATGCTCTGACTAGATCAAAAATGAGATTAAAATATATATTCTCCTTTTCAAATGTGTCATTTTGATTTCACTTTCTTATTGGGACCCTGTGGATGCCACATGAAACACCCTTAGGTTCCACTCCAGTTATATCCATACTTTATATCCTAGGATAGGCCATCACCCTACAAGGATTTTATTATGTTAACCATCGCAACAAGTCCTTTGCATTATGAATGTGTAGGGTTCACTTTCACACATTACCATATATCTCAGCATTCCTTATACTTATTTAAAGCAGATGGTGGGGAACCTTTATTTTTTTTATTGGAATATTTTGGTGGTGGTGGTGGTGGTGGTATTGGGATATTGTTGTTGGGGGGATTTTTGTCACCTTCCTTTAGTGCTTATCGCTATGCATCTGCCATATTTGATGATGTGTATCCTTTGTTTTAGTATCATCCACTTGGATCAGTTCCCCTTCCAGGTTTCTGTTTGTCTTGATGCGTGTGTTTGTTTTGCTTTAAAAGAAAATCAACAATTGAATTGCCAGTGACAGACACACCAGGATCATTCTTAACAGATGTGTAGAGATAATTTCTCTTCCCTTAAAGTCTGTAAGTTATCATCCTCTATAATGCCTTTTAACTGCAACTCAACCACAGTAGACTACTAACTACCAAACAGTTGACTGCTGCCTAGGATGTGTTTTCAGTCGTTGGCTTTTCTAAGTAATTACTTGTCAGAAAGGAAGGGGAATGGATGAAAATATCCATTCTGACACCTCCCGAAATGGAAGTGTTAGTTGACTGTATCTGTTACATCACCCTGTACCCATTCAGCATCACTAATCACAATGCTAAGTGACCTTTTACTTTACTCGGCATTAAACTTGTGCTGCTTGACCTTTGAGCCTCAAGCAGGCCTTTCCCTGGAACCCTGCTGTATCTTTAGTACTAAACTCTTGAATCATTATCCATCCTGAGGATCTGCCTTGCCTTAGAGGTACTCTGACATTTGCTAAGACTTCCCATTGGACTTTGCAGACATTTCCAGATCATGACAGTGTCATTTGATATCTTGGTTTTAAACATCATCAGAGTGGCTTGTGCTGAAGAACCTGGACTAAAAAGAAAATGGTAAAATGAAAACAACAAGGCTCTTTCTTCTGTGGTTGTTCAGATGGCATGGAAAAATACTTAGATTATTTTTTTTTAATTATGAGCACAGCCATAAAGCCATGACTGTTTTTCAAGGGATCATAGTATAAAATAGAGAGCCAACAGTAGAAAAGATACAAAGTAGCCCATTTGCAAGAGGGTTTATTTTTAGATAAGCCTTGCAGTTAATAAAGCCAATTTTAATAAAACTTTATTGTTTATTAACTACTTGAAAAAATTTTTACAATACCTTATTTGAGCCTCACAAGAAACATGTGAGCATAGTAAGATAAATTGACCTCCTGGGGCTTCCCTGGTGGCGCAGTGGTTGAGAATCTGCCTGCCAATGCAGGGGACACGGATTCGAGCCCTGGTCTGGGAAGATCCCACATGCCGCAGAGCAACTAGGCCCGTGAGCCACAATTACTGAGCCTGCGCCCCGCAACGAGAGGCCGCGATAGTGAGAGGCCCGCACACCACGATGGAGAGTGGCCCCCGCTTGCCGCAAATAAATAAATAAATAAATAAATAAATAAATAAATAAATAAACAAACAAAACTGGATTGAATTCATTAAAAAAAAAGAAAGGTAGAATTCTCTAAAAAAAACCAAAAAATTGACCTCCTCACTTTGCAGGTGAAGAGACTGAGGATTAGAAAGATTGACTCATTACTGGTTTCCTGGCTTGAATGAGGCTGAGCAAAATGTAAGCCTAGGACCTCTGAGTCCAGATTCTGTGTGCCTTCCATTATATCCTGCTGAGTCTACTTCTAACGTGAGATTTGTGTGGATCATTCAGGAACTTTAAATGACACAGCAACCCATGCTCAGGTCAGAACTTAAAACTAAGGTAGATATTAAGGCAATTACACAATCTATTTCTTCACATACTAAATTAGCTACAACAGAATTTTAAAATCTTGTCTTCATTATTTTCTGTTAAAATGTCTCTGGGAAAATTAGAATTCTGCTAATTGATTTTTTAAAATTCATAGTAAGCCTTCATACCATTGAGGCATATCTGAGAAGACTAAAATCTATTTTATTTATTTTACAATCTGAAAAGGGAGTATTATAAAAATTAATAAGGCTTCCTAGAGAAGGAAATAAAAGTTTTAAAAATGAAGTAATGATAAACAGTAAGCTCTTTAAATATGTAAGAGGCATATAGAATTACAAAGCAACCTGGGGGGGACCAATTGGAAGGATTGATGACAATGAAAGTAAATGCATTTTAGGATATTTGGCAGATTAATCCTTCGCTTTTATGCCCTCAGAGATACGAGGCCAGTAGCATGTCTTAAATCTAGGCTTCTGTTACAATCTACTTTTCATCATCACTGTGAAGAACGGTGAAATTAAAAAAAAAAACTATCACTGTGTGGGGCATTTTTGTTTAATTGGAGGATAATTTTACACTTAGTATTTCTCCTTCAATTTCAAACATTATCACTTTAATTACTTCAAGGAAGTAGTTGATTCTGTCAAAAAGTTAAGGAAACTGAAGAAAGAGAGTTTGCAGTTGACACTCAGCTGTTCTGAGTTCACTGAAAGTGAAATGCCAAGCTGCCAGGGGTAAACTGCAGGAAGCTCTCCTGAGGTTCACGAGTGGGCCGAGAAGTGGCAGATGAGCTTCTGTGTGGGTAAATGTATTTAGAAAAAAAAACGAAAGTAAAATAAGCCAGGCTGCCTTCACAGGCTGGCAGGCTTCCGGCTTCTCCGTTCCCATCTTGCAAAGGAATCTAGGAGTGACTGGTAGCTGTCCCCTGAAAAAATGAGCTCAGGAAGTTGCCAAGGCCACAAAGGTCAACATTTCTGCTGGTCTGCATCTGGAAAAAGATTGGCATCCAAACAGAAGACATTCTGCTTCCTTTGTACACGATGAAGGTCCTCCAGACTTGATGAAATATTGTAGGTAATTCTGATGGCTGCTCCTTTTTTAAAAAAAAATACTGCTGCTGCTGCATCGGGCCAGAGAAGGCATTTGTAATGAACTGGCAAATAGTGAGAATTCCCTGTTATGAAAGGCTAAAAAAAATTAGGGCTCTTCTGTTGGAAAATATAGTGGTTCCGTGAGGCTATGCTCAGAGTCCATCAAATGAAATCATAAAAGCTTTGGATAGGATATGTGCAAACCTGTTTACCAAAGCCGAGAATATTGGAACTAAGGAATATCCTTGAAACATTACGGAAGTAAACAATGGGGAAGGGGTGGTACTATACATGACTCGTGGAACAAGTTACCCCAGAAGTTGTGAAGAACTAGCGTATTTATTTATTTTATTGAAGTATAGTTGATTTACAATGTTGTGTTAGTTTCAGGTGTACAGCAAAGTGATTCAGTTATACATATATATATCTATTCTTTTTCAGATTCTTTTCCCTTATAGGTTATTACAAAATATTGAGTATAGAGAACTAGCATATTTTGAAAAGTAAAGTGATTCGGGTCAATTCATCCATGAATTGTGTAGGCACATGGTTAGCAGAGAGAAGGTGGGAAGCAAAGGAGGACAAACCATTTCTTTCTATAGAGCAGCCCTTGGTGAAGCTCACCAGAAATAGAATCATGAGGCAAAACAGATCATGAGTGTGGTATTCTTCAGGTTTCTAGTTGAAAAATGTATTCAAAATAAAAAATGTATTAAAAGGGTTAGTATTGAAGATGATAATGCATTTATGGATTGCAAAAATTCTTGTTCTTGTCCTACTTTTGACTTCACCATTGTTCATATAAAGCACCATCCTGTCAAAGTCATGGACCTAGAAATTCAGGCTCAGTGCTTATGGGGGCCGTACGATGTGGCACTTCAGGTTATGGACTTTGAAACTCCATGGATATCCACTAGTTATTCACTGCATGATCTTGAGCAAGCGTTTTAATTTCCTGGAGGCATACTCTCCTCATTTGTAAAATGGCTTCCTAATACCTACCCTGTAGGATTGTTTGAAGAATCATTGACATATAGCATCTGCAAGTCACTTAACAAAGTCCATGACACCCAGCAAATGCTAAGTGGCAGCTCTTACTATTATCGTGGCTGAAATGAGCCATGTGTACCGCCCTGGATTCAAAAGCACGGAACAAATATGATGGCTAAGGTGTGCCCCCATTTTCCTAATAGAATTCTTTTTTAAGTTTTTGACCATTTTGAATATAGATAGCTTCTCAAAAATGTAGATGAAATAGTAAAATATCTAATTATGATATGAAACTCATTTAATTGTACAGATGTATTCAACTTGCATATGGTGTAATATAGTATCTTCATGTAGAAAAATTGCTTTCCCCCCCCCACTATCCCATCTTGTAAAACAGTGTTGTTCAAATTCTTCACACATATCTCTGACATCAGTGTTTCTATAAGCACGGGAGCCAATTTTTGAGTCACCTAGCGGTTTTCTGGAAAACATCACATTCATGTCCGTCTAAGTTGTTAGATAGAGATACAGCACTTTAATCGGTGTATGATAGCATCCCTGTCACTTTTATCCCAAGCCACACATCCCTTTGCGTAACACTAGGTCAGTTGATTATTCCATTCATTCTAAATATGTATCTTTTTTTTATCATCTTTAGGTATTTACTGAATTGCAATTTTAGGTGATCTTTCAAAGGCTATTGTTTTTTGTTTTTTAACCATCATATCCAACACTTTACTCTGAGAACATACCCTGTAAATAATTCTTAGGTCTTGTTACATTTTGTGGTTTCCAACCCCTCCCCCCAATTCTGTAAATTTACCTCCATAATCACCTAAAGCTCAAATCGAGTTTGTCCCAGACTAATGTGTGTCCTCCAAAGAGTACTTTAATATTAAAAAATACAGTAATTTAGATAAAGCTCCTTATAATTAAAGAATGTATAAGGACTTGAACATAAGACAGCTTCCTTTTTTCTGAGACATAACTGGGAGGGGGGAGGCGTGCCTTGGATTTTGGAGGGTAAGAATATACATGTTCTTAATTTTTACCCAATTATATGACTTTGAAAGCATTCATGTTTTTAATTTTTATTCATTCCATATTTATGTTGAGTGTTGGGATGATCCAACCATGTAGGTGGCAAAGTTCTTGCTGTTATAGGGATTTTCAGACCTTGGAGAATATTCAATTCAAGAAAAATGTATAGAACACCTACTATGTGCAGAGCATTTGCAGGGAGAAAGATGTGAGCTGAGCCCCTGTTCTTAACAGCTTATAAGCTATTCCAGGGGATAAAACAAATATACAAATAATTCTTACCTGGGAAAATAAGCTATAAACTGCTCTGAGGATTCACAGACAGGAGAAGCCATATCCAGTTAAGAAATATCAGAAAAGCCTTCAGGAGGTCGGTCATATTTGAGATGAAACTTAAAGGATCTGTAAGATATTCATAGGCATTTCGAGTAGAATAGGGAGTAAGGGGACCTGAGCCTAATAGGGGGGGCAAAATGACATGAGCAAAGGGATGGTTGAAGAAAAGCAAGAAGGATATTCAGGAACAATGAGTAGCACATTTAGATATAACAGTTAGATGTAATGTAGAATTTATGTGAACAATGGGGAAATGAGGCTGGGTTGTAAATGAAATTAGGCTACATTGCAAAGGCCTTCTAGGCTATGCTCAAAAAGTTTATTTTTATCCTGTAAGCAATAAAAGATTTATTAACTGGAGACTGAGTTATGCAATCGGGTTTGTATTTTAGTTACCTTTCTAAGTCGATTTCTAAAAATAATTGTGAGGAGATGCAAGTAGTCTCAGAGAGAGAACAATAGATTGGGAAATAATTTAGAGATTTATTAGAGGATTTGGAGACCATTTGGATATTGGGTTTCGAAGCATAGGAAGATGGGCGATGATTAGGTATATAGCTATCCCATTTAGTTGTATAGGTTTAGTGGAGTAATCAACAAATTTGGTTACGTTGACATTGGAATAAATGTGTAAGGGTCCTCTAGACGTGGTTCCCAAGGCAGTTCATACAGGAAAATAAAAGGTGGAGAGAGAAAGTTTACATGTAAAAAAAAATACACGATAAATCATCACATGGAAAAATACAATTTTCACCAGCAAGAAATTCTAATTAAAATAACAGTAAGGTAGCAACATGTATCTATTAGAATGTCTAAGCACAAAGTGAGGTGAGGGAGGAACTGTAGGGAAACAGGTACAGTCTGATGGTGGTGCCACTGCACGACAACTCATAGAAATGTGTACATGAAACAATGTTAAGTGAAAGAATTAGATCCCAAGAGAGTATATAAACACTGATTATATCTATAATAATGTGTGTATGTTGACACATACTGGAAAAGAATTTAAAGGAATGTAAGTAGTTTAATGTTCATTTGCATTTTCTTTCTGGAACAGTTATTTAAGTGCATTCTAATTTAAAAAGAATGGAATGAAAAATGATTTCCCATCACACCCCTAAAACACATACACATACACAAATCTTTGCAAATAGATTGTGGTAAAATTTGATGTTCATTGTTTGAGATGTTGCAACATTATCTATAAATCAAGGACGTAATTAAAGTTGTACTTCCCTTCCTTATCTGCCATAAGTCTGATGAGGCATTTTTTGATCACTGTTTATTATAGTAATGAGGAAAGAGGAGATCTTCTCCGCATAAATCCTGACAATCTGCGTTTTAAATTCTCCCTCACCATGAGTTTTTTCCCCCAAAATAAATACAGAAAGTATAAGCTTGCTATTGCTGATTCTCGCTACCATCCTCTCAATACTCAGTAGCTCATTTTTTTTTTTTTTTTTTGGCTGTGTTGGGTCTCCGTTGCTGTGGACTTTCTCTAGTTGCGGCGAGCGGGGGCTTCTTATTGCGTTGGCTTCTCTTGTTGTGGAGCACGGGCTCTAGGCGCGTGGGCTTCAGTAGTTGCAGCACGTGGGCTCAGAAGTTGCAGCACGCGGGCTCTAGGGTGTATGGGCTTCAATAGTTGTAGCACGTGGGCTCAGTAGTTGTGGCTCGTGGGCTCTAAAGCACAGGCTCAGTAGTTGTGGCACACGAGCTTAGTTGCTCTGCAGCAAGTGGGATCTCCCCAGACCAGGGATCGAACCCGTGTCCACTGCATTGGCATACGGATGCTTAACCACTGCGCCACCAGGGAAGTCCCCAGTAGCTCATTCTTGAACTCTACCTGTTAGTTGATAGTTGTGTTTCCCCCCCCCCCCCCCGCCAGGTTGATACATTTGAGATGTGTTTATTAAGCACACATAGCTAAGGTTCAGATTTATATGCAACTAACACACTGAATGAACTGAATGCCTACTATGTGCCAAACGTTGTTGCCTGGCACTCTACAGAGAAGATCTCACTTGATCTTTTTTTTTTTTAATTTATTTTATTTTTTATACAATTTTTCAAGGTTACAATCCATTTACAGTTATTTCAAAATATTGGCTATATTCCCCATGTTGTGCAATGCATCCTTGAGTCTATCTTACACCCAATGGTTTGTACCTCCTACCCCTGCCCACCCCTATAGTGCCCCTCCCCCCATCCCCATTGGTAACCACTAGTTTGTTCTCAATATCTGTGAGATCTCACTTGATCTTGATAGTGACCATCTGAGGTCTGAAACATTATCCCTATTCTAGGCATCAGTTCAGTACACAGTTCTGTTCAGAGCCTAGGACAGTGCTCTTTCTTTTCTGCCATGGTACCTTTGAAGTGGCTAGCTTCCAACAAAAAGAAGGTACACTGTGTGTTATGGCTCATAGTATAGTTTTAAATATATCACATAGATTTTTAGAAAGCAGCATATTTTTAAGAAAGATCTTCCTAAAAACGAAGAAAAAAAGAAGTGTGCTGCTTTTCCTCACTTAAAAAAAATGTATATAGTTGCTATAAAATTTCTTTATAAGGGCATTTCAAAACTTGATACAAAGCAATTCAAAATTATACCAGCAATTTAAGTGGAATCCAAGCATGCAGCAAGATTCTCTACTACTTTAATGATTTCAATTAAATAAAACTTATGAGCTGATAAAAAATTTTGAAGCTTTATTTAAAGAGGTGCATGATGTTGGCATGCTGACCCATTACAACAGGAAATTAACGTAGCATTACATAATACAACACATAATGCAAACAAGCCATGGAAAATCATAAACAAACCAGAAGGACTAAATGGAAGCATCAAGGGGTGATTGGTACAATAAAGTATATTAACTATAAGAACGTTTTCTCACTCATCATATAACATTATTAAGACTGCATTGGGATGATTACAATGCTAGCTTCTATGTGACTGCTGGAATATTACTGAGATTGGAAATGTATACCAGATGATCACCAGTATTTTAAGGTGGGGGCAGGAGGGGCTGCTGGTATGAATCATGCAGAAAGATGAATTGAAAAACTATCTTGTTTAACAGAAGAAAAGGAGAGTTTGGGTGGAAAGGTAAATATTTTAGAAATAGGATATGTGGCTTTAATGTAATGAGATACATATACATAAACCATGTATACACAAAAATTCATCTCCTTTTGCTCTAGTCACACCATGTTTGTGGCTCACAGGAGTAAGATGAGGAGGTCATTGTTCAGAAAAAGAATTTGAGTTGAAGTCAGTGAAAGGAACAGCATTTTCTAGCATTTAAAACAGATACCCAATAGTGAGTAGCATACAGAATGCATGCAAAAAAGGTATTGCTTTCTAATCAAGTTCTAAATACTTCTATTGACGACGTACAGCTCATTCAGATTCCAGAGACTAATTGGGAACAGAGACTTTATGAAACCGAGCACTCATTTAACTTGTTCACCTGACAGTTGGCTTTGAATTATATTTTATTACCAGTCAACCTAAATTAAAATACCCAACTCATAGCAAAACCCTGAAAACAGTGTCTTGAATACTAAAGCACATTCTGTATGTCAGTAACATGGAGGTCAGGACAAAGATTAACAAAAGCAATGACACTGAACATTGACGGGATACCAGCAGCTTTGAGCCTGTTGCATCAACAATGGGGAACATGACGGAATCACCAGAGAAAGCGATGCAGTGACTTTTCTAACTTACATTCACAGCTTGAAGAGCTTTTAACTTTTTGATCTTAACTATGTAGAAGTCTAATGCCTCATATATATATATGTATATATATATACACACACACACATATATATGTATATATATGTGTATATATATCTCCTATAATCTGTATTTATATATATATAATATATACATATATTATAGGATTTATATATAGGATCCAATGAACTTTTTCTTACCAAAGAGCTGGATCACTGAATGTTGTATTATAATATTACAGGAACTTTAAACTTATTGTTACTCCCTAATTACTTCTTTCGAGTGTTTATTATACAGGGCCATCAGAAGATCATGTTCTATCATTTTATTGCTATCTTTCTTCATGAATATCTATTTTCTAAAAGCATAATCATCTATTATCCAATAAATGAAAGAACAATTATGATTACATGGTTCATTACCTTACATCCCATTCCCTGCTTTAAGCCTTTCGGTTTTGTATCTTTATTGCAGGGTATTTATGACAAGTTGATTCTCTTCTCTGGAGGTCAGTATCATCATCTCTAAAATGAAGGGTTAGACTGAACTGAAATAATCAATAAATTCCCTTCCAGTTCTAAAATTCTATGTTCCATTATCTCCAAACTATTATACAAATTCATGAGGCTCTTTGAAAAATAGCTATCTTTTTAAAAACACTTTATTGACCCACATGAATTGAGAACTGATGTGATATCAACAACTCCCCTTTCCTTGAATCTGTGATGAGGGATTCATAAATGTGTTTGGAAATGTTTAGCCTAAGAGAAGGCACAGGGATAATCAGTCTTCAGGTTTATGATTAAAGAGTGACCAGTTTTCACTCTCTTGGTAAAGGATAGACTAAGAAGGAGCAAACTGTACCAAATCCCGGAGTGGATAACGTAATGGTGCTTCACAACATGTTGTAGAAGCTGGAGATGCTTAGGGAAGGTAACCATTTACTACAAAGTATCAGCTAACCTCCCCTCTAGAGCAATTTAAAGCCAGGGAGTTTTAAAAGGAGGAGGAGGGTGCAAAACAAGATTGGAGCTGTTTCTCCTAATTCTACATGCAGGCATTTTATGTATTTACTTATATATTTGGTAATTACTTATTTTTCTGAGCTGTTTCTCCTAAGAGAAAACCCTCAGACCTAGCCTATAGGAGATTGGCATTTAAAGATATAGACATCATCATTGCACCCAAAGTTAGTTTGTATGCACAAGTTTATATGTAGTTAGTTTATATGTATCAAGATGCAGTGACAGAACCTGATCCCTCCCCTTCCTCCACACTAACCAATTTACAATCTCAGTGTGTCAGAAGCTTGTAAATTATGTTGTATCTATTAATCCTAGTAATCACAGCACATTGTATAAAAAATAGACATACTTTCTTTCTAAATAATCATTAAGTACAAGTTCAAAATTGAGTAAGTCACAGTTGGTGGGCACAGAGACATAGCTAACAGTTAATAATGGGCTCATCTGGTGAACTTCAAGGTCTTCTTTAACATTATATGATGAAGGTCGTGGGTGGGCAGTGAGGATGACAAGCCAGTCAAGAAAGAAGCAGTTTTAATTTTTGTTCTTTTAAAAAAAATTTTTCCCATAAGTTATTCAATTCCATTTAAATATTGCAAAAAGCTGAATTGCAAATGTTAACCTAAACATGAATTAAAAACGTTGATATTTTATTTAACCTAAAAATAGTAATTACGGATAGGCTGCTTTTATGATTATCATGTTTAAAATATGTCATTTTACATTGGGAATACAGGGGGGATTGTCACTGTGATGTTATAATAAGAAAATTTGTTTTGACTGCATTAAAAATACAGAAGATGATTATTGCAATATAAGGGGGAAAGTTGTTTGCTTTTGACAGTCTGTCAGTAGATGTAGCCTAGGAAGAAAAGTATGGTAGCCGCTTTATATAAAGCAGTAGGAGAAGGACACAAGCTCAGAGAAATTTTTCCCAGCTGCTGTTATTAAAGAAATTCTTTTATAGAAGAGAGGCTGCTTTCTTTTTTCTTTCCGTTTTTGCTTCCATCTCTGAATCCTTTCCTTTAATGTCGCATGCAAAGCGTCTGTGCATGGCAGCCTGTAACTTCTGTTATTGAAACTGCCAACTGTTAAAATGGATTGAGTTGAACCAGAAGAGGAGAATGGCCCCACTGAGGCAAATGCATTTCTACACCCCTCTTTAATAAAATATTGTAAGGAATAGCTAGAAAGTTTCCCCTCAGACTTTCATCTAAAATTGTTAGATTGTAGCTGTGTGAAAGAATCATTATTGACTCCTGTCAGACAGTTTTGGAGAGAAGGTGAAGCGACTTGTCTGCTGACTTTGTGTGCTTTGTCAAATCAGGCACTTCGAGCAGAAGTACGAAGTGAAGGCTGATATCAGGCAGTGCCTTGAAGCAGGAACTTGGGCTCATCTCCTGTGACTTGCTTTCTTTGCTTTTATTCTTTCCTTTTTTTTTTTTTTTTTTAAGTAATCAGATGGACTGTAAAATGATGGGAATATGACTGGACACAAACACATTTATTGCAGGCTCAGCAGCCGTTACATATCATTAGTGAAAGGAGGCAAGGGGCAAAGGGAACCATTTTGATGTCACTTTCATTCTTTTTAAGGACAGATGCACTCACTGATGGGAAATAAACCAGCATCTATAAAATTTTAGAGACTGGTAATACTTTTATGCCCCCCATTCCTGTAAGGAAACATATAACTTTTTAATAGTCATTAATATAAACTGAAAGAATGGGTGATGTTGGACTTGCTTTTAAAGATGCCAATTATGAAGCAGCTATGACTTATCAGAATCAGTATATTTCTGTATCAAAATAGTATATCATTTTCCTTCCTAGGTACGTACTACTAGTAATGTACCACTGTGGCTAAAGTTAATGTCAAAATCCAGTATTTCAAAGGTGATACGTTTTTTATTAACAAATATAATTTGACCTTAACTTTCCATATATACAAGGTCGTATTCCTTACACATCAACTCTAAAGTTAGTCCCGTTTTCTGATATTTCTTGTTCTTTATTCTCCTTGCCAAAGAATCACTGTAATTGGCTTGCTCTGCAAAGTGGGGGGTTTTTTGTTTGTTTGTTTTTGTTGTTGTTGTTTGCGCTTCTGAACATTAATTGTTTTAAGGAACTGAGTGTTTTACAGCAGGAAGTGCAAGGTTTAACCTCAGCCACTCCCGTGCCCCTACCCCCATTGCCAAATTCATGCTTTCTCTTTTGAGTGAAATTCCAGGGAAGAGCGAAATTGCTAAAATGTAACTGATCCCAAGGAGTAATCTAGACAGAGCGGCCATTCCAGGAAAGACAGTGTCTGTGTCCCAGCATAGAACCTGGCCCTGCCCTACTTCCAGGCATCTTACACATCCTCATAGTCATTTCTTCTGTATTGTGATTTTTTTAAGTGAAGCACTTTTAGATGTCCCATATGGTTTAAAACAAATCAGAAATTCATGTCCTAAATGTTTCGTTAGTCAGAATAATTAAGTTGATCAGTTCTGGGAGCAGTGGAAGCAAAATAATGGGGTCACTGAAGCAGTCAGGCTCTAGTGGGAACCTGGGCTCATTCAGATATCAAATCTAATAATTGTTCTACACCTGTATGCACAGTCCCATTGAGCAAATTCACATTAAAGGCTTAGTGGAACACTTTCCATGCTGTGGTCCAAAGGGACTTGCTACTGTTTTCACAAGAAAGCGCTGAATATTTTTTGGCAATACGTTTTTTGTTATGTGTTAACGAAGCTCTTTGTGTGTATGTCGCTGCCCTATCCCTACTTAGGGAGGGAGAAGAGGAAGATATGTATAACCGGGAATGGTTTTCTTAGCAGCGAAAGACAATAAAAGTGCCCTCAAGCATTTGCCACCTGGAGGCAAGAATATGAGATGATTGAACTCACTGGATGGGGTGGAGTGGGGAGAGTTTTGTTAAATAACCCATGTAACCTGGTAGAAATGAGGATCACTTAACTCTTTCCCTTCATAAAGTAAAGTGCTGTCAAGCATGATTTTGGTTATTGAAGTAGAAAGGAGCAATTAGGCATTTTTTAGTTTTGCACTCTTTCATTTCTCCTAAGTCACTATATGACTGTAGCAGCAAATTGACTGCTTTTGATTCTCCTACAAGATATCTAAGGAGAGCTGACAGACCTGAAAAAAAAATTTAAGATCTAAAGGGTGGAAAGATGAATTTAATTGTGTCCTATAATGACCGTTGGACTAACAGATCTTCAATAGAACTCTCTCATTGGAGGCTTCAGAGCATACGGGAAAATTAAAAGATTTGCAGTATGTCCTGAACAACTATGAAAAAGATATGGCCAGTCCTCTTTACCAAAAAAGGCCATCAAAGCTGAATTAACTTGCCTAAAGAATAGTTTTAATATACACACACAAAAAGTTACTCATGAACATTATGCTCTAATATTTTCACGTTCTTTGCAGATAAACAAAAGAACATACTCACCTGTGTATTTATTCAAAAAAATCACTTCTTAAGTGCCTGTTATTTTTCAGGTGCCAAGGAAACAGATGCAAATGGCAGTTCCTGCCTTTCCAGAGCTCCCAGTGAAGTGAGGGAGACAGATAGTTGACACAGGGACAGTCACAGTAGAAAACTTGTGCTGAGGAGGACTTCCCTGGTGGCGCAGTGGTTAAGACTCTGCGCTCCCAATGCAGGGGGCCCTGGTTCGATCCCTGGTCAGGGAACTAGATCCCACGTGCATGCCACAACTAAGAGTTTGCATGCCACAACTAAGGAGCCCGCTTGCCACAACTAAGGAGCCCACGTGCCACAACCAAGGGAGCCAGCGAGCTGCAAGTAAGATCTGGCGCAACCAAATAAATAAATAAATATTTTTAAACATAAATAAATAAAATTATTTTTTAAAAATAGAAAGCTTGAGCTGAATCTTAACAACTGTGTAGGAGTTTCTCAGGCAGGAGAAGAGAAAGGAAGAGAAGCATGTCTCAGGAAAAGGAACAGCATTTACAGAGGCAATAGGAGAGCACGATATACTCAAGGAAGAGCAAGTAGTTCAACGTTGCTAAAGTATAGGTATGAGAAGCTAGGAAAATGAGCTGTCATGAGAGGCCTTGGATACTGAAGGAACTTGATTTTTTATTGCATGGGTGATGAGGAGTCATTTCTAGCTTCTTTTCCAGAATCTCCTAGCAATGTGGAGGGTTGATTGAGTCGGGGTGAGGCTAGAGGCAGGAGAGATTCAATGGGAGTCTATTATAAGAGCCTAGGCAATGGAAGAAGGCCTACACTAGAGCAGTGGCAGTGGAGATGATGAAGAGAAAGAAATAGATCCAAGAGTGATTCAGGAGTTAGAAGTGACTGAATTTGTTGAGCAATTGGATATGAAGGTGGAAAAAGGGAAGGAGCTTAGGGCAATTGTTGGTTTTTTGTGTTTTTGTTTTCATTTTTATGACTTAATGTATGGTGGCTATATTAGTTTTCCAAGCCTGCTATAACCAAGAACCATAGACTGAGTGGCTTAAACAAAGAAATTTATTGTCTCATAGTTATGGAGGCTGGAAGTCCAAAGTCAGGGTGTCAGCAGGGCCATGCTCCCTCTGAAGGTGCTAGGGAAGGAACTGTTCCTGGCCTCTCTCTTAGCTCCTGGTGGTTTGCTGGCAATCTTTGGCATTCTTTGGCTTGTAGAAGCATCACTCTGATCTCTACCTTCATCTTCACATGGCATTTTCTGTCTCTAAATTTGTGTCTGTCTCTAAATTTCTCCTTTTTAATAAGGACACTAGTCGTATTGGATTAGAACCCATTCTAATGACTTCATTTTAAGTTAATTACCTCTGTAAAGACCCTATCTCCAAATAAGGCCACATTCTGAGGTAATGGGGGTTAGGGCTTCAACATAAGAATTTGGAGGGGGGACCCAATTCAACACATATCATGGCCCCATTCACCAAAATAAAGAAACATGAAAGGAGAGAATAGGATCAAAGGAAAGGAAATCAGTTCAGTTTGGATACTGAGTGTGAGGTAGCTTCGGAACAATCAGGAGAAATGCTTAGAAGGTGACTGAAACTGGAGCCTAGGAAATGTAGAATTGAGATCCATTAGCCTAAAAGAGATAGAATAGAGTAGTTGAAGTTTTGCAAGTGGATGAATATACCCATGGAGGGTAGCTCATGGAACATATATAGAGTAGTATGGGAAAAGGCAAAGAATAAAACCCTGAAAATTACTAACATATAAGGGACAAGGAAAAGAATGGTAGCTTATAAAAGATACAGGGAAGCATCAGGCAAAGAGGTAATTTGAAAATTAAGAAAGAGTGGTAATATAAAAGCCAAGAAAGGAGAGATTTTCATGGAAGGAATAATTGTCAACAGTATCAAGTGCTACAGAGAGGTCAAGGAAAATAAAAATTGAAAGAAAATTTCTAAGCCTTAAGGCAGGAATATGATAATGATTCAGAATAGGCCTATTCATAAATATGGTCATCATGGTACATGCCCTGTATTTTCAATAGAATTTCACTCTATTTGTATTACTAGAGAAAAGAATGAATTTATTTATACAGTGTAACATTTTATACTTAGAGAAATTGTATTTTTCTACATGATCTAGTTAATGTATAAGAAAGTTTTCACTATTGGAGTATCTTTCAAAAGGTAGTTAATCCTGACAGATCAGACTCTTTTAGAAGCAATACAAGCAATTCTGCCTTGGTCTTGAAATTCTGATATTTATGGTTATTGTATTTTGTGACTAGTGCTCAGAAGAGGATAAAATAGAGCCTCTCAGAATGAGATTGTAATGCAGTTGGTTAGAAGAAAGTCTTTTAAGGAAATATCCTTCCCTTCAAGTCGTTGCCTGTTTGTATGTGGTCAACATTGGAGCTCTCAGAGCTGTTAATGCCATTTTATGTACTACTTCACAATCTAACCATACATACTATCCTTTTCCCTCAATTCTCCTAAAAACACAAAGCCCTCTTCAGAACCAATTTCAAACATTCACAATTAGACCCACAGTAAAAGAAAGTATAGAAAAGGTAGAGTTTGTAAACTATTTCTCATCCCTACAAATGTGTGTATGTGGGAACAAATGGCATATTTGTGTCTATAAATCCTCATAAAAGTTTTGTTCCGAGAAAGAACAGGAATATATTAAATGGCCATGTAGTATTGAGAAGACTAATAAAGAGATTGAAGAGACGCATTCTCGGCTATCATGGAACTATCATCTTGGAAAGGCAATACATGAAATGATAGTGAAAACTGTGAGACTGACTAAAATTAAAAGCTGAATTGTGTGGTACAAGGTCCATGCTCTTAGAGTCCAGAAGAGAGAAAGACCGAGGAAGGCTAGAGAGGTTAGGGAGGTGGGATTTGAATTGGGCTCTGAAGGATAGGTAGGCTTTCAAAGAGGGGAGGGAGAAGGTGAAGGTGGGCACCCAAGCAAAAATTTGGACTATGTATAGGTGTGTTCACAGAATAGTTAGAAGCCAACTGAATTAGATTTAAGGGTACGTAACAGAGACTAAGGGAAAATCTGATTGGATAGAGTGGGGTCTGTGTAAAAAAAAAAAAAAAAGAACATGAAAACCAAGTATGTAATCCATAAATTTCTCCTTTTTAGCTGCCACAAATTTTAGAGCCAAATTTATTACACATATAGTCTAATCTCCCTGAGCTACTGTTCACGTTTATCTTCAGCTGCCTTATCTTGCAGTGAATTTCAATCTATCAGCCCTCCAAAGTTCTTTTGGAAGTTAACCTGTTATAATTTTTATTGCTGTTTTGTCTTTTTTTCACCACTTCAAATTAGAGTTGAGCCAGGTTAGTCTTGTTTTAAATCCACAGCAGCCTTTTGAGCTGGGGAGTAAGGTGTCTTTGGGAAGACGGCTCAGAAAGAGGGGATGGAGGATGACTTGAATGGATGACAATCTGGGCGTAGTGATTAGTTTAGCTAGTACCTTGTTTCTCAAATTTTAGTCATAGTAAAAGGTATCTGTAGATTCATTTTAATGGAAATCTAATTCTTTTGGGTCTCTGGTAATTGACCTAAAACTATTTTTAATATGTTGTTACTTAAATATTGACAAATATAAAAATAGGCAAAATAAAGTCCTTATGCTTTAACAATTTGAATAAAACTATAAAGCAGATAAAAATAAAATTAACATTAATATGTCTACTGATTCTAGATTTAATAGTTGAAAGATTTAGCTTTGAACCCAGTTATATATTTTGACCTCATTGATACGAATGCAGAGAATCTCTCTTGTATAAGTAGACTGAACAAAATGGTATTAATCAAGGCTTTGTCATCTAACTCAGGATCATCGGACTCCACACTGAGTGAAAACTCTGGTATTGAGCAACTCTCAAATTCCAGTTTTAATAGGGTGTCAACTCGATAATTTTGTAAAGTTGTCTTGCTTACAGGAAGGTAAGGTTGGGAGTGAAATCTTCATAATATGGCTATCTAATCCATTTATTGCTGGAACCAGGGACAGAAAAAATTATTCAGTCCACATTTACCCCCTGTTTATTGCTAATTAACAGTTGCAAGTTGGTTCACAAAGACTACATTCTCAAAGTACATCTGTTTACACCCTGAAGACGGTACTGACTTCTTTGTCACAGGACCTTATATGTCCAACTTACCTACGCTATGGTGTTTAATAGTATCACCCTCTGGGATGAATCGACTCTGAAAAATTTTCTTTAGTCATATTATTGTGAAAGTTTCCTTAGTTCAGTACATCATGATGTTGCTTGGCTTTTAATATAATACACAAATAAACAAATGTATATATCCATGAGCAATACACTAGTTTCTTATAAGGTGATACCGAATATGCATATGTCAATATTTTTTACATAAAAATGAAAAAACAAAACAAAACATTCAATATACCTTGCTTTAAGAAACAATGGCCTAGTGAGCTTCGCTGACTATTTTTTAAATGCAGTTGACCCCAATATTAGGAATTGCATCATGTAATCCATTTCTGTTGTATTAGGCTCTTTTAGAACAGAAACTTACTCAGGACATCTTACGAAACAAAATGGGTTTCACTTCCTTCTGTGTGTCTGTTCATTCTGTTTTATTTCTCTTTTGACTGATTTATTACCCTACTGAGTAGTACCCTTCATCACAAGGTATGCCATGTGTTACTAGCCAGCCTATGAATTGGCTGCCCTTGAGGGGGCCAAGTGTCCATCGTGGTCCATTCATTGGCCTTTGTTGGTGGGGGGAAAGCCTATTCAGTGCTGCTCCCCTAAGTAAAAAATTATGAGCAGGACAGTTTCAGCTAGAAGTGGTGCTGGGCATGTCAGGCACAGTGACCTGAGATAACTGTTTTGCTCTATGAACACACCACATTCAGGATCGTGGGAAATACAAGTATAAGTTATATTCATTGCCTCCACTTACTCCTCAGCCTTCTGCAATATGGCATCTTCTCCCCTTATTTTACTGAAATTGTTCTCATTAAGGTGTCTAATGACATATTTCTAAGGCTGATAGTTTTCTGTCTTTATTTTACTGCATCTTTCTACAGCATTTGATATTATTACTTATTCCATTTTTCAAAATATCTACTCCCTTGGATTCCATAATATGTGCTCCAATGTTCCATTCTGTACCACTCTGATTATTTGCTGTCTTCAAGGACTTTTCTTCAAGGACTCCTCTTCCTATGCCCATCTCTTAAATATCAGTGTTTCCCAGCAGTTGATCATCAGCCAACTGTTTTTCTCACTCTACATACTTTCCTGAGTGATGGCTTCAACTACCATCTATGATAAGTATCCCAAGTCTCTCATACCCTTTCCCGACCTCTCCCCTGAACCTCAGTCTTGTAATATTTAACTGCCTGCTGGACAGCTCCATCTGGATGTCTTAAAGACATCTCCAACTTGAAAAATCCCAAACTGAACTCATAATCTTCTCCTTGAATGCAACTTCTCCTCATATACCTGTCTTAGTCAATGGAACCACCATTTTTTCCAAATGTATAAGCTAGAAATTTTAGAGTTATCTTTAACTCTTTCTCTATCCTCCATGTCCAATTACTCCCTAATTCTTGTCTTGTCCCCTTTAAGCCTCTCCACTACACGATCACGAAATGGATCGATCTTAACAATTTCACTCCCCATTGCACATCTAAAGTCCGAGAGCCTTTTATCTGGATGTTACTTCTCTAGACTCAGAGCCCATAGTCCCCTTCTTTTAATCAACACAGATTGACTTGTAGTCACACAGACACATTTTTTTCTCATGTCTTTTCTCCCTTTTCTCACAGTGTCTCCTTTACCTGGAATATATTTTTCCTCCAAGCTAATTCATCCTCATCTTTTAAGAATCAGCTAGAACATTGCCATCTCTAGAAAGCCTTCCCAGAGATGCTTCCCTCTAAGGCTTGGCTAAGTGTTCCTTTTCTGTGCTCCCGAAGAGTATACCCCTAATCATAATACTCCGTGTAACTGTATTCTCATTATCTTTATATTCTACCCTCACTTCAGTGAGAATATCTTGATGGAAAGCTCTGAGACTTTTCGTTTTGTATCAGGGGATATAATGTAATTCATGCTCTAAAATTTACTCACTGAGAACTGTGTAGCAGATTACAGAAGCCCTAACACATCTCATTACACTAATTTTTAAACCAAAGGCCCCAATCACTACCTAGTACCTGCCTGGAAAGAAGAGGCTGGCTCATTTCTCTCTGACACTATGACAGGCACATGGTCAGTGTTCAAGAAAGGAACGCTGAAATAAATCGCAGGCCAGGTTTTGGACATAAGGAAATATACCTGACTTGGGAACAGACCCTGGTTATGACGGCAAGACTCCCTCTTTCCAGTGAATGGGTCTATTCAGGAAATCAAATTAAAGGTCAGCAGGTTGCCTGGTAAATCTGCTGTCCTACAGATCATCCAAAATGAAAATAAATAAGGAAACACAAGCTTTAAATGATACATTAAACAACATGGACTTAATTGATATTTATAGGACATTCCATCCAAAAACAACAGAATACATATTTTTCTCAAGTGGTCATGGAACATTCTCCAGGATCGATCATATCTTGGGTCACAAGTCAAGCCTTGGTAAATTTAAGAAAATTGAAATCGTATCGAGTATCTTTTCCGACCACAACACTATGAGACTAGATATCAATTACAGGAAAAGATCTGCAAAAAGTACAAACACATGGAGGCTAAACAATACACTACTTAATAACCAAGAGATCACTGAAGAAATCAAAGAGGAAATCAAAAAATACCTAGAAACAGGGGGCTTCTCTGGTGGCGCAGTGGTTGAGAATCTGCCTGCCAATGCAGGGGACACGGGTTCGAGCCCTGGTCTGGGAAGATCCCACATGCTGTGGAGCAACTAGACCTGTGAGCCACAATTACTGAGCCTGCACGTCTGGAGCCTGTGCTCCGCCACAAGAGAGGCTGCGATAATGAGAGGCCCGCACACCGCGATGAAGAGTGACCCCCACTTGCCACAACTAGAGAAAGCCCTCGCACAGAAATGAAGACCCAACACAGCCAAAAATAAATAAATAATTAAATTTTAAAAAAAATACCTAGAAACAAATGACAATGAAAACACGACGACCCAAAACCTATGGGATGCAGGAAAGGCAGTTCTAAGAGGGAAGTTTATAGCAACACAATCCTACCTTAAGAAACAGAAAATATCTGAAATATACAATCTAACCTTGCACCTAAAGCAATTAGAGAAAGAAGAACAAAAAAACCCCAAAGTTAGCAGAAGGAAAGAAATCATAAAGATCAGATCAGAAATAAATGAAAAAGAAATGAAGGAAATGATAGCAAAGATCAATAAAACTAAAAGCTGGTTCTTTAAGAGGATAAACAAAATTGATAAACCATTAGCCAGACTCATCAAGAAAAAAAGGGAGAAGACTCAAATCAATAGAATTAGAAATGAAAAAGGAGAAGTAACAACTGACACTGCAGAAATACAAACGATCATGAGAGATTACTACAAGCAACTCTATGCCAATAAAATGGACAACCTGGAAGAAATGGACAAATTCTTAGAAAAGCACAACCTTCCGAGACTGAGCCAGGAAGAAATAGAAAATATGAACAGACCAATCACAAGCACTGAAATTGAAACTGTGATTAAAAATCTTCCAACAAACAAAAACCCAGGACCAGATGGCTTCACAGGCGAATTCTACCCAACATTTAGAGAAGAGCTAACAACTATTCTTCTCAAACTCTTCCAAAATATAGCAGAGGGAGGAACACTCCCAAACTCATTCTATGAGGCCACCATCACCCTGATACCAAAACCAGACAAAGATGTCACAAAGAAAGAAAACTACAGGCCAGTATCACTGATGAACATAGATGCAAAAATCCTCAACAAAATACTAGCAAACAGAATCCAACAGCACATTAAAAGGATCATACACCATGATCAAGTGGGGTTTATTCCAGGAATGCAAGGATTCTTCAATATACGCAAATCAATCAACGTGATACACCATATTAACAAATTGAAGGATAAAAACCATATGATCATCTCAGTAGATGCAGAGAAAGCTTTCAACAAAATTCAACACCCATTTATGGTAAAAACCCTGCAGAAAGTAGGCATAGAGGGAACTTTCCTCAACATAATAAAGGCCATATATGACAAACCCACAGCCAACATCATCCTCAATGGTGAAAAACTGAAACCATTTCCACTAAGATCAGGAAGAAGAGAAGGTTGCCCACTCTCACCACTATTATTCAACATAGTTTTGGAAGTTTTAGCCACAGCAATCAGAGAAGAAGAAGAAGTAAAATGAATACAAATTGGAAAAGAAGAAGTAAAGCTGTCACTATTTGCAGATGACATGATACTATACATAGAGAATCCTAAAGAGGCTACCAGAAAACTACTAGAGCTAATCAATGAATTTGGTAAAGTAGCAGGATACAAAATTAATGCACAGAAATCTCTTGCATTCCTATACACTAATGATGAAAAATCTGAAAGTGAAATTAAGAAAACACTCCCATTTACCATTGCAACAAAAAGAATAAAATACCTAGGAATAAACCTACCTAAGGAGACAAAAGACCTGTATGCAGAAAACTATAAGACACTGATGAAAGAAATTAAAGATGATACAAATAGATGGAGAGATATACCATGTTCTTGGATTGGAAGAATCAACATTGTGAAAATGACTCTACTACCCAAAACAATCTACAGATTCAATGCAATCCCTATCAAACTACCACTGGCATTTTTCACAGAACTAGATCAAAAAATTTCACAATTTGTATGGAAACACAAAAGACCCCAAATAGTAAAAGCAGTGTTGAGAAAGAAAAATGGAGCTGGAGGAATCAGGCTCCTTGACTTCAGACTATACTACAAAGCTACAGTAATCAAGGCAGTATAGTACTGGCAGAAAAACAGAAACATAGATCAATGGAACAGGATAGAAAGCCCAGAGATAAACTCACGCACATATGGTCACCTTATCTTTGATAAAGGAGACAAGCATATACAGTGGAGAACAGACAGCCTCTTCAATAAGTGGTGCTGGGAAAACTGGACAGGTACATGTAAAAGTATGAAGTTAGAACACTCCCTAACACCATACACAAAAATAAACTCAAAATGGATTAAAGACCTAAATGTAAGGCCAGACACTATCAAACTCTTAGAGGAAAACATAGGCAGAACACTGTATGACATAAATCACAGCAAGATTCTTTTTGACCCAGCTCCTAGAGAAATAGAAATAAAAACAAAAATAAACAAATGGGACCTAATGAAACTTAAAAGCTTTTGCACAGCAAAGGAAACCATAAACAAGACCAAAAGACAACCCTCAGAATGGTAGAAAATATTTGCAAATGAAGCAACTGACAAAGGATGAATCTCCAAAATTTACAAGCAGCTAATGCAGCTCAATAACAAAAAAAACAAACAACCCAATCCAAAAATGGGCAGAAGACCTAAATAGACATTTCTCCAAAGAAGATAGACAGATTGCCAACAAACACATGAAAGGATGCTCAACATCATTAATCATTAGAGAAATGCAAATCAAAACTACAATGAGATATCATCTCACACCGGTCAGAATGACCATCATCAAAAAATCTAGAAACAATAAATGCTGAGAGAGGGTGTGGAGAAAAGGGAACCCTCTTGCACTGTTGGTGAGAATGTAAATTGATACAGCCACTATGGAGAACAGTATGGAGGTTTCTTAAAAAACTAAAAATAGAACTACCATACGACCCAGAAATCCCACTACTGGGCATATACCCTGAGAAAACCAGAATTCAAAAAGAGTCATGTACCAAAATGTTCATTGCAGCTCTATTTACAATAGCCAGGACATGGAAGCAACCTAAGTGTCCATCAACAGATGAATGAATAAAGAATATGTGGCATATATATACAATGGAATATTACTCAGCCATAAAAAGAAACGAAATTGAGTTATTTGTACTGAGGTGGATGGACCTAGAGTCTGTCATACAGAGTGAAGTAAGTCAGAAAGAGAAAAACAAATACCGTATGCTAACACATATATATGGAATCTAAGAAAAAAAAAAAACGTCATGAAGAACCTAGGGGTAGGACGGGAATAAAGACACAGACCTACTAGAGAATGGACTTGAGGATATGGGGAGGGGGAAGGGTAAGCTGTGACAAAGTGAGAGAGTGGCATGGACATATATACACTACCAAACGTAAAATAGATAGCTAGTGGGAAGCAGCCGCATAGCACAGGGAGATCAGCTCGGTCCTTTGTGACCACCTAGAAGGGTGGGATAGGGAGGGTGGGAGGGAGATGCAAGAGGGAGGAGATATGGGGATATATGTATATGTATAACTGATTCACTTTGTTAGAAAGCAGAAACTGGCACACCATTGTAAAGCAATTATACTCCAATAAAGATGTTAAAAAAAAAAAAATCTGCTGTCCTGGGGGGAAAAAATGAGTGATTGGTTTTACTAGATGCATCGTTCAAGCCAGCCTAGAATCTCTAGAAATAATCTCTTCCTACCCCAGGGGACAAATCTGTCCAGACAACTGGAATCCTAAAGCAGAGATGTAGTAGAAAGCCTGGCAACATTTCTCTACTCATGGGATGACAATAAGAAAAATAAATAAATTGCTATAAAAGATTTTAATTGCTTCCGAAGAGCATAAGAAATACCCTCGCTCATGACCACTTGTGAAATAAATAAAAAGTCAGAACCTTGATAAATTCTGATTTCCTAACTGATCTTTATTAGTCTTTGTTTTTATATGCTAATCTGAAAAAGACTTTTATAAACATATGTTTGCATCTTATCCATTGTCCCCAAACTGGCTAAAACATGTCATAGTCTCCATAATGAGGCTGTCTAGACTTTAAAAAGTATAATAAGATCTTGATGCTGAAATCTGTAGAATGTGACTCTTACAATATCAAATACGAAAATGTTAAGCTTTTACTCTGTCAGGTACCATTCTGGTCCTTTTACGTTATTGCCTCATTTTGTTCTTGTAACTATCCTCTTAGTTAGGTATTTAAATATTATTTTCATGTTCACAAATGGGAAAATAAGTTTAGGAAAACATTGCTATTAAGCAATGGAACAAAGATTTGAACCCATATGGTCATACACTGAGGACTTTGTAATACAAAATTATAAATAACCATTAAAGGTAGAAATCACTTTTTGCTTGAGGATTGTTGACTGATGTGTGTGTGTGTGTGTGTGTGTGTGTGTGTTTCACATCTATCAAAAGGTTAATATGGGCCAAGTACTAGATTATCTCATTCTGTTAACACCCTTCAATGTATGTACCATTATTATTTGCAGATTAGGAGACATGTTTAGGAAGAATCATTTTTTCAGATGCATAAATATGAGGGTATCCCATTTCATTAGAAAACTGAGTCTAGTAATCTACATTAATACGTTCAAAGACTACATATACCAGTTAGCTTTACTTTATCCCATCCTCATTTGTTGCTCTAGTACAAATGTAGTAAGAAAGGGTATAATGATGCTTTGTGCCAAGACTCCCCTCTCCAACCTCACACCGCCTGCATTAACCAGGAAGAATAACCCAGTATGTGTGTCTTATTGAAAATGGGTCAGTATTGTCCCCCATCAAAGGACAGACTTTATTTTTAATTTGTCATTTACTGGTAACATGTTGCTGAAAGGAATTTTTAAGTCTCATTTGATTTTACCATTGGAGTAAAACTCTCCAGACGATGCCATGACATACCTCCTCATCCTTCTGAATTTATACCTATCTTTTTGGATAGGCAATGTCTACACTCACTTCTTAAGACTCCAACTTTTAGAATTTAGAATCTAAGATTCATAATATCCTTTTATAAATGACAACAGTATATGAAGACAAATTTATTTGTGCCCTAAAACCAGCCTACTTGTAAGTCATTACTTTCTGACCAGGGAACATTCTGTGGCCCTTTTTTAAACAAAGCAGAAAATAGTACCTGACTGGTCTTTTTTTTTCCCCCCATTATAGTGTACTTAGTGATGGTGTTATCAACAGAGAATTCATGCAGATTATTGAATCCTAAACTGCCCTTTAAGTTGAGAACAGTATGTGCTTTTGCTCTGAAGGCTAAAAATTTTACGTCCTACCTAGGTTGCTTCCCTAATTTACCAAGTTAATCATGCTCAATGCCAAAAATTCAAACATGGAAAAATATAAAAAAGAAAACATGATCTCACCATTCAGAGATAACCACTGTTTTTATTGGTAGATAGCCTTCCAACTTCTAAAAATTATATTTTTTTCAGACTAAGAATATGATATACTCTTTTGTAACTTGCCTTTTCAGTTTACAATGTGGGCCTCTTTCTGTCAAGTACATGTAGATCTATATGATAATTTAGAAATGGCTGCATTGTATCCTAGTGTATGTGGGTCCCATCCTTTATTTATCGAATCCCATGATGGACAGATAGACTTTTTACGATTTTCGCTAGTATAAACAATGTTGCAAAGAACATTGATGTACAGCCATCCATATTTATATATTTGTCTGATAATGTGAGGACTGGCTTTATTCCAGTAGACTTAAACATCAGGAAGGGTTCTTTGAGACTTCTTGTATGAGGGATAAGTTGCTAGTCAGTAACCATTTTTTATCATCTAAAGGCTCAGCCTGCACTTGGGTTGTGAATAGATAGATTGCCTTAGAAACTACAATTACAAAGGCACTTCTGTCAGTTATGAATATGACATTGAGAAGCTGTGTTTTAACTCTGTCCTAATTGCTCATATTTAAAACAACTGCTGACTGGCTTCTACCTTAAGGGACAGTTTATATTTTAAAACAATGGCACTGGCAGCTGCTAAAGTGTCTGTGATATTACCCATACAGGTTGCCTTTGTCCATACAACTGGTTAAGTAATTAAGCACAGGCTAGCGTGGGGAACACTACTAATAGGAAGCACCTGTTTATAGTCTCACGGATTGTAAGTTGTAGCTTAATATCTTCTCTCCTCAAAATCATAGCCAGTGGGATAGTTCTGTGATCCTGTCCTTTGGGAAATGGAAGTATGCAGGGGAAAGCCTGCCATTTCTGCCTTACTGTAGAAGCCAGCGAGCTTACATAGCCCCAGAGTACCCAGGGCTACTGAAGCTGGGGAGTTGGGCTGATTACTCTCAAACTTCCATCATCAGCAAGAATCAGGTAGCCCAGACCCAAGAGATAGGTTGCACACGTTAAAAACTAAAAGAGTAGATATATAGTCTTAGAATGATTTAGAAACAAAAGCAGATGACAGGTAAATATATTCTAGGTCAGCATATCAGCAACAAAGCTCAGGCAGATCACAAACAACTGCCACAGAAAATGACAGAGAATTGTCTATCATATGATCAAAGTTAGAGAAATGGCTGATGCCTAACGTTCTTAGTCATAGGGATCTCTGTCACACGTGGAATAGAAAGACACAGAGATGACAGGTGGTAGGAATGAATGACCCTGTATCCGCATTGTCATTTAACAGCTAGTTTATCTGCATCAACCCAAATGGTTGCTCAAGCTCTCATCTTGTCAAGTACTCTTGGCCCAGGTCACTGCAATCTCTGTTTGCCTTGATCAGCTCTTCTGCTGCCACTCTTAATAGTGCTAGCTAGGCTTCAACAACAGAACCTAACCAGATGATGCCAGAGGACCTCATTTCTGCTGGGTGGTTTTGTTGTGGGCTTTTTCTGGGTTGTTTGTTTGTTTGTTTTGAAACAAAACTGCTGTCTTCTCTGTAAATCATTCAGGATTGTTTTTTTAAATACCATTAAAACTAAAATCACGTGTTTACGGAAACACTACAAATCTGACCAGTTTGGTGCATTCCCTATCATTATTTTCCTCCATGTCCTAGAAAAAAATGGTTAAACATGTATAGAAATTCTGATTCTCCCTTTATACATCCATTGCTTGTCATGCCCCCCAAATAGGAAAAATTTGGTAATTAAAATAGTCAGCAGTATAAGGAACCAGAACTCACTTTTTCTAATCAAAAATTAACAGCTACACTTCTATTTCCTCTTGTTGAAATCCCACCTATCTGTTAAGGGCTAACTGGGATGAAGTTTTCCCTGACCCCCCAACTTCTACACTCAAAGGATATGATTTTTCTCTTCTCTTAACCTCCATTGTACGTAGACTGTAAGAGGTGCTATAAGAGACATGTAGTTAGTTTCATGTTATAGTTGTTTGTACATTTATCCTTTCCTTCCTAATAACTTATAAGGGTGCTTATTATGGTACTCTGCAGATATTTTATTCAGTAAAAATTTGTGGGTGGATGAAAGGGAGGAAGGGAGCATTTTCTTACCTTTGCCTATATTAATTGCAAATTAATGCCCTGTGTGTAAGCAGTATAGTGGAAGGTGAATTTGCAGGACCAGTTCCTGATTCATTGCTAATGATTGGATTATTACTTAATCAACAGACAGTTTTTGAGAAACCACTGTGTGTAACCCACTGTGATAGACACCTGAGCGGTTCTGTTACAGTTTGTGTAGTTTCTGCTGGTTTGCTCTTTAACATAAGTTTCACATATCTAATATACTTGGGAGCTTTTCCAACTATTTTCTAACATTATTCACATTTTTATTTGTCGCCCTTTCCCGTATTTTCCAGATAGGCCGGCATTGTCATCAGACTTTCAACCTCGTAGAAAATTTGTCTTAGGGCCCGATTGCATTTCCTAGTGAAGAAGCGAACATAATGCATGGCCAATAAATAAAACCAAGGACATTTTAAAAAATCCTGTTCATTAGCTTTGACATTGAGTCCAAAGATAATCGATGGCAAGGTCTGTGGCAGTTGAAATACTGAATATACTGATTTTATTTTTTCTGTGCCATACTTTTCCAAAATCCCTTGAAATACTCAAGTTATCAATTAGGTAAATACTAGTCATTTAAAATCCCAAGAGGTTGGTTGTACATGTTATGAAAATATCATGTTTATGACAGATAAAAGTAAGCATTGCATATTTTCTACATTTGTAGCTTAACATGGATTAAGTTTTTAATGCCTTGAAGTAATATTATTGTACTATGTGGTTTTACTTTTATCACGTATTTCAGTCTTCTTAA
Source organism: Balaenoptera physalus (assembly GCF_965194825.1). Classification (NCBI taxonomy): domain Eukaryota; kingdom Metazoa; phylum Chordata; class Mammalia; order Artiodactyla; family Balaenopteridae; genus Balaenoptera; species Balaenoptera physalus. Next base: position 86,432,129 of record NC_138903.1, read on the forward strand.
AGTTGCTATAATTGAGTTTGTTTGATAATGTACCTTTATATTACTACGAGACTTGATAGTTTGCAAAATATGAGGTTCATAATAGAGATAGTCAAGTTACTACCAGGCAGGGAGGATAAGAAGAAAGTGAAATATAGAAAAGTGATTTAATCTCACTACTGCAGTTTTGTAAAATATAATTTGTTTTTCCCCAGCACAGCAGAGTTTCATGCTGATAACAAGCTACTGAATTAATAATAATAAATCCATTGCAACTATTGAGACTTTTCCTTTAATAACATAACGAATGCTGAGCATTAAGAAAAAGAAAGGCATTCTTTGTACAGATGTTACCTAGAGCAGATCTACATCCCCAAGCATAGGAAAAATGCCATCATACCCTGAGCAATATCAATGTGAAAGTAATTTGTGCATCTTAATTAGAATACTGTATTTTCTACACAAAGGCATGCTGTTTCCTGGAACACATTTGCTTATTTTCCAATTGGAAAGATATTTAGGGGTCTATTTTGTTATCATTACATGTGCTTAACTCCAATTACAGTTAATGGGAGTTGTGTGTCTATAGTCACAGTAGCCTCTGAACTACTTTAACATTACTGCTTTCCATTACCATCCTCGTTAAAATAACTTTCATCTCTTCTGCTGACCTGAACTACCATGGTAATCTGGGTTTCTGCTTTCTTTGCGTGGATTTGTTTGCATGTAATGAAGGATATAGATTACATAACATGGCCTGTTTCTAGTTTTGAAAACATTACGATGTCACTGAGATTAGAATAGGGTTAGAACTATTTAAGTAGAGGTAATTGGTTGGCTTCTAGGCATGCATTTTTGCACTAGCACCCTGTGTATACAATTCTGTTGGAATAAAATACTTTAATATATTTTATCACCTGTGGTATCTAGTGGAAACCAAATTTGTAAAACATATAAAATATATGAGAAAATAAGGTTTACAAGCTAGAGGCACTACACTTTATCAACAACAAAACTATACATTTGATTCCAATTATTCAAAATTTTGACGAAGCAAAAATAATGAGAATAAGTGTATTATAAAATCTCTTAAGTAGAATTGGTGATGCTCTTTTCCTTAGTGCTGGCCTGTGCTGTATTTTCAGAAGAAAAGTGGTTAGCCAGCAGGAAAAAAAAAAAAAAAGTGTCAGAAGACAGGGAAAGAGGCTTATTAAGTCTTTAAGAAAATGAAGAACCTGAGGAGAACTCTTAAAAACATCGTTAGGGACTTTAGAGTCACTTGACTCATTGGCACTCAGGAAATAGACATCTGCCTATCCTTACTAGGATAGCCTAGTTAGTACCTATTGGGTTTGTTTGTCAAACTGTATTGTTTTCAAGTTGTTTTGTGATTATAGCATGATGTAGAGTTCTAAAATGTGCCCTAAAAATACATGTTTGAAATGAAAATATAAATTATAGAGGATTATCTCCACTAGGTATTAAAACATATTATGAGACAAATAATGAAATCAGAAGTCATTGGCACAAAAATAGTTGGAAAAATACTTAAGTCAATGGAACAGAAATGTACCCTAGTATAGATAATTTAATATATAAAAAAGAAATATCATAGGGTTTCCCTGGTGGCACAGTGGTTAAGAATCTGCCTGCCAACGCAGGGAACACAGGTTCAAGCCCTGGTCTGGGAAGATCCCACATGCCACGGAGCAACTAAGCCCGTGTGCCACAACTACTGAGCCCACGTGCCTACAGCCTGTGCTCCGCAACAAGAGAAGCCACCGCAATGAGAAGCCCGTGAGCCGCAATGAGGAGTAGCCCCCCACTCGCCACAACTGGAGAAAGCCCGCGTGCAGCAACAAACACTCAACACAGCCAAAAATAAATAAATTAAATAAATAAATGTATATTAACATACACACACACACACACACACACACACACACACACATCTTTAAAAAAAACAACAAAAAAAGAAATATCATGAATCAATGTAGAAATTCATGATTATTCAACAGATGATGCTGGAACAACCCATTTCCTCTTTGCAAGGAAAAAAGCAAGCAAGCAAGCAATGTGGAAACTTACCTGACATTGTACAACAAAATAAATTCTAGATCATTTAAATAAGTGTTAGAAAAAAATCAAACCTTAAAGGAGAAGAGATATCAGGACTTCCCTGGTGGCGCAGTGGTTAAGAATCTGCCTGCCAATGCAGGGGACACGGGTTCGAGGCCTGGTCCTGGAGGATCCCACATGCCGCGGAGCAACTAAGCCCGTGCGCCACAACTACTGAGCCTGCGCTCTAGAGCCTGCAAGCCACAACTACTGAAGCCCGCCTGCCTAGATCCCGTGCTCCGCAGCAAAGAGAAGCCACCGCAATGAGAAGCCCGCACACCACAACGAAGAGTAACCCCCGCTCACCACAACTAGAGACAGCCTGCGTACGTAGCAATGAAGACCCAACGCAGCCATAAATAAATAAATAAATAAATAGATACATTTTAAAAAAGGAAGAAGAAGAAGAGATATAGTTGAATGTTTATCAAATGTCTCTGGCTAGAGAAAGACTTCCTAAGGTTAACAATAAAGGAATGGATCACAGTGTAAAAGATCGATCAATTTATTGGGCAAGGGATATGACCAGCATTTAAAGGAAGAAATATAAATGGATAATAACATATGAAAATTTTCACTTTACTGAGATTTGAAGAAGGGCCAAAAGAATCAGATGCCATTAGTTACTTTTCATATTAGCACATTTTAAAAAACTTAATACCCAACAATAAGACAGACAAATTCATTTACTTACTGCCAATTGGGTTTAAATTAATACAAGTATTCTGGAATACAATTTGGACTTAATTTTGCATACTTAACAATGCCACTTCTACACATGATGTATATAATAAGATATAAACTACAAGGATATTCATTGCAAGGCTTTGTATAATAGCAAAAACTTGGAAGCAACCTACATGTCCAACAGCAGAGAAATGGTTAACCAAATTGTGACATATTTATATAAAAAGAAGAGTATGTGGCCATTAAAAATCATGTTTTCAATATCATGTTTCAGAAGTTTAATGACATGGAAAATTTCTACAATAAAATGTTAAATGAAAAAGTAGAACACCAATTTGAATATATAGTTTGAGCTCAACTTTTTTTTTTTTTTTAAAGACATTATTCTGTAAGTGAAGAGAACGAATCTAGTCAACAAACTGGCTGTCCTCCACCAAGAGGCTAGGCCCAAGCCTAATTCTGTTGCCACTTTCCTTCCAGTCGTTTCTAGTGAGTGAGAAACTGTATCAAGTCAGGATCCCCAAAAGCACAGAAAAAAACATAAACCGTTTTGGAATCATGGGACAGAAGGGAAAAAAGATGTAAGTTCATATGATATGATTTCACTATAACAGTCTAAAATAATTATCTTTCATCAGTGTTTGGCATACAAATAGCTACTCAATAGACATTTCCCAAAGCAACCTAAAGTTTTCTTGGTTTTCTTAGCCTGAGCTGTGCAAACCCCATCCTCTGTTTGCTCTTTTTGCTGGAAACAATGCCTGTCCATTGATGGTCAATCTGCCACACCATCATTTTTGAAGAGTTTTGGAGAAAAGAAAGCTCACAGTAAATTGCAGAGGCTTTCTTTTCCTTTGTTTTCTAGCCAACTAATTATCATTAAAACGGGATGTTTTGTAGCACAATGTGCAGTATATGCCAGGCACACTTATTTTATGTTACCCTATTGGAAGGGTATAGTTGCATTGTGTTAGGTCAACGTTGATACATCTAACGTGCCTATGAAGCACCAGGAAGGAAACAGTTCTTCCATAGACAACAGATGGATGCCTAGCCTGGGGGGAAATGAATAATGGACATGGTCTTTTTATCACATGTTTTCAATCTCAACTTGACCTACTCATGCAATATACAACACACAGCTCTGTACCTTTGGCATACACTCACTTTATTAGAGGAGTAATTAAACGTTCCCAGGTTACATTCCACAGGCTTGAGTCCTTTGGTCTATCTCACACCACGTTTTGTTTAAGCTTTATCTATGATATGCTTATTCCTCAGTTATCTCACTTTGACAAAGTTTTCAGTAGGAAGGAAATTAGCAGTGTAGATTTAGGTATGATCTGAAATTTTGTGACATTCAGGTATTTCATGGATGATGTGCTTTGTACATAGTTGTTGAATAAATGATTGCATGAATGAATTTTAGAGCAATACAATAACAGGTTTAATCTATTCACTCAGGACTCCATTGGGAAGGTTTTGAGATGAATGCCAAATCAATTTATGCTCAGAAAAAGCATAAAGCTTCTTGCTCTTATGACAGTGGAGAAAGGCTTGAAAGTGGTTTGAGCTGGTTAACCTGATATTCACAATGTGCAGAATCATGTCAAAGCTGGACCATGTATTTATATTCTCTTTTTGTGACAGATTGGCATATTGTTTTAGGTTTGGTCACCCCTCCTCCATGGACTGCACATTTTCATGTAACTATTCCCCTCTCTTCAATTTCACACTATGGCCAGGTTACTGTCTGTAATGTCAGAATCTTTTCACCTTCACATAGGGCATCAAGCCTTTGGTGACCAAAAAGAATCTGATAGGGTATGTATGCCCAACTATGGTGGATTTAGAGGGTACATCTTGGGATGGACATCTCAGGCTCTACTGTTGCATTAATCCTTGTGTTTACAAACAATAGAATCCCTTAATGAATTCTTAGACCATGAGGATACATTGGACTCTCTAGGATTTCTTATTCACTGTGTTACCTCATGCATTCAGAAAATGGAAACAGAGGAACATTATGACAAATCATGTTCCCCCAACCTCTGATGAAATGTATTTTCCTGTATCTCATTGCACAATATCCCCAACAAGTATACACACATAGCCTGATGCCTCCCCCCATCTTCCTCTCTTTCATTTCCAAAAACACAACAAGGCAAATTGGAAAGGGAAGCCACTACTTATTAACAAAGCCCTCCACATCACCTCAGGTAAATACATATTTTTAAAACTATTGACTTTTTGGAGGAGAGACTCCTATGTTTTTCCATCTAAGCTATTCTAGTATCAGTAGTGTTGGGAGAATAAGACTGGGTAGAAAAGTGGATTTGGTTCAGTCTGGGGCTCCTGGAGCTCTCAAATCATATCACATGGGCACCTGCCTCCTTCACCTATGTTTCCAAATAGGAAGTGCAATCACTCTCACAATCACCCAAATTACTCCATCACCCCAACAGCAATAATAACTAGCATTTGCTCTTTTCTCATAAATTTGATGCCAACCATGTGTCCTGACCTTATGAGGGTCAAACCACTGATCTTTTACCCATTAGTATTTAATGCTATAAATATAGAAGTTGTATTTTTAAATATTCAATGATTCTCAATCTCTGCCTCAAAGAAGGCATGAATCCAAGTATGAAAATTGCTATCATTAGATTGCGAGCTATTAGACTGTGAGAAGAGATGAATATTTATATTCATATATATCCATATTATATATACATATAACATATTATCATCCAAATTGCACTTCTACCTGATCCATACAGCTCTAGAGTATAAATATATTTTGTACCTAAAATAGTTTTAAAATACATACAGAGAATCATAAATAAATCACGAAAACCCAGAGCATTCGTTGCTGGCATTGTTTCTTTTCTCTTCTTTTTAACATCTTTATTGGAGTATAATTGCTTTACAATGGTGTGTTAATTTCTGCTGTATAACAAAGTGAATCAGCTATATATATACATATATCCCCATATCCCCTCCCTCTTGCATCTCCCCCTCACCCTCCCTATCCCACCCTCTAGGTGGTCACAAAGCACCAAGCTGATCTCCCCGTGTGATGTAGCTGCTTCCCACTAGCTATCTATTTTACATTTAGTAGTGTGTATATGTCAGTGCTACTCTCTCACTTCATCCCAGCTTACCCTTCCCCCTCCCCGTGTCCTCAAGTCCATTCTTTACGTCTGCGTCTTTATTCCTGTCCTGCCCCTAGGTTCATTAGAACCCTTTTTTTTAGATTCCATATATATGTGTTAGCATACGGTATTTGCTTCTGACTTACTTCACTCTGTATGACAGACTCTAGGTCCATCCACCTCACTACAAATAACTCAATTTCATTTCTTTTTATGGCTGAGTAATATTCCCTTGTATATATGTGCCATATCTTCTTTATCCATTCATCTGTCAATGGACACTTAGGTTGCTTCCATGTCCTGGCTATTGTAAATAAAGCTGCAATGAACATTGTGGTACATGACTCTTTTTGAACTATGGTTTTCTCAGGGTATATGCCCAGTAGTGGGATTGCTGGGTCGTATGGTAGTCCTATTTTTAGATTTTTAAGGAACCTCCATACTGTTCTCCATAGTGGCTGTATCATTTACATTCCCACCAACAGTGCAAGAGGGTTGCATCTCATCCACATCCTCTCCAGCATTTATTGTTTGTAGATTTTTTGATGATGGCCATTCTGACCGGTGTGAGGTGATACCTCATTGTGGTTTTGATTTGCATTTCTCTAATGATTAGTAATGTTGAGCATCCTTTCATGTGTTTGTTGGCAACGTGTATGTCTTCTTAGGAGAAATGTCTATTTGCTCTTCTGCCCATTTTTGGATTGGGTTGTTTGTTTTTTTGTGCAAAAGCTTTTAAGTTTCATTAGGTCCCATTTGTTTATTTTTGTTTTTATTTTCATTACTCTAGGAGTTGGGTCAAAAAGGATCTTGCTGTGATTTATGTCATACAGTGTTCTGCCTATGTTTTCCTCTAAGAGTTTGATAGTGTCTGGCCTTACATTTAGGTCTTTAATCCATTTTGAGTTTATTTTTATGTATGGTGCTCAGGAGTGTTCTAATTTCATTCTTTTACATGTAGCTGTCCAGTTTTCCCAGCACCACTTATTGAAGAGGCTGTCTTTTCTGCATTGTATATTCTTGCCTCCTTTATCAAAAATAAGGTGACCATATGTGCATGGTTTTATCTCTGGGCTTTCTATCATGTTCCATTGATCTATATTTCTGTTTTTGTGCCAGTACCATACTGTCTTGATTACTGTAGCTTTGTAGTATAGTCTGAAGTCAGGGAGCCTGATTCCTCCAGTTCCATTTTTCTTTCTCAACACTGCTTTTACTATTTGGGGTCTTTTGTGTTTCCATACAAATTGTGAAATTTTTTGTTCTAGTTCTGTGAAAAATGCCATTGGTAGTTTGATAGAGATTGCATTGAATCTGTACATTGCTTTCGGTAGTATATTTTCACAATGTTGATTCTTCCAATCCAAGAACATGGTATATCTCTTCCTCCATTTGTATCTTTAATTTCTTTCATCAGTGTCTTATAGTTTTCTGCATACAGGTCTTTTGTCTCCTTAGGTAGGTTTATTCCGAGGTATTGCATTCTTTTTGTTGCAATGGTAAATGGGAGTGTTTCCTTAATTTCTCTTTCAGATTTTTCGTCGTTAGTGTATAGGAATGCCAGAGATTTCTGTGCATTAATTTTGTATCCTGCTACTTTACCAAATTCATTGATTAGCTCTAGTAGTTTTCTGGTAACATCTTTAGGATTCTCTATGTATAGTATCGTCATCTGCAAACAGTGACAGTTTTACGTCTTCTTTTCCAATTTGGATTCATTTTATTTCTTTTTCTTCTCTGATTGCCATGGCTAAAACTTCCAAAACTATGTTGAATAATAGTGGTGAGAGTGGGCAACCTTGCCTTGTTCCTGATCTTAGAGAAAATGGTTTCAGTTTTTCACCATTGAGGATGATGTTGGCTGTGGGTTTGTCGTATATGGCCTTTATTATGTTGAGGAAGTTTCCCTCTATGCCTACTTTCTGGAGAGTTTTTATCATAAAAGGGTGTTGAATATTGTTGAAGCTTTTTCTGTATCTACTGAGATGATCATATGGTTTTCATCCTTCAGTTTGTTAATATGGTGTATCACATTGATTGATTTTCATATATTGAAGAATTCTTTCATTCCTGGGATAAACCCCACTTGATCATGGTGTATGATCCTTTTAATGTGCTGTTGGATTCTGTGTGCTTGTATTTTGTTGAGTATTTTTGCACCTATGTTCATCAGTAATATTGGCCTGCAGTTTTGTTTTGTTTTTTTTGTGACATCTTTGTCTGGTTTTGGTGTCAGGGTGATGGTGGCCTCGTACAATGAGTTTGGGAGTGTTCCTCCCTCTGCTATATTTTGGAAGAGTTTGAGAAGGATAGGTGTTAGCTCTTCTCTAAATGTTGGATAGAATTCGCCTGTGAAGCCATCTGATCCTGGGCTTTTGTTTGTTGGAAGCTTCTTAATGACAGTTTCAATTTCAGTGCTTGTGATTGGTCTGTTTATATTTTCTGTTTCTTCCTGGTTCAGTCTCGGAAGGTTGTGCTTTTTTCAAAATTTGTCCATTTCTTCCAGGTTGTCCATTTTATTGGCATAGAGTTGCTTGTAGTAATCTCTCATGATCGTTTGTATTTCTGCAGTGTCAGTTGTTACTTCTCCTTTTTCATTTCAAATTCTGTTGATTTGAGTCTTCGCCCTTTTTTTCTTGATGAGTCTGGCTAATGGTTTATCAATTTTGTTTATCTTCTCACAGAACCAGCTATTAGTTTTATTGGTTTTTGCCTTTGTTTCTATCGTTTCTTTTTCATGTATTTCTGATGTGATCTTTATGATTTCTTTCCATCTGCTAACTTTGGGGGTTTTTTTGTTCTTCTTTCTCTAATTGCTTCAGGTGTAAGGTTAGGTTGTTTATTTGAGATGTTTCTTCTTTCTTGAGGTAGGATTGTATTGCTATAAACTTTCCTCTTAGAACTGCTTTTGCTGCATCCCATAGGTTTTGGGTCATCGTGTTTCCATTGGCATTTGTCTCTAGGTATTTTTTGATTTCCTCTTTGATTTCTTCAGTGATCTCTTGGTTATTTAGTAGCGTATTGTTTAGCCTCCATGTGTTTGTATTTTTTACAAATTTTTTCCTGTAACTGATATCTAGTCTCATAGCGTTGTGGTTGGAAAAGTTACTTGATACGATTTCAATTTTCTTAAATTTACCAAGGCTTGATTTGTGACCCAAGATATGATCTATCCTGAAGAATGCTCCATGAGTACTTGAGAAGAAAGTGTATTCTGTTGTTTTTGGATGGAATGTCCTATAAATATCAATGAAGTCCCTCTTGTTTAATGTGTCATTTAAAGCTTGTGTTTCCTTATTTATTTCATTTTGGATGATCTATCCATTGGTGAAAGTGGGGTGTTAAAGTCCCCTACTATGACTGTGTTCCTGTCGATTTCCCCTTTTATGACTGTTAGCATTTGCCTTATGTATTGTGGTGCTCCTGTGTTGGGTGCATAAATATTTACAATTGTTGTATCTTCTTCTTGGATTGATTCCTTGATCATTATGTAGTGTCCTTCTTTGTCTCTTGTAATAGCCTTTATTTTAAAGTCTATTTTCTCTGATATGAGAATTGCTACTCCAGCTTTCTTTCGATTTCCATTTGCATGGAATATCTTTTTCCGTCCCCTCACTTTCAGTCTGTATGTGTCCCTAGGTCTGAAGTGGGTCTCTTGTAGACAGCGGATATATGGGTCTTGTTTTTGTATCCATTCTGCCAGTCTATGTCTTTTGGTTGGAGCATTTAATCCATTTTCATTTAAGGTAATTATCGATATGTATGTTCCTATTACCATTTTCTTAATTGTTTGGGGTTTGTTTTTGTAGGCCTTTTCCTCCTCTTGTGTTTCCTGCTTAGAAAAGTTCCTTTAGCATTTGTTGTAAATCTGGTTTGGTGGTGCTGAATTCTCTTAACTTTTGCTTGTCTGTAAGGTTTTTAATTTCTCCATCAAACCTGAATGAGATCCTTGCTGAATAGAGTAATCTTGGTTGTAGTTTTTTCCCTTTCTTCACTTTAAATATGTCCTGACGCTTCCTTCTGGCTTGCAGAGTTTGAGCTGAAAGATCAGCTCTTAACCTTGTGGGGATTCTCTTGTATGTTATTTGTTGCTTTTCCCCTGCTGCTTTTAATATTTTTTCTTTGTATTTAATTTTTGATAGTTTGATTAATATGTGTCTTGACCTGTTTCTACTTGGATTTATCCTGTATGGGACTCTCTGTGCTTCCTGGACTTGATTGACTATTTCCTTTCCCATGTTAGGGAAGTTTTCAACTATAATCTCTTCAAATATTTTCTCAGTCCCTTTCTTTTTCTTTCTTCTTCTGAGACCCCTTTAAGTTGAATGTTGGTGCGTTTAATGTTGTCCCAGAGGTCTCTGAGACCCGTCCTCAATCTTTTCATTCTTTTTTCTTTATTCTGCTCTGTGGTATTTCAACTATTTTATCTTCCAGGTCACTTATCCGTTCTTCTGCGTCAGTCATTCTGCTATTGATTCCTTCTAGAGAATTTTTAATTTCATTTATTGTGTTGTTCATCGTTTGTTTGGTCTTTAGTTCTTCTAGGTCCTTGTTAAACGCTTCTTTTATTTTCTCCATTCTATTTCCAAGATTTTGGATCATCTTTACTACCCTTGCTATGAATTCTTTTACAGGCAGACTGCCTATTTCGTCTTTATTTGTTTGGTCTGGTGGGTTTTTACCTTGCTCCTTCATCTGCTGTGTGTTTCTCTGTCTTCTCATTTTGTTTAGCTTACTGTGTTTGGGGTCTCCTTTGTGCAGGCTGCAGGTTTGTAGTTCCCATTGTTTTTGGTGTCTGCCCCCAGTGGGTGAGGTTGGTTCAGTGGGTTGTGTAGGCTTCCTGGTGGAGGGGACTGGTGCCTGTGTTCTGGTGGGCAGGGCTGGATCTCGTGTTTCTGGTGAGCAGGGCCGCATCCCATGGTGTGTTTTGGGGTGTCTGTGAACTTAGTATGATTTTAGGCAGCCTCTCTGCTAATGGGTGGGGTTGTGTTCCTGTCTTGCTAGTTGTTTGGCATGGGGCATCCAGCACTGTAGCTTGCTGGCCATTGGGTGGAGGTGGGTCTTAGCATTGAGGCGGAGTTCTCTGGGACAGCTCTCGCTGATTGATATTATGGGAGGCCAGGAGGTTTCTGGTGTCCAATGTCCTGAACTCGGCTCTGCCACCTCAGAGGCTCAGGCCTGACACCAGGCCAGAGCACCGAGACCCTGTCAGCCACACAGCTTGGAAGAAAAAGGGAAAAAAAAAGAAAGAGAAAGAAAGAAACATTAAAAATAATTTTAAAATTCTTTTAATTATTAAAATAAAAAATAAAAAAAAGAAAAGAGCAACCAAACCAATAAACAAATCCACCAATGATAACAAGCACTAAAAACTAAACTAAGATAAACATAAAAAAGCAGAAACAAATCAGTCACAGACCACAAACCCCAAGTCTACAGTTGCTCCCGAAGTCCACCGCCTCAATTTTGGGACAATTCATTGTCTATTCAGGTATTCCACATATGCAAGTACATCAAGTTGATTATGGGGATTTAATCTGCTGCCTCTGAGACTGCCTGGAGAAATTTCCCTTTCTGTTCTTTGTTCGCACAGCTCCTGGGGTTCAGCTTTGGTTTTGGCCCCATCTCTGCGTGTACATTGCCCTCAGGCATCTGTTCCCTGCCCAGACAGGAGGGGGTTAAAGCAGCAGCTGATGAGGGTGCTCTTGCTCATTCAGACCAGAGAGAGGGAGGGGTACGGTAGTCATAATTGGAATGTGGGGTGAGCCTGCAGCGACAGAGGCTGCCGTGACTTTGTAAAAGCCTGAGGCATGCCATGTGTTCTTCCAGGGAAGTTGTCCCTGTATCACGGAACCCTGACATAGGCGAGCTGCACAGGCTCCTGGGGTGGGGGTGTGTGGATAGTGACCTGTGCTTGCACACAGGTTTCTTGGTGGCAGCAGCAGCAGCCTTAGCGTTTCATGCCCGTCTCTGGTGTCCGCACTGATAGCCGCATGGCCATGGCTCGCGCCTGTCTTTGAAGCTCATTTAGGTGGTGTTCTGAATCTCCTCTCCTCGCGTACCGCAAAACAATGATTTCTTGCCTCTTAGGCAGTTCCATACTTTTTCCCAGATTCCCTCCCAGTTAGATGTGGTGCGCTAGCCTCCTTCAGGCTGTGTTCATGCAGCCAGCCCCAGTTCTCTCCCTGGGGTCTCACCTCCGAAGCCCGAGCCTCAGCTCCCAGACCCCACCCTCCCTGGTGGGTGAGCAGACAAGTCTCTCAGGCAAGTGAGTGATCATTGGCAGTGATCCTCTGTGCGGGAGTCTCTGCGCTTTGCCCTCTGCACCCCTGTTGCTGCGCTCTCCTCCGTGGCTCCGAAGCTTCCTCCCCACCCACCCCCCGTCCTCGCCAGTGAAGGGTCTTCCTAGTGTGTGGAAACTGTTCCTCCTTCACAGCTCCCTCCCAGATGTGCAGGTCCCGTCCCTATTCTTTTGTCTCTGTTTTTTCTTTTTTCTTTTGCCCTACCCAGGTACGTGGGGAGTTTCTTGCCTTTGGGGAAGTCTGAGGTCTTCTGCCAGCGTTCAGTAGGTGTTCTGTAGGAGTTGTTCCACATGTAGATGTATTTTTGATGTATTTGTGGGGAGGAAGGTGATCTCCACGTCTTACTCCTACGCCATCTTGAAGGTCCCCCACTGCCATTGTTTCTAGTGTCATTTTCTCATAAACAATGTTGGAGGTTGACATTTCGAAAATACAAGTGTTGGCCTTTCAGGATTGCTTCTACTTATAATTATCTCATATACATAGGTACCAATTAGGTACCAAAAAAATTTAAAGAGAGAGAGACAAAGAGAAGGAAGGGAGGGAGAGAGGGAAAAGGAGAGAGGAAGGGACGAAATATAGAATAATTCTCTTTTGTGTATGCCAAGAGCTGGATTTGGGCCGTCAACCAGTGTTTATCCTGCCTTCCAAAAGCTTCAGTGCCCGTTCCCCAGTTCATTTTGACTTGAAAGTTTATTTTCTCACACCAGATGCTACCAAGAAAGTTGCAGGTTGATGTGAATCCTGTCATCACTTCATTTACTGCTGCAAGGCTAGGTTTTTGTATGTGGTATGTCTCTTGAATCCAGTGGGCAGTGAGTGGTGGTATGGGGTACCAATAGCATTCCTGGAGTGAGTGGTAATGCCAGCTGACCTTAGTGTGTAGGACCACCAAGGCACAAGCCTTTTTTTCTGAGCTGGGACAATCCTCTGTGAATGGTACCATCATTCTCATATCTGATATAGCTTTAACACTGAATACCTAAATGCTAGCGATGCAATGGTAGCCATCATATTATAATCTAATTTGTAAATGTCTTCTAAGAAGTCCCAAACCAATCTGTATGCAAACCAGTGACATCTAAGTAATAAGCCCTTTATCTAGGAATGTTATCTTTACATTTTTAGCTGAATTGTGATCCATATCACAAACTAAATAATGGATTTTTTAATGGTATCTTTAAAAGGATGCCCAAATAATCCATCACTCAGATATATCTCTGAATAGAGAAAATATCTCTTTCTTTCTCACCTCTCAGTGATATTATTGCATTATAAGGCACTTTGAGCTTATGGCTGGTTGATTCAGTGTACTCATTCTGTGGTGTTAATGAGGCCAAGGTTATGGAGGCCAGTTAGCTTTTGCTCTGTGTATTGACCATAGACTACCCGGAATCACTCAAGAAACACTAGCACAGATGAGAAAGATCCCATGGCAAAACCTCAACATTTCTCACGGTCCATCCTCCCCATGGGACAGGCAGAATGTGTTCCTTGGGTATGATCTTAGGGAGGAAATGAGTAGGAGCCTGAGAGGCCCCAACATCTACCTCTGAACAAAGCAGGCCTGACATTTAGGCGTTAACGTTGCATTATAATCCCCTGTCATACCATTGATTTGCTGTGTAACCTTCATCACTAAAGCAGAGATAATAGGATAGAATGAAATGCGCTTACCTCCCGGGGATGTTGTGTGAATTAGCAAATTAACGAGTGTAAGTAAGTGCTGGTAGTTGTCATTATTTCTAGGGACCTAGTCTCATTCTAAATAGAGAATCTAAGTGCATTATGCTTTTGTCAGAAAGGGATTTTCACCGACATCAATTGCATTTAAGCTGAGCATAAAACAGAGGTGATAATAACATAGTAGTGATCATCACAATGCAGAGCTGTAAACCTTTTTCCTATTAAAGCTAAAACTATTTTCAGCAACTTTCAATGCTTTTAAACTTTGCTTTCCAAGCTTTGTGCCAACAGTTCTCTCTACAGTGATTATTTTTCCTGTGACGGGTGAGGGGAATGGGACCTATTCATTATTCAGTCCCGTAATGACTATATAATGTATTGAATTTGTTTACATCACATAATCAGGCAAAGACTTGGTAGCTGATTTGATTGCCATATATTGCAATCATTGTAAAAAATAAAAACTCTTTTTTGCTCTGCCCACGCTGGTGTGCTCTAGAGATAGCCAACATACAGATTGAAAACTCATGGGGAATTGAACTGCTTTCCAACAAAAGGCACTGTACATAGAGCCTTTCAATTTAACATCTTTACCAAGGAATTTTGTTGTCGCCTGCTATTTCCAAGGGGACTGTGCTTGAGCGAATTCTTCCATTTCTTTTATCACTCTGACTTCACTTACCAAGAAAAGTCATTTAATGCTGATTGCAAACTCTTGAACTCAGCCTGGGAGCTGCAGCATGAACTCCTCAGATCTTGGCTCCTTGTTACTTATTTACATATTCATTTGAAGTGATTTTTCAGGACTGTTTGAAAACCTCTCTCAACCTGACATCACGTAACAAACAGCTGGGATCTAAAGCTCACCATGTTTTTGGTTCTTTTTCTCTTTGTCTTACAGATAACAGACGAGTACCTTTGGAAAGGTCACGCTCTCGCCACAATGGAGCTATCTCATCTAAGTGATTCCTGATGCCAAAGAATATGAAAATACTTCTTAAGTAAACAAAATCATACATTTTGGGAAGAACAAAACATGCACTCAAGGGATGGAGAGGAAATAAGTACATTTCTGCAAAGATCAAGCTAAGCTGGATGCAATAGCGTGCATATGTAAAGCTATTGCAAGACTCCTCCCACAATTATACTAATATGAACACAATTAATTACCAGAATTATAAAACATGCGTTCCCTTTTAGTGTAAAGATGTGTATTATTTGTTACTGTGTGTGGCCTGACCGTGATGATGAAAAGTGTAAGAAATTGAAGAGTTCCAAAGACTTTCAAAACCATTCAGTCTCTGTCAAAAATGTATAATATTACTCAAATTTGAAGTCACCCCCCCCAAAAAAAAAAAGAAAAGAGAAGAAGAAGAATAGAAAGAATTAGTCAGTGTCTACTTCTGATTCCTGTTATATAGAAAAGGAAAAGGCCTGTGAAAATGTGCGTGTTAATGGTTTGGAAAGGCACTGATATTGCACACTCTATAAAAGAAGCCATTTTTTGGAAACTCAGAAAAAGTACTGCTTCACCCCCCCGTCAAGTTACTTAGAATCTTATCTCAAGTGAAAGTTGATGGATTCATCTGCTTCGGCTGAAATTAAACTTATCATTAATCTAGAGTTTCAGCATGATATTGCAGGCACTTATCATTGCTAAAAATAAGCCAAAAAGTTTAACAGAAGCAGTTAGAGAAAGTGATTTAAACTTTATTTAAAGAGGTATTTTCTAATTATGCACATATATCTACTTTATACAAATACTTTATATGGCTGTTTTTGAGAAAAACCTCACATTGTAATGTTTATGCTAGGGCTGAACCTGCAAATTCTGTTACCTTTATTCAGATTTTTAAAGGTAAATACTGCTCTCTATTCTCCATGGTTTATTTCTTCTCTCTATTGCTTCTTTCTCCCACAACCCCCTTGAAGGCAGGGAATAGAGTTCTAGGAGACCTGAGGGGAAAAAGATTCCTCTCTGCAGGAGGCAGCAGAAAACTGTCCGAAAGGTCAGTTGTTTTATCTGCCTTTCTACTCCCCTTTCCAGTTCCTCCATGGTGATCTGAAGAAGAAAAAGAAATTATATGTATGTATCTGTATATATGTGTATATATTTATATCTCCTGCTACAATAATTCCACATCCCAGTGACTAAGTGAACTTCTCAATCATCATCATACTTATTTACCTTATATTAACAAATTCAAATGATGCTGCCAAAACAACTCTAGGAGGAAAAAACAGGCTCTACATTTTTCTTAAATAGATGAGGGAGAAAAAGTTATACTTAACTGTCTATTATTTTTAAAAATGCATTGTAATAATGTGGTACAACTTCTCTGGACTAATCCATGCAGATGATTGTGATTATTGTAAAAGATTTCTTATATGTATATTTCTTATAAAGAAAATCCTATTTCTACTTCCTCCAAAGCACATTATAGACATTCAGAAAGAACAAGTGACTGGCTTGGCAAGTCACTCCCTGAGATAATGTAACCAAGTGACCAATAGCTCACAGTTTCCTTTTTATAGATGTACAGTGATTCAAACTGCTGCCTTTTCCTCCAGTACATTCTTACTTGGGTCTTATCCTTTACAAAGCTCTGAAGCTGCTACAATAGAGAAATCAAAAGCAGTAACAGGATCTGAGATTTTACAATTTTATCCTATCTTAAGACACACACATATGCACACACACAAACAAGTTTAAGGGACATATCAATTTCACACACTGTTTTTTTAACAATAACAACAACAACAAAGATTTAGGTTCTACTAATTTATGTAAATACTTAATGTACGTATTTTTAACTTCACAAAGTCTTTTCTGAAATCTTCATGGTATGGCTTCTTTGAGTCTTTTGATAGCTTTTCAGACTGTAGGAAATGATATTTTGAAATATTCACCCTGACTAATATTTAGAGGCATTTGCCATATTATCAGGCTGGTCAAGGTGGACATACTGATGCATATCATCACCTTTTCCAGATGTGAACTTGCCTTATTTTTTAGTTTGTGGGGAAAAAAAGTACTATTATTGATAAATTATATATTTGTATTTAGAATAATTCCACATGCGTTTCACAAACATTATGAGACCGTTCAGGGTCTTTCACGAAGCTCTGATAACTCAGTTAAAGGGTTTGCTTCCCAGATTTATAATGGTCCTGCTCTAGCCATTTGCAGTTTTGTTTTAGATTGAAAATTATCACCAGAAAAAAGTACATAGTGACATTTTTAGTATAGAACCAAATTATACTAAAGTCTTTTGTTGGGTTTATTACTGCCACACGTGAGAAGCACCAATTTATGCAGATTTTCTTCAGAATGTTTTTTATAAGTGCACAACCCTTTAAAATGTTTACTAGTATTAGTTTCCTTTGGCTGCTATAACAAATTACTACAAACTTGGTGACCTAACATATCAGAAATTTATTCTTTCATGGTTGTGGTGGCCAGATGTCCAAAATCAAGGGCCATGCTCCCTCCAGAGGCTCTAGAAGAAACTCTTCCCTTGCCTCTTCCAGCTTCGGGTAGCTATTGGCATTCTTTGGGTTATGGCCACATCTCTCTCTGCTCTGTCTTCACATCACCTTCTCCTCTGTGTATTTAATCTCCCTATGCTTCTCTCTTATAAGGACACTTTTGTTGGAATTTAGGGCCCACCTAGATAATCCAGGATAATTTCATGTGAAGACCCTAAACTTAATTACATCTGTAAGACCCTTTTTCCAAAAATGTAACATTCATAGGTTCTGGGGATTAGGATGTGGACATATCTTTTTGGAGGTGACCTTTAGCCCATGAGTCTGCCCTCTGGACCCCCAAATTTATGTCTGTCCCATGTGCAAAGTATATTCACCCTATCCCAACATTCCCAAAAGTCTCAACCCTAAGTCTAAAATCTCATCCAAACATCTTCAGTTCAAAAGTACCAAATCTCACCTAGATCATCTAAATCAACTATAGGTGAAAACCCTGGGACAAAATTCCTTTGCGTCTGTGAATCAGTGAAACAAGACATCAACAGGGCCCCTGCTTCCAGAATACAGTGGTGGGACAGGCATATGATAATAGTTATAGATATTCCTATTCCAAAAGGGAGAAAATGGAACAAACATAGAAAGTAGTCACCTGTCCTGATGATTTTCAGTATTTGGCCAAGCAGAATCCCCTTAGGTTTCAAGGCTTGACAATAATCCTCCTTGTCTCAGGGCTACACCCTTTAGGCCTGCAGCTCTGGCCTCTTGGCCCAAGGATCAAGTCTCTGCCTCTGTGCCCATGGCTTGTACTTCTGCCTCTAAACCTGCAGCTCTGCCCTAGGGTTGATCTTTTCTATCGAAGGGTATCACCTCTTTGCAGCTTTATCAGCCTACTTCCTGCCTGTAAAGTTTTGGTAGTCTGACCGCCTTCTCTCATTTTGTCCTGTCTCTGTCCCTTTCAGGCCAAGCTGGAACTGTTTCTGCTGGTGTAACTTTCTCAAAAACTTCGTGGGCTCCCCATGTATAGCATATTGATTTACTAGTGAGACAAGAGAGTCCTCACAGATCTTTGCCAGATAACACCACCTCTGTTCCTGGCTTCTACTGAGATGATTGAGTGGATCAGTGAGTCAATGCCTAATCTCTACAGCACTAGCCAAAGGTTATCCAGCCTTGGCTTTATCTCCAGAGCACACTATCCTAACAGTGAATCTTCATTTTAGCATCTTTTGCAATCTGAATAGGCTCAGAATTTCCTGAATCATCAAGTGCTGGGTCCCTTCTGCTTAACAGTTCTTTCTTCAATTTATCCCTTTCCTCTTATATTTTACTCTAAGCTCAAGAAAAAACTAGGCCATACCTCCAATGCTTTGCTCTCAAATTTCCTCAGCTAAATATCCGAATTCATCACTTACAGATCTACTTTCCACACAACAGTTGGAGACAATTTGGATAAGCTTTTTGCCGCTATATAACAAGGATCACCTTTCCTCTAGTTTTCAATAAAATGTTCCTCAGGTCCTTCTGAGCCCTCTCGAGACGCGCCTTTAACATTCCTATTCTTCCCGACAGTCTGTTTAAGGCAGTCCATGCTTTTTCTATCACATACGTCAAAATTCTTCCAGCCTCTACACATGATCTAATTCCAAAGCCACTTCTACATTTTTAAGTATTTGTTACAGCAGTCCTTGACTTCCTGGTACCAAAATCTGTAGTTTGTTGCTGTGGTTGCTGTAACAGAGTACTCCAAACATGTTCACTTAAAATAACAGGCATTCATTCCCTTACTGTTTTGGAGGCCAGAAGTGGTAAATTGAGGTATTAGCAGGGCTGTACTCCCTCTGGAGGCTCTAGGAGAAAACCTGTTCCTTGCCTCTCCCAGTTTCTTGTGACTGTCATCATTCCTCGGCTTGTGGCCAAATCTCTTTCTGCTCTGTCTTCATATCACCTTTCCCTCTGTATGTCTAGTCTACCTCTGCCTCCAGCTTATAAAGACACTTGTGAAGGCATTTAAGGCCCACTGGTTTATCCATGATAATCTCCTCATTTCAAGATCCTTAACTTAATTACATCTGTGAAGACCCTTTCCCAACTAAGTTAACGTCACGGGTTCTGAGAATTAGGACATGGACGTATCTTTGGGGAGCAACCTTTCAGCTCACAACACTAGTCACTGCACATAAATGTACTTTTCACATTTTGAAATGCATCCTTGGTGCTCAAGCCAAATTCAAGGTTGTCGCTAAGAGCTATTGTATGCACAGGCTACTGCATGCTTTGATGTTAAATGGCTGAACAGGCTAGTCTAAAATTCAGTTGATACTTTTGTTACTGTGGCCAATTAGCTTGAAAAAATAATTGGTTCCAACTTTGAGCTCTGGTGTATCTTCTCTGCCCCTTTTATGGAGTCTTTGACCAAATGTTTTCTATGATTAATAATGTAGGTATAAAACTACCTCTGATACAGAAGCTTTCTTTTCAAGTTTATTTTAGATATTGTGAATCCCTCAGCTGAAAGGAGAGGTGACAGCAAAACCTGTTTGAATGGATATTGAGGGAGATTGTGCCCATACCAAGACACTCAGAAGAAGTATTTCAGTAGCAGTAGAACTGTGGATTCATGTTCTCATTTTGCCTCGGCATAAACACCTGTCTCTGCAGGACCAAGAATGACTTGCAATCTATCTGTAATGCATACTTACTTATTCAATAAAGTTAAGGTTACATTAAATGTTGTGCTGCCTATGATAATTAATACTAAGGATGGGTGAAAAGGCACAAACTGAAGAAGTATAAAGATGGAATGTAAGAACATTCTGGAAGGAGAAGCTTCAACTTAACAGAAGTACAAAAGTATTTCTATAAGCACCTGGTCAGGTGGAAATCATGGGATATATTCAAAGACACGCCCACCTGTGGGAATCATAAGATTTTTCTTTAAGTAATCTTTAGCACTTCTTGCCAGAGTAGTGGAGAGATGTTTGCACAACTTACTTAAAAGTCCAGAAAAGTCAGAAGGGTGATTTACATCCTCCAGAGAAACTGTTTCTACAGAAAAGGGTTTTTTACCATGATTATAGAATGAAAGTAAATGGGCTTCAAATGCTCAGAGGGGTAAAAATCTGGAATTAGTCATAAAGGATTTTAGATACTTATTCTCTGGAGGGCTTTCAAAAGAATCTCTCATCATAGGTGGGCTGACTTGAAGATGGAGGGTTGGACAACATAATAACCAGGTCTATAAATGATATGGTCCAAAGTACCTGGCAAGACCATTGTTTCCCTTGGAATGGTTTGCTCCAGGAATCAAAAAAAATTGGCTTTTTCTCCCCCAGAGACCCAAGTAGGCAAACTCCTTTGCAGGGAGTCTGAAAACCTTAGTATCCACAACTAGGGGAATTCGAGCTTAATGCCAAGAGCTCAAAGGAAAATGGAAATCTGGAAATTGATATATATGCAATGCATGTAACATGGTGTATAGTTTTGATTTATAGTAAAAAGAAAGCTATAGCCAAAGATCCCATTTACAGACTGAATTTATTTAGATGTCTGGAGTCCCAATAGCCACAAATAAAATATTATTATAGTTAGTATCCACTGCAGGGAAAAACAACTTGCAAATTCATGAATTGTACAAATCACAACTTTGTTCCTAGTTCTTGGAGATTAGCCAGCGTTCAGACTTTAGCCATGATGACCTTATATCTTGGCTAATAGAAGTTCAGCCAGTATTTTTACCTATATTTTGGCTAAGAAGGTGCAGACAATATTTTCACCTTTTGATGTGTATGAGCAAAGCACAAGGGCTCTTATCATATTATTAGAAATATTAATAATAAACCTTCAACTTCTCTACTTCGCTAAAGGCTCCAGTGTGGGTATTCTAATCACCAAGTGCCCGTTCAGTGGACATTACTTTTCAGGACACCATTATGAATTAAACACAGCTCCTGCCTTCAGGGATCTCACAGTCTAATGGGAGATGGCACATGTACAAAAAGAACTGTAATTCAAAGTGGAAAGCATGTGATCAGTGTCATAAGAGTGGTACAGATAAGGCCTAGGGGAGTTCAGAAAAAACAGTTGACTTAGTTTTAGAGAGGTGAGGTGAGTTGGGTATTGAGGTGGAAAGCAGGTGTCAGTATAGATTTTTTGGCACTGGTGGCATTTGAAATGAAATTTAAAGGGTAAGTAGGTTTGGACATGTCAAGTTTTTATTCAGTCAAAATTTAATGAGCACCTACTGTGTGCCAACCACAATGCTAGGCTCTGAGACCACAACAGTGAACTGGACAGATGTGGGCCCTATTCTCATGGAACTTAAAGTCTTTTTGAGGAGGGAGGGAAGGCATGAGCAGAAGTACAAGCTTTGATGTGCATATGCAAGGAATATGGAGCAATTTGGTTGGACTAGAACTTAAGGTTCCATGAAAGGCAGCAGTGGTTGTGTGGTTTGGGCTTGATTTTATAAATGTTGGGGAATACTGAGGGATTTTGAGGAAAGAAATGACATGGAGCACTTAAGGAAGATGGTGATGGAAGCTCTGTGTAAGACAGATGGGAGAGGTCACAGAAGGCCAACTTTGTTGGAGGCAATTGCAATAATATTTTTTTTGCAATAATACTTTTGATAATTAATGAAGGCCCGAACTAGGATAGCATCAGTGGGACAGATCCAAGTAGCATCTAAATAACTGACATATGGGAACATATGTATATGTATAACTGATTCACTTTGTTATAAAGCAGAAACTAACACACCATTGTAAAGCAATTATACTCTAATAAAGATGTTTAAAAATAAATAAATAAATAAATAAATAAATAAATAACTGACAAATCAATTAGGTGTTGAGAGTGTGAGGAGAGGAAAGATTCAAATCTGACACCAAGGTTTCAGGCCTGAGTGACTGATGGGCTACTTTCAACAGAAAAAATTGAACACAAGAAGAAGAGCTCATCATTGCAGTGATACCATGGATGTGTACAGCTGCAGCTCTGACACTTGATACGATCCTACTGTCTGTGTTGTTGAATGGCTCAAACAAACCTCGTGTACAAGTAGCATCAAGTCATGAAGACATAGAGCAGGCAGGAAAAAACGATTCCACACAAGAGCGTATTTAGTGATACTGTAGTGATTATGGTAATAAGGACCAGGTAACCTCTCTAGGCTGTGTTCTTTTTCTTTCCTTTTCTTCTTTTCCCCTTTCTCTTTCCCTTTCCAGTCCCTTCTCTTTTGTTTTCTTCTCAATAATACTGAAAGTCAAAACACTGAATGGCTGTTCAAAGAAAGGAAAAACTGACAAAGATTGAGTGGACCTTAAAATGTACTGATTCAGTTTTGGTCCCATACTGACAGGAAAGAAAGGCATTTAGATGAAGCATAATTCATGGGAAAAGCTTTAATTAGTTCATAGCTAGGACTTCTTAAGTGTCTGGTTAATATTTTAAGTCATACAGTTAAGAGGTTTTTGAACAACCATTACTCTCTAAAATAACAGCAAATTCTCCTGTTTTACTCTTTTCTCAGGAATCTCTGACTTTCAAACTCTACTCAGGTCTATTCCCTTTATGCTAAATACCTTTCTACTCTAACAACCATAAGGCTTCCCTCCTCAGCACGTTCAACTGCTGGGTACATGTGACACTGAATGGCTTTATTTTAGCTAATATTTTTTTGTTTTGGAAGGGGACCTGGTTTCTGAATCTGCTCCATCTCCCCCCCACCCCACAAATACCTTGTGTTATTGTCCCTTTGTTTTCCTACAAAAACCTGCATATCACAATGGGAATTACATTGAAAATAACCAAATCCTAAGAACTTTCTCTTTCAACAGTTTTTGGAAACCTGTGATATATAATGGCAGAGTGACCTAGACTTGCTGACAAAAATCAAGTAATGAGTATTTTACCCGGTTGAACAGCTGAACGACTGGTAACGCTTATGGTGGTGCTTGGAGGAGGGAGGGAAGGGAGATGAAAGAGGTCAGGAATAAGGCCTCCTTAGCAGAACTCAGTATAATGATAAAAATCAAAGCATCTGTTAGTTGTCAATGACCTTTCAACTCTAGAGCATCTGGGATAAAAATCTGACTTGCTGTGACCTTGTATTGTGTGGTGCTTTGTACTTTCGGAAGGACTTTCACTTTTCACATCCATTATTCCATCAGCTCATTTCCTCTCAGTCTGCAAGCATCCTCAGGTCTCCTCTATCTGATTAAACAACAACAGCAACCTTCCCGTGAATCTTCTCTCCTTCAAGGCTACCACTGATCACCTAATTGCCAAATCCTACGAATTCCCCTTTATCCTCATCCTGCTTACTTTTTGCCAGTTTGGCACAACATACACCTAGCCTTGTCTTCTCCCACCACTCAGAAAATTCTTCACTCCCATTTATTAGTGGTTGTCTTCACATATTTACTAATATGTAAATATTCACATATTTAGGGGTCACATGACCCCTAAATACAGGCAGTATCTCCAGTGTTCGTTCGTATTGTCCCCACCATCAGGGTCGTGGTAGCCATATCCATGGCTTTGACAATTTCCCATGAGCAGGTAACAGATCTCGCCAGAACCCCAGAACCGCCCTCCCTCTGTAAAAGATAGCTCACACGCTAAACTCAGTATACTCCCAACCAAATATGTTCTTCTCCAGCAAGCTGATCCTTCTCTCCAGGTTGCCCGTGTCATTACGGGCACTACACTTCTCCCAATCTCTAAGGCTAGAAACACCAGAAGCATCTTTGTATTATTCCTCCTTCCCTAATATCCAGTCAGGTACAGAAGTTGGTCTCCCTGTTTTCGGTGTTTTAGCTCTTCAACCCGTCCTTCGCACTGCTAGAGATTGCTTCCTAAAATGCCATTCTTGATCCACTTCAAAAATTTTGATTGTTCCCTTTAATTAACAAAACTAGTACAGGCGTCAGAGTTTCCAGGAGCAGACTCGAACATAACTTCCAAGCCCCTTTGCCATCCCTCCAGCCATGCTGTGCTGGATTTATCATTGGAGCCTGCCAGTGATAAACAAACATATGATTACATCCCCAAACACGTATATACATTCATGCCATTTTATGTACATGCACTTTACTCTGACTGGTATGACCTCACTGCCCAACTTCACCCTTTTTCTCCTATTAATCCTTCAAGGACCAGTGCTGCCTTTCTGAAGCCTTCCTTAATTCTCCTTTCCTCATTAAAATAAATTGTGTAACCTAGGCTCCCATAGCAATGTGTTCATACTCCTATTATGGCCCTTATTTCATTCTGCCTTCTACTAGAGTTAGTTGTCTGTGTCCTTGACGAAAGTGTAAGTTTCTTGATGGCCATGGCTGTCTCATTCATCTCTGGGCCTTTACACAAAGCAATTGCTCAATGAATTAATGTGTAGTGTCAAGTCTCAGTGAATTAAACAAATGAAAAGGAATGTTTGGTACAGGTAATGGAAAATCATAGCTAATTTCCTCATCCAGGTGAGAACGCAGCCTTCATCATTGTCCTGGGATCTGAGGGCCTGCCTAAGGTCAACGTTGAGGACAAGCCTCCCGAACTGTGGATGACTGGAAGTTGATTTCAGAGGAGCATTTCAGGAGCTGATGACTGATTGAAGACAAGGAGGAAGGCTTTTTCCTCCAAGGTCAAGCTTTTAACAAGTATCTGCAGTGTACACTGAGGGATTTGGCTGTACTCCAATTATGCTAATATGTTTTATGTATGGGCCTCCAGCATCCAGGAACCGCCTCCCTAAACAATTTAATAAGTGTAAATATCAAGGCAGAGTTGTAAATGTGGAACTTATTTGTAACGTACCAACCTTGTTATTATCAAATGTCATGGGATATAAGTCACGGCAATTATGCTGCCTGCTTTTTATTACGTTTATTTTACTTTTTAAAAGTGCAGTATATCCCCATAAGCTTCCCCTCTCCTGCCCTGCCTAAGGAACCTGCCCTGGCTGTGTGTTCTGGAGGGTCACAGGATTAATGAGCTCCCCGGGAGGAAAGGGCCATTGACTCCACCCACTGACACGTAGCCTCGACCTCAGGCTTCACTGCAGCTTTCCTTAACTCAAGCTGTGGGACCTAGTGGGTTTCTCAATACAAGAGATTTCATGATGATATAAAATACACAACTGTTGCTTCCTCCTCCCTCCTGCCACCTGAGCATGTGTGTATGTCCCTGTCATGAAGACGCTGGCAGTATTGCACAAAGCCTTCAAATTCTTGATTGCCAGCTTGGTGTGGTACACTCCAGAGCCACCTCTTAAGTGGTCTCTTGGCAGGTGAAAGTGAGGGGGAGTAAGCCTGATTTTTTGTTTGGTTTGGACCGGAAAAGGACCCACTACACCCAGCCCATAATTTCTATTTCCCAGTTGTCTCTTTCTCTCCCCCTCTTTTCCACTTTTCACTAAATTGCAACAACCACTCAGAAGGGGAAGGGCAGGTGACTCTTTTACTCTATATAAATAAGCATTCTATGGCAACGGTCCTCTTTTCTTTCAAAGGAGCCCTTCTAGTCTATCTGTGGTCTTCCGCAGGCCTCCCTGGTATTAGGCAGGAAACCTGCCAGGCCGCAGGCCTGTTGGCAAGTGAATCTGTTTTTAAGGGTTTTGAAAAGTGCCACTGCTTTCAAAGTTTCCTTGAAAGAGAAGGACAAAAAACAAAAAAAGTAGTTGATCCTTGCACCCAGGAACTTCTTTAGGAGCTTTATCATCTCCCCTAATTGCTACAACCCCCCACCTTCTCAGTTTATGATCCAACAACCAGGTTAACAATAAGCTATTCATTTGTTCATCACTTATTCCACACATATCCACAGAGCAACTACTGTGTAACAGGAGGTATATAATAGCAAGCAAAAATAGATGTGATCCAGTTCTTCAGGAGCTTACAGTCAAGTGGAACATGCCAATGATAAACAAGCCTACGTTGTCTATATGATGACAACTGCATTAAGTGCCTAAGAAGGAAAGAATGCAGATACTATAAAAGAAAATAATGGTGTATGAGTGTATGGTGGGGAGGCGGACCTAAATTAGACTCTGTGGTCAAGAAAAGCCTCTCTGAAAAAGTGACATTTAATTGGAGACCGAAAGGATGAGAAGTTAACCAGGTGAAAAGTGAGCATTTGCGAACAGTCAGTGTAATGGAAACAAAGCACATATAATGGGGTAGTGTGTCAGTCAGCTTAGGCTAGGTTGCACTAAATTACAAACAATCCCTCAAACTCAATCACCACAGCAAAAGGCCCTGCAGTAGCTACAGGTCATCTGTGGCTCTGCTTCGTATGTCTTCCTTATTCCAGGATCTCAGCTGAAGGAGGAGCCCTTCTTTGGGACATGCCATTCTTACCACAGAGGGAAGGGAGCAAAAGAGGCTGAACCATGTCATGGCTGTTAAAGCTTCTGATTCTAGGTGGTGGAGGTCACTTTATCCCACGTTCCATGGGCCAAAGCAAGTTCTATGACCAAGCCCACATCAGTTTGGTAGGGCTCATGGCAGGAGACAGAGACACTCTCTCTAACAGGGAGGAAATATTAATACCGGGAAACAACCATGCAATGTACCACAGCACTTGTCTGAGTTCCACCTACCCTTCTCATTAATAGACATTTCTGACATTTTACTTAACTTCCAGGGCCACAGATTCCTCATCTCTAAAAAGGATGTTTAAAACAACTGAGGGGAAGGTAAGATAGTTTTCTCAGGGTTGGGTCCACCCCTCAATTTAGGCAGCAGCTTGGGGGAAGTGAAATTGTATAATCTAGAGTCTAAGATTTTCCCTACATTTTCCCATAGCATTTTATTTCAGGTGCAGTGATAGAAAGCAAGTTTGGGCCTGCTACCGTGGTCACTAACTAGCTGTGTGATCTTGGCCAAGAAACTTAAACTCTTTGAGCCTCGGACTATTGTAGGGATTGTGTAAAATAATCATGTGAGATCATTGTGTGTATTTTAATGCCATACAAGTACTAATCATTATTATAATTATCTGACCGATTTGATTACCTCTACTAAGACCCAAAAATCTGTTTCTCTCATACCCTCACTTCAGCCAGCCACCTCAAGCTCAAGCTCACCACATCAAAAATCAAAATCATCTTCTCTCCCAGGCAGCTCCCATCCACCTCCCTCTCCAGGCTTCATTATGTTTATTACTGGCACTGACATGCTTCTAATCACCAGGGATGTAAAACTTCATGTTGTCTCTGACATCTATACCTCCACTCAGTTCTCTCAATTCTTCCTTCATAATATAGTTTACATTGATCTCTTTCTGATTTCAAAGCTACCACCCAAGCCCAGACCCTAGTACCTCACTCCTTGTTACTGTCATAACTGCTCTTCCTGCCCATACTTTCACCCCTGTCCAAAGCAGCCATTTGATCATCTGATTCCTACACTCCAAGCCCTGCAGGGGCTCACTAGTGAATACAAAATTAAAGTCCAAACTCTTTAGCTGAGTAGCCAATGCCCTCCACAATTTGGCCTGACCCACTTTTTCCAAACTTCCCTCCCACTTTTATCCATATACGCCCTGCTGCAGCCATACCGACCTAACTCAACACTCTCTGAAAATCTCCATTACCTAGATCAGCCCTGTTCAGCAGACATCTAATGCAAGTCACAGATGTAATTTTACATGATCTAGTAGATACACTTAAAAAAGTAAGTAGAAACAAGTGACATTAATCTTAATATATTTAACTTAACCCAATATATCCAAAATATTATCCTTTTAATATGTAATCAGCATAAAAATTATTAATGAAAAACTTTACATTCTTTCTTCTTACTACGTCTTCAAAAACCCATGACTATTTTACACTTACAGCACATCTCAATTCGCACACACTAGCCATATTTCTAGTGTTCAATAGTCACATGTGGCTAGTGGCTACCATACTGACCAGTGCAAATCTAGCCCCTACCCTGTGGCTCAAGGCAAGCTCTATCCTCTGCTTGAAACACCTCCCACTCAAACCATCACCTGTAGAAATGCTACCTTCCAAAGACCCAGCTTCATAGCCCACATGCTCTCAGAAGTCTCCCCAGATTTTCCAACTGGAATTCATCTTTTCCCTCTCATACTCCCATACACATTATTTTATTGTATATATTTTAATGCAAGTAGGTAATATATTCATTTGTTTCAAAACTCAGAGGGTGCCAAAGGATATGCATACAATTGACACCTCCACCAACACGTCACCCTGATTTCTTCCCCTGGAGGCAAGCAACATCATTAGACTTTTGTGTATCCTTGCACAAATCATATACGTATACATCTCGTATAAATCTTATATGTATACAAATACATATGTAAACATACATGTCTTCCCTGCATTCTTTCCTAACAAATGGCAGCATGTTTTAAACATACTGTTCTGTACCTTACCTCTTTGTACGTAATACTCTGTCTTAGAAATCGTTCCACACTAGTACACAAAGTATATCTGTCTCTCTGACAAGGCTTTTAATTCTCAGAGGATATAGATTTTTTTTTTTTTCCTATATCGTTGCATAGCTCTGCATTTTGGACTCTGGTGCTATACATAATACTCAGTAAATATTTCTTAAAATGAATTGCTCAAACTGTTACCAGATTACTCTTTCTAAAATGCTCTTTTGCATATGGTACCCCACCCACATCAAAACACCATTGACTTCTAATTGCCCACAGGATACCTTTCATATTCAAGGACCTTCACAGTCAGACCCACTCTAACCCCCCAGACTAATCTTTACTCCCCAGAGATGCATCCTTTGTATTAATCAACAGGTGTCCTCACTGGAGCTTTGCTACAGGTTGACATGTATGTTTATCCATCTGTGTGTGCATGCACGCATGTGTGTATTTTACTCCAAAATCTTCCCAACTAGACCATAACCCAGGGGTTCTGTCTAATGCCCTTATTTACCCCCAGGACAGTACCTACAACTCAGTGATGCTCTGTGTATAGTTGATGGACTTGGAAATCTCTTTCTTCAAGCCTTCTTTCCTCCCTTCCCTTCCCTTGGGCCTGGCCTGCCCCAGGCTGGATGATAGCTAGCCAGATTCTGCATTCCCTTTTTTGCAGAAACAGAAGACAGTTTGCTTCTCTAATCCATTTTATTTTTAAATCATTCTTTCTTTATTCAAGTGATTCTCAAGCCAGAGAAGTTGTAGGCAGAAGCAGTGACAAGGGTCAAAGCACAAAATAAGCATAATTCCTGCCAGGGAGTTTTTCTTCCCGTTTTCATGCTTTTGTCTAGAATCCCATTTATTTAAATCCAAAATCACTAACTTTTCTTAAGTTTCAAACAAAGCTGCTTTGAGAGTCACATCAAAAGCAGATATGGCACTACCATGGCTGGCTAACATTTCAATAAAGCCCAGTGGTACTTAAATGCGATCAGCTCAAAGATGGAAAGCGTGACAATAGCTACCACTTATTAAGCACTCTATAGCAGGTGCCATTCTCAGGCTTTATGTTCTTTTTTTTTTTAACATCTTTATTGGAGTGTAATTGCTTTACAATGGTGTGTTAGTTTCTGCTTTATAACAAGGTGAATCAGCTATACATATACATATATCCCCATATCCCCTCCCTCTTGCGTCTCCCTCCCACCCTCCCTATCCCACCCCTCTAGGTAGTCACAAAGCACCCAGCTGATCTCCCTGTGCTATGTGGCTGCTTCCCACTAGCTATCTATGTTACATTTGGTAGTGTGTATATGTCCATGCCACTCTCTCATTTCATTTAATCCTCACACCCACCCTGAGATGGGTTCTATTATTCAAATTTTACAGAAGAGTAAACCCAGGCTCAGGGAGGTAAGGTGGCATGATCAAGATCTCCATTAGGAAGTGACAGAGGTGGTACTTAAACCCAGAGAATATGACTTCAGAACATATGTTCTTCACCACGAGGCATATTTTTTGTTTTAGCTTGAGACAGCAACTGCCTTTCTGGTACGCATTTCTTGAAACCCATATATTTGAACCCCTGGGGAGCATGAGTGCCATCAGTCTCATATCTGCCTCCCTTTTGTTTCCTCTGCCCTTCACTTGATCCAGATAGAACTGTGCTACTTTTCCATCAAGCCTCTTCATCCTTGCACTGCTGCTAGCCAAAGAGGACTCAGTTATCTAGACTCTACATCTAGAATGTTCCTGCTATTCAAAATATGCTTCATTGACAAGCAGCATCAGCATCACAAGGGAACTTGTTAGAAATGAAGCATCCCAGACATCACTCCAGACTACTGAATCAGAATCTGCATTTTAACACATTCTCAGGTGATTCGTGTGCACATTAAAGCTTGAAAGGCACTGCTCTCCATCTTTTGGAGTACTCCCTTGGTAATTTCTTGCAGAGTGTTCCAGAAACGCAAGTCTAAAAACCTATGGCTTGAAAGGGAGGGAATCATTTAAGCTGCTCCCTGTTCTCTGGACTTGAGGAGCTCCAGAGTCAGTCAGAGGCCATGCTAAGGGTAGATCTTGCTGTCTTTAGAATAAAATATATGTGGGTGAAATGAAAAGACAGCTGCGTGTTCGCCATCATTTCCTTCCCATATTTCATTCATGCTTTCCTGGTGTCTCACACTGCCTCAACACAGACACTTTCCTATATATAATGAGGAAATTTTTAATGAAAAGCATCAGAACATTTGAGCACAGATAACCCTTTAAAAGTTAAGTTTATCTGTATTTGCAAGCCTCCATTTATGTGGTTGTGACAATAGGATAAAAAAAGAAAAAGAAACCCTGCCTCTGAAGGCATATGGAGGAATGATTAAGCTAATTTACAATAATTGCTTTAATCTTGGTATATTGAATTGTAGAGTCTAACTCTCTCAGTTCTCTTGGTCTGAGGTAGAGGCAAAATATACCACCATGCTCTATGTTGTACCTCCGAATCAGAGTGGAAATTCTGCCCTATATGCCAGCCTATCACCCACATTTTCCATCAATAGACAAGGAGACAAAAAGAATGCAATACCTCGGAATAAACCTACCTAAGGAGACAAAAGACGTGTATGCACAAAACTATAAGACACTGATGAAAGAAATTAAAGACGATACAGATGGATGGAGAGATATACCATGTTCCTGGATTGAAAGAATCAACATTGTGAAAATATACTACCCAAAGCAATGTACAGATTCAATGCAATCTCTATCAAACTACCAATGGCATTTTTCACAGAACTAGAACAAAAAATTTCACAATTTCTATGGAAACACAAAAGACCCTGAAAAGCCAAAGCAATCTTGAGAAAGAAAAACAGAGCTGGAGGAATCAGGCTCCCTGACTTCAGACTATACTACAAAGCTACAGTAATCAAGACAGTATGGTACTGGCACAAAAACAGAAATATAGATCAATGGAACAGGATAGAAAGCCCAGAGATAAAACCACGCACAGATGGTCACCTTATTTTTGATAAAGGAGGCAAGAATATACAACGGAGAAAAGACAGCCTCTTCAATAAGTGGTGCTGGGAAAACTGGACAGCTACAAGCAGATCCTCAGTCTACCCCCAACACCTAATTGCTGTTCTACTTACTTCTTTGCTTGAAGATAGAAAGCCCATGTTCAGAAGCAAAGCCATTAGCAACTATTCGTTTTTTAGCTCTAATAAATTGACCAGACCAGAACTTAATTGGGGAAGGCACTCAGGAACAGGACACAGGACAAGGGAATAGGAAGTAGAGAGGGGAATGGGTTGAAGCCTGGGCAGCTGGGAAGGCCAGGACAGGGCTGAGGATGGGGAGTGGGTAGATGAGTTACACAGAGGTCAACTTTGCTTACTTCGTGGTTATGGTTCAGAACAATCCTGCTGGCTGCCATTGCTAACAATTGCTGTGGACTCACCCCTACACCACTCCAGGAAGTACAGGGGGTAGGAAGAGCAGTGGTATTTAAGGTGATGTGTTAACACTTCTTCTTGCCCCTTGGTACCACTGTCCACCCCTCCCTGCCTTGGGGTTGCCCACTTCTCTCCTTGATGGGAATGGCTGGGTCAGGCCTGGTTTTGCTTTTTATCGGGTTCAGGTCTGTGCCCATTGATCAAGAGGAGACCCTAGTGATAGGTACAGCCTTTTCAAGTCAGAAGAATGGAATTGCATTTTAAGGGACCATGAGCATTCCCAGACATTTGGCTGAGAGTTATCAGCCCATTATTTTGCTTTTAGAAAAACTACACTCTTCATCTTTTGCCTTCAGTCAGCTCTGCTCCACCAGCGATCCCAATCTCAAAGTTTCCTAAAGGGCTCTGCCAGATGTGACCAATAGCTCATCATGATCTGATATCGGATATATGGCCTCAAACAATAGGAGATGATGAGCATTGTATGCACATGACATTTATGTAAGTCTCTGTCTCCAGATTTTGGCAAGAAGCATTGAAGTAACAAAACAAAACAAGAAAAAAACAACCACTGCTTTTGAATTGGAAACAGAATGCTTGGCAGCTAACCACATGGCAATGCAGCCCACTTTCAGCAACAGAGGGCATGGTGTGTGGGCTTTCTTGGTGTCAAGGCTTAAAAGAAAGGAATTATCAGAAAGAAGCAGATGTAGATCATTATTGTTCATGTTTCCATATACTAACTTCCTTCTGAGGGGCTTAGTGCCTTCTACATCAACGATCTCACTTACCCTTGGGGGCTTGGGGGGGACCAGGGAAGTCAACACATAAGCACATACTCCCTAAGAGTTCACAAAATGCTTTAACATCTAGCATCTTCTTTGAGTCTCACCACAGGTCTGTGAGGTCTGTGGAGGTTATGATGCCCTGTTTGTGAAAGAGTAGCATTTGAAAGCCAGAGCTTCTAGCGCCAATGGCGCTACATCCCAGATGCCCCAAAGGCAGCAGCTTTCAGCACCACTGTTGCTGTAGGTTGCATATGCTGTTCTTTAACTGCCAAGGAGGTTAGGGGGCTAGCCATGTGCTTCAGAAGGAGGCCTTCCCCTGCCTCACTCACTTCTTATTTCTTACACTCTGACTCCTTACTGAACGTTTATGACTCAAAATGCATCGTTTCTATATGTCTCCTTCCCTCCAACCCCAGGTAGTATATTAGCCTCCATAGTTCTCATAGTCTCTCTTTATACCTAAATTCAAAAGCATTTCTTGAGTTTTTAAAACTATGCCCCTTTTGGATAAATATCTTGCATGTCCTGCCACTTCTCCCCTCTCCCCTGTTCCTTGCAAAGACACTGGTATACACACTCACACCCAAGTGAGAGTCCAGACTCCTAATTTGGACAACCATCATCTTATCCCTCCCAGCAGCCAGACTTTCACTGATCTTTATTTTCGGTCTTAAGAAACCAATATGCTTATTTTTTTCTCTGCTATGTTTAAGGTGATTGATAGAGTATTGATATGACCTTTCAAACTATTTCTCTCTCACCTTGATTCTGAAACATACAGCCCCTTGAGAATCATTTTTCTTTTATTACTTATCAAGTTTTTTATAACTGTCTCCATGTTGTTCTACTAGACTGTGACTTCCTTGAGGACAGCTATGTAATCTTTGTATCTTTGTATCCACAAGTGCCAAGCAGAGAGACAGGGAGGTAATAGGTACACATTAAATATTTGTTGAATGAATGAAGAAATAAACAGTGCCAGAAGAGGACTTCTTCAATGCTACTGTATCATTTCCCTCCCATCTTGCTCTGTTTTTAGCAAAAGTACAAATTGGAAGTCTGTAAGATTCTTTAACATACGACTCTGGGGATAGTGTCAATGAAAAACGACAGGAGTTCCCTTCCCTATTCCCTCTATTCTGTCTACGATCCCATCGAATCTTTACTGCTCAGGATTTATGTGCCTCTGCTTGATTAATTATACACTTCCTTCTTTCATCTTGAATGTTTAAACTGACAGTAATTGCCCAGAATTGAATGCATGACCTCTAAGAATATGTCTACTAAAAAAAGGGCTGGTTTCACATTGTAATCTGTCATAATAATTCTCAAGGGGGTTGATTCTGTAAAGTAGAAGAGGCTGCCATGTCAAAATAAAGGTTCAGATCAGCTCCACTGGTCAGCTTACCACCCATATCTGAGCTTGAAAATACCTTAGTATTGTTAGTTGTTTACAGTTTTCTTATATCCACTAGACCCATGCGTCACAAACCATCTGGAATGAAGAACCATGCTTTTGGTCTTGATTTGTTTTAAATTTTCAATCTGTAGATACTTTTATAAAATATAATAAAAATTTCTAGAAAAAAATATAATAAAAAAAAAGACATGCAAAATAAAACCCCCATTTTTTGGTGAGCATAAACAGACATAAAAGTACTCTGTAAAATTGCTGTAAGGTTTCCAAATGCTCACTCTCAACAGCTACACTTACCTGATTGTGGACCATCATCAACCTGCAAAGGAGTTCTGCATGAGACTGTGTGCTTATCCAGGCCTTAGCCAGGACTGCTTATGGCCTGAATTGTCTTTGGACCTGCAGGGCCAAGCCTCCATCATGCATAATCATTATCATGTCCCAAAGAACGAAGGCACCCTTATTTAGAGGACTATGAACACTTGTGGGCATAAGTTAGAAGTGATGTGAGTAACCCAGCATTGTAACTAAAGATGCAGTCTCAAGAGATAGACTTGGGTTAGAATTCTGGTTTAGCCACTTACCAGATGTGTGACCTTAAGCAAGTTATTTTCCCTCTCTGTGCTTCAGTCTCTTCATCTGTAGAATGGGGATAATTATAGTATCTACCTCATAGGGATGCTGTGAGTATTAAATGATGCAATGTATTTAAAATAATTTGCCAAATGCCTGGCACACAGTACAAGCTCAGTAAGGTTGGCTATTGTTGCTATGTGACCAGTAAGTGGTGTTAACATTCCCTCCATTTCATGGAAGAGGGAAATTCCAAGTTTGCAGTCCAACAGGCCCCTCATCTGGTGACTCTGGGATTACAGAAATCCCTTCATTTAGTGTCTCTCAGGCTTGGCTCTCTTAGGCATGCTGTCCCTCCTCTTCTCCCTTCTCCTACTACAGATGATTTCTCATTGCTCCCATCAAAGCTTCCACATCCCAGCGAAGTCAGTCTACTCACTACTTTCTTTCCTTGTGCTCAACTGGCTGATTCTACTTCTTGACATTTTCTCAGGACCACCTTCAACCTGGAATGCTCCCTCCTTTCTTCTGTCACAGGTATTTGCCTTGTTCAAACTCAATCTCCAAATAAGCCTCCATATGCAGTAGTTCTCAAACTTTAATGTTCATAGAGGTACTTGGGGAGCCCATTAAGGATGTCCTTTCCTGAGCCCCACAACAAAATTCTGATTTTGTGGGTCTGGGGTAGGGCCCAGGAATTTGATTTTTCATAAAGCCTCCCCTTTCCCACTCCTCCAGGAGATTCTGTGGCATTAACTTCTCTTGGATCACAGATTGAGAAATAGTGTTCTATGTGAAAACACTAGTTAATGGCACTTGAATCAATTCTTTCTCCAGATTTCCTTAAATGCTAATAATTTTAATAAAGTAACACCTTATTAACTCAGCTCCATTAAATTGGAATTCTTGATCATTGGATAGAAGCCGGGCTGCCAAAAAGAGAGGTGGGAGGCTGAAGATGAATCTCCCTTCAAGATGATGAGTAGAGCTAGCCATGCATATTTAGATAGGTGCCGAGTAATTCCTTGCTGATTTATTCATTGACTGCAAGTTCCTCGATTAGGCTATTCAGGACCTCATCTACCATTTTCTCTCACTTGGATTACTGCCCTAGCCTCTTACCTGGTCTCCCTACTTGCACTCTTGCTGCCCAGTAGTCCATTCTCCACATAGATACCTGCATGATCTTTAAAAAATAAAATTCTGGTTGTATCGCCTGCCTAAATAAAAGCTTTCAATGGTTTCCTGTTGCTCTTAGGATAGACACCAAACTCTTTATCAGAGTCTACAAGGCTCTGCATAGTCTGGCCCTGCCTACTTCTTCAGCCTCATCTTGCTTCCCTGTCCCCTGGCTCTCTGTGCTTCAGATATGTTAGCTTTCTTTCAGTTCTATGACCAGACCCCATCTCCTCCTGCTACCGAGCCTGTGCATATACTCATCCATGGGTATGGAATGCCCTTCCCGTTGTACCTTCCCCGCCCCACACACCCACACAAACACATGCTTAATTAACCCCTACTCATCTTTTGGATCTTGGCTCAAATGTCTCTACCACAGGGAAAACCTCCTGAGCTCTCTACTGTGCGTCAGTTTCCTTTGCTAGATCCTTTCAGAGGATCATGTATCTTTTCCTCAGAATACTTGTCTCACGTTGTGATTATACAATCATTACCATTTGTGTAATTGTTTGATTAAAGCCCAACTCATCTTTTAGACAGTAAGCTCCCTGAGGGCCCAAAGCCTACTGCTCTATCCTCAGTATCTAGCATAGTGACTAGCAGATAGAGGAAGCACTTAATAAATATTTAAGTCAATGGACAGGATGAATCCCTTCTGTTTCTTCCAGAGCAGACCACAACAATCCAAGCTTCTCTACTTTCCTCCCAAATCTAACACTATCCCGACTCCGTGTGTAGGAGTGTGTGAGTGACATGAGTTCAAATTTCCCCTAGAGGAAAGACCCCAATCAAGGTAATAGGATTCCAAACCTACCCACTTAATCCTTAAGCTTTAGACCTGCTCCCTCAGCCAGGGAGCCAAACAAGCATGGCACTGAATATCCCTGCCTATTGGCTTCTGCACTAAATAGCACGGTCCTAGAAGCCGCCTAGGCATTGGAAGGTAATGATGGAATTCCTGTTCAAGTTGTTCAGTTGCAGTTCAGCATGTTTCAGTCTTGTTAGTTATCAATCACCTTAGCCAACAAATGCCCTCTACACTAAACACTTAACAATGGTACTTCAATTAAGTTATCTACCCCACTCTTTCTGGTATGCATGTAACTATAATTCTTGAAGTGAAATTAAGGGGGAGCAGTAACATGAAATTGCTGATGATGGTGATGGAGAATGGATGGCTAGTGTAGTGTGTTATGTGTCATTTCTTAGCACCAGATGCCGTTCTGAATTTCACACAAGAGTGGAGCCAGCATTGGTCAGAAGAGCTACCTTAACAACTTGGAAAGCTTCAGCTCAAATAGGTCCAAGAGTTGAAATATATTAACTCCTTGTCTGTAAGCTTATGAATCAACCAGTAAAATCATAGACACAAAAAGATTCAGAACCTTTGGGCTAGAGGATAATTGAAGACCTAGATTTTTTAAAACTCAGGTTTAGTAGATTGCCTTAGCACCCAGCATAGGGAAACTTTACATGGAATCCTATGACTCTGGCTGGAGGCATGACATGCTAATGCTTCTGTCTGTGAGAACCTTAACTACAGAGCAGCTGGACAATTTGAGTGATTTTCTAATTGGTCATAATTCTCCAAGCATTCTAATATCACATGCTGTCCCTGTAGTCCATCTGAGAAAAGGCATGCCGCAGAAAGAGCATAAAACCGATTGGCCTCACAATTCCTCTATCTGCTCAAATATTCTGCTGTTTGTTTGTTTGTTTGTTTGCAATTGTGGCTATTTTAACTGTTCTTTCAACTGATGCAATAAGGGACATTCTTCAACATCTGAGATGCTGTTGGCAGGACCTGTGGATTCTGAGTAATTTGGGTAGCTTTCTGCAGGGTTTGCAAAGCCATTTTTAATATAATGATATTTCAAATGAGTGTGTGTGCGTGTGTGTGTGTGTGTGTGTGTTATAACTTTTCCTTTTTAGTCCAACCGGCAAATGGGTAAATGAAATAAAAGCCAACCAAAAGTAAAGTTAATTTGAAAATTTAAAACGGAAATATTCTGTCAAAGTGCTTTGGTTTTCAGGTAATCTTAGCCCATCCTCTATACATGTTTCCATTAGTCTGTATGATTAGGAAGCCTATTGGAAAATTTCCTTCCTTCGTGATACTCAAAGTTTTTGTTCTATATGTAATTTTAAGTTTCTCAATAAAACCATCTGCTGTACAAAATAATCTGTTTGCTAAAAATTCATTTGTGAAAAGTTTGGAAAGTGTCCACTAGATATAATTATTCCCTGCCTACTCTTTTTTCCCAGTCTCCACCGAAAGCATGCATGAAAAATTTCCAAAAATGAGGTGATAACTGAGATCAGATGATGAGTTACTACATGACCTAGCTACTTTACTGTAGATAACTGGACTGTGGAGCAATGCTAGACCCAAAGGCAGTATTTATGGGCTGACCAGCGGCCTCCAAGGTGGACTGGCCTAAGAATCCTAACCAGATCCTTACTCATGGGGAGTCTCAATTTGAGACTCAAACCCAGTCCATTGGTCAGTAGTGGGATAAGTAGCAGCAGAGACACAATAGCTGAGCTAACCTCACAGCAGAGCAGTAGAAGTTGGAGTAATAGAATACTCCTTGTGAGAGGCGAGCTTACTGTTGTATGAGGAACGATGGTCAAGTTCTTTAGAAGGTATGTGTGGCTCATTTATTTACAGTAAACATTCATTAACTGAGATATGTTGAGGATGTCACTATTCTTTGTAACTTGACTGTGTCTAACACATGGATCAACTTTAAAAATTTTTTGAAGTCCAGCTGTCAATGCGGATCAAACAGAGGCTGAAATAAGAACACAGGTCTCCTCATTCCCTGTGTAATGGTATTTGCAAGATCAACTTTACTTCCTTATCAGAAGAGCTTTAGCCCTCAATTAATTGAAAAGATAAGTCGCAGTTGAGATAATGTACTTCTTCAGACTTGCTGCTATCAACTGCATCAATACTATGATGTTGGCTTGTGTGTAGAAAAGGCTGGTAATGATTCTGTGAGGTGATGGGTAAATTTCCAGATTGATATGTATAAAGTATTTGATAGACAAAATGACACTCCTAGGAATTAGTTGAAGAATAGCTCCATGCTGTCATCTAAAGCCCTGGTGAGGAAAACCCACACCCAAGATAACACTTAACTCATAATCCTTCAAAACAGGAAACATTTCTGCTCAAATGTTTCAAAAGAAGCCTTTAACCATCAATTGTATGTTCATACCTTATCAAATGTACCTTTTCTAGATGAATCTGCCTCTCTGCTAGATCTGTCCAAAGCTTGGGGACACTGCCAGCATTTCCCTTACTTCTTGGGATAGAACCCAATACTCAACCTTCTAGCAGTTATTACTCCAGGACAAAGAAGCTGTACCTATATTAATCAAAGAAATCTAAAGTCTGATGCTGATTTTTCAAACTCTAAACCCTCTATCCCAGCAAAGTTTTTGTATACTATGAAGTGTCCAGACTGGTGAAACCTGTTCTAAGGCTTTGAAAACACTGGTAGGTTCAAAGTAATCTAAACAAACAAAGCAGCTTAAAAGAAAGTTCGACTCAACTTCTTTGAACCTCTGTAGCCACACTTATAAAACGAGAATGATTAAACCTGCCATGCCAGCATAACCCCCTGAATCCTAGAATGTGAATGTTGGAAATGCCTCCCCCAAATCAACTCATCCAGCCTCCCCCTTTACCTCATGAGTGAAGTCTGAGCTTCAAATGGCTATTAGCATCATCACTCTTCGTTTCTTATTTGAATGATGCCATTAGTAACTGTTCAAAAGGAGCCTCTTGACTGTTTACTTATTAGTTACCTTCATTGGAAAGACTTCTATTTTTCACTGCCCCCCCTCAAAACAAAACAAAGCAAAACAAAACAAAACAAAACAAAACCAAAAACCTTTCTGTCCTGGACTTTAGCTCTATGCAGAATAATAGCCAGTATATTTTTTTCATGTGTCTGCCTCTACCTTTGATGGTTCCATCTAAATGGAAGGAGGCCTGTGATAAATATAGACTCTTTTGCTTTTAGTTTTATTAAGCTTTTTATTATGAAAACTTCAACCACATAAAAAAGAGAGAATATAAAAAAAAACAACCTCCCAGATGATCATCACTAAGCTTCCACAATTAACCACCCATAGTCAATCTAATTTCATTTATATCTCATCCAACCAACCCCTGGATTATTTTGAAGCACATTTCATCCATAAATATTTCAAAATGAAAACAGATCTTTCTTTCAAATACTAATTACTGGGATTCTGATTCAGTGGGTTTGGAACTGGGCCCAGGAATCTGTATTTGTAGTAGGTGAAACTGATCCACAAGTATGGCAACAGCTGCATTTGACTCTCATTTTAATATAGAGAGACATAGAATGTAGACGGGGAAGTCATTAGCAGAAGGGTACTCCATTGCTCTGTCACAGAGACACAGCAACGTTTTGAATAAAGAAATAGTCTTTTTTTTTTTTTTTTTTATAAAGAAATATTCTGAAGCCCATTTGGAAAAGATAACATTTGAATGGTAAGTCCTTTGAAAATAATGGGCCAGATACCAGGAGGCAACTAAGCCTTCCCAGTCCACACTGAAGTCTTATGCCTTTGAGCTCAGCCTTCATTGACTGGACTACTCATTTGGAAGTTAATCACAGACAGCCTTGTGACAGCTCATGTATCATGGAATTGATTTCACTCTTAAATTGCCTTAGCTCTAAATCTAAACTGTAAGCTTATGAAGGGTAGGGACCTTGCCTGATCCAGCTTTGTACCATGATCCTCCGCACCCCCTGACAGAACCCTGCATGGTGTCCTGTCACATGTGATAATTTACTATAGTGCATCACCTCTTACCTTACTCGCACCACTAA
This sequence comes from Balaenoptera physalus, assembly GCF_965194825.1. NCBI lineage: Eukaryota > Metazoa > Chordata > Mammalia > Artiodactyla > Balaenopteridae > Balaenoptera > Balaenoptera physalus. The sequence continues at coordinate 86,473,237 of NC_138903.1, forward strand.
GGGATTCATTCACCACATTTTTATACTAATGTGCTAAATGTAGTGAAAGAGTGATTGTGCCTCACAATGTCCCTAAATACCAGGACACCCATGAGTTGTGATTCAATGTCCTATTGAAATGTCCTGGGCTAGAAATATTTCTTCAGTGGCTTGCCATATTGACTGGAATTGCCACTCCTATTTACCTCTTTAAATGACTAGATCGAAACCCTAAAGTTCAAACGGGAATGTTAATCCACGAGCTCCTTAGTATAAGTGAGGTGACAGGGATGATGGCATTCATGATGCAGATCCTTTTGGTGTCATAAAGGGAGCATGGGCATTGCTTCGGGTGGATAGCCCAATTGGGATTCTCTAGTGGAGGTCGTGGGGCTGTTGAGGACCCAATGGGTGGGAACAGGTTTGCTGAAAAGGGACACAGTATGAAATAGTTGCTAAGAATGCAGGTTTTGGAGTGAGATGGGTCTATCACAGACCTGGCTCTACCATTTACTGGTTGTGTGACATTGGAATAGCCACTTAACTTCCCTGTACCTCATTTCCTTCATTTGTAAAACAGGAGGTTTATAATAGAACTTACTTTATTTGTTCATTCAACAAATTTACGGGACCTTCTATATGCTAGGCTCTGTGCTGGCCCTGGGGATGTAGCCGAGCAGGATCCTATGGGGCCTTCCTGGGATAGACCCCTCCCCCATATCCTCTGCTTTAGCTCCTCTCTGAAGTACATAGATAGTTGTATTTCATGCATATTTCCTGAGTTTTTCAGATGCTAAAAACCACCACCAAATGGAAGAAATTAACTACTTGATGATCATGAGCACCTATGGATCGATCATGTTAACCATCCTATTACCTCAAAATCAACCAATCAGAGAATCATGCACAAGCTGACCATGTGCCATGTGATGCTCTTCCTTCGCCTGGCCTTTAAAAATGCTTTGCTGGGGACTTCCTTGGTGGTCCAGTGGCTAAGAATCTGCCTTCCAATGCAGGGCACACAGGTTCAATCCCTGGTCGGGGAACTAAGATCCCACATGCCGCGGGGCAACTAAGCCTGTGCACTGCAACTACTGAGATGGTGCACTCTAGAGCCTGCACACCACAACTAAAGAGCCTGCACGCCACAACTACTGAGCCCACGCACCTCAACCCCTGAGCCCGCGCACCACAACTAGAGAGCCTGTGCACCGCAACTAGAGAGCCTGTGCGCCGCAACTAGAGAGAAACCCACGCACTGCTACTAGAGAAGCCCACGCACTGCAGTGCAGAGCGCGCATGCCACAATGAAAGATCCCACATGACGCAACGAAGATCTCGCGTGCTGCAACTAAGACCCAACGCAGCCAAATAAATAAGTAAATATTTTTTAAAACATTTAAAAAAATAAAAATGCTTTGCTGAAACCCTTCTAGGAGTTCAGGGGTTTTTGAGCATAAGCGGTGGATGGCACCACAGAAAGATATTTCACAATTTGCCTAAGACTCATGTTGTATACATTGTATACGCAGTGGTAAAGAAAAACTATGGCTTGGGTCCCCCAAGCCTATGGAAAGGCTAAAAGCAACACACAAAAGGCTATTTGAAGAATGGAGAAAAAATTTCCCTAGCCAAGAAGATATTCTTATTTCTGCTTAAAACCACAGCAGACCAAAAGAAGCCCTGTTACAGCAGCAAAGACTATGTCAGTGTCCATGCAAGCCAGAATGTGTACATCACATGGATTTGTATAATAGCTAGTGCAACAGAAGTGTGATGAGTGAGCTTTCTGTATCTGAGGCAAAAATCTCATATACTTCACGGACTAACGTTTGTACAATTGTGGGCAGAGAGGGTGAGAACTTTCTGCTATGAGCATCAACAGGCCTGGTATTGAGAATTGATCATCCGGTAAGAACTAGAATATAATTCAATACACAGAAAATGAAGAATAGCTACAAGATGATAAAGAAATAAATGATATGGAAGAGGAGGGCATAGAGCTTACATCTGAAGACAATAACTGAAATTCCAATGTAGAATATCCAGGGAGGAATAATGACCTTGGGCTTGGTTCAGCAGGAATTGATAGCACAGTGGTCTGATCTGAAGGGTGGGGTAGGGAAGCAGCACCCAGATGTCTAAGAGTTGTGGCTGGTATAAGAGATAACGGTTCTAGGGCAACAACACTAACTTTAGCCCTCACCAAAGAGTATGGCTAACACTTTCTAATATTTTCTAATGTTCTATATGTTCTGCCCTGGTCAGGGCTACCTTAATAACTTGGCCAGGCTGAACCTGCAGACCCCTTGCATTAGTGACTCCAGCTGGGGAGGCCTGACATCAGATGTCTTTGTTTTATTTGTACCATAATTGTTGAGGGGAGAGAGAGAGCTCACAAGCTACAAGGTCAAGCATAGCAGGTACATGTAGAAACATCCAAACCCACACAACAGTATTCTTACTCAAAGATCCAGATGTAGATCTACAGACTCCTATTCAGATCCACATTCAAGAGTCAACATGCAATCATTTTTCAAGTGACTACTTATTCCTACCTACCCTTAATTTATTTAGAAAGCTAATACTTATGCATATATTCATGGCTTAAAATAAAGGGCCATTGAATAAATCTAAAGATGAGTTTTGAGCAGGTCTTTTGCCTACATTCTCTTTCTCTTCCCGAAACTGACTGATGCTAGATTCCAAAGGTCACTTGTCTTCAGCAATTACTCTGAAGCGCTGCATCCTACCTGCAGTCTTTTAAGCATTCTGGCCTAAAGAGGATTCATTCTCTTTTCTTGGAAATAAATGTGAACTGTCAATCGAATACCACTAATAAACGTTTCTAATTGATGTTTGAGGAGGGGAATTTTTTCCCTTAGGCATGCTGCTTTTTATCTGGGTCAGTGGCCTTGTTGTTTATTAAAAAAAAAAATTCTTTGTGCATTCATAAAGCATAGGATGGGAGTTAAAGGACAATACTTCACTTTTCCTTTTGTCAAACTGGATAAAGGCACTATTAGCACTGAAGGGTTTTTTCTTTTCTCATGGTTTAAGGCTAGTATATTATAAATAGCCAAATCGAACACAGATTCAGATGTCAGTTTCACTTTAATGGGATGAAAATATCTACCTCAGTCAAATGCCTGAGGCTAAATCATGTGCTGGGAAATCTGAATTTTGCTTCTTCCATTGCCTAGTTCAGTGTCCCATCATTTTTTAACTGTAAAATGGGGATTACAGCACCTACCTCACAGAGAGACTGTTAAGATTAAAGTAAATAAGGGACTTCCCTTGTGGTCCAGTGGTTAAGACCTTGCCTTCTAATGCAGGGGGTTGCGGGTTCGATCCCTGGTCGGGGAGCTAAGATCCCACATGCCTTGCGGCCAGAAAAAAAAACCCAAAACATAAAAAAAACAGGAGCAATATTGCAACAAATTCAATAAAGACTTTAAAAATGGTTCACATCAAAAAAAAAAAAAAGATTAAATAATATAACCATTGTGGTTGTCATGGGAGCAAATAATTAATCTCTGATTTCAAAGCCAAATGAGAAATAAGACACAGGCTTAGGGCAAATGAAGATAAAAATATCAGCTTTATTATTGACAATGCTGAACTCAAGGATATTACTTTGACATGCAGCCAAATGGTCTTAGTAGTTCTCTCTTCTCCACCTCTAATCTGAGATGGTTCACCTAAAGGAGAATTTGGGTCTGCAGAGCAGACAGACTTACACAGAATGTCCTCCTAGTTCTACCCACCTGCAAAACATGGGCCAATGGATCTGCTCAGATAATTCAATCCTCCTCCCATGGGTAGGATTGTCAGATTTAGCATGTGAAAACACAGAACACAGAGTTAAATTTGAATTTCAGATACACAGTGAATAACTTTTAGTATAAGTATGACCCATACAGTGTTTAGGGCATAGTTACTCCCCCAACATTGTCTGAAATTCAAATTTGTTTATCTGAAATTCAAATTTAATGGGGCATCCTGTATTTTATCTAGCAACCCTACCCATGGGATGAAAGTACGTAAGCGTGGGAAGAAAATTTAGGAGTGTGTTGCTCTAGTAGAAGAAGCATTACCCATAAGGCCATAGGAATGGAGGGTTCTCCTGGCCGCCATATGGTATGGAACATAGTGTGCACTAAACGCGTGTTATTGCTTTCCTTCATGCCTCGAAGACCCTCACAGTAAACTCATTCATACCAAGGCATTGGTTTCTTACTGTGTTGCTCTGCAAGAAGTATTCTTACTTTAAATGAGGGCCAGGGAGAGGTTAATGTTTAACCTACAGAAATTCTTCTCAATGATTGATTTTCAACCTTGACTGAGCATCAGAATGCCCTGGGGAGCTTGTTAAAAATACAAATACCCAGCATCCCCCGCCCCAAGTTTGATTCTGGGGTAGGATCTAGGCATTTGTATTTTTAACAAGCTTCCCCAGGGAATTTTGATGCACAGCAAAGTTTAAGGCACATCATTCTAGCCTATAAGTACAGTGTCAGGGAGCAGGGGATGGGTGTACTCAGGGAAAGGTATATGCCTCTACCCAACAAGTGACCTGAGAAAATATTATGCCACTGCATGGACCACTGGTTTAGAACCACTGTTCAAGACCATGGACAGAGAGAAGCACACCTTCCTTCTCATTTTAGTAACAACAGGCCTAGGCTCCAACAGTAAAATGATGAGTATTGAAGAACTGGAATAGAAGTCATTTCCCTTCCAGAACTCTTCAACCACATTAGAGATTATGTGTGACTGGCTCTGAGGGCAAACTTGGTCAACCATACTGTCCCTTCTCACTGCAGATTACAATCCAACGTGAAAGGGCTACAAGAGAGGTAACTAAAGGGAGGAGGGGGTCAGAAAGGAGTAGGGAGGATGGGTCATGGAAAGCTTTACAGAGAAGGTGAGTTATCCTTCAGTCTTCAAAGGGTGAGTAGAAATGCACAGAGGCTAGCAAGGCTAGCAAATGAGAGACTAACAGAGGCAGAGAAAGGCTAAGACAAACAGTTACATAGTCCAAGAGAAACTTTTAGAATAAGACAGAAATAGACAGCTATAAGGAGGAGAAAGAAACACACACACACACACACACACACACACACACACACACATTTACACTAACAGAGAGAGATCCTGAGAAGACAGAGAAAGCAGAAAAGACACAGAGAAGGAGATGCAAATCCAGATTACAAAAATAGTTACAATCACCCATACTGTAGGATTTTCAGTGCTGTTTTGACATGGCATCATGGTGAAAGAAAACACCATATATATAAGTATATATGTGGTATATATACCATATATATGTATATATATACATATATATACTTCTGAGAAAATATATATACGTACATATAAGTATATATATGTATATATATATATACACATATATATATACTTCTGAGAAAGTATATATATATATAAAGTAGGCATAGAGGGAACTTTCCTCAACATAATAAAGGCCATATATGACAAACCCACAGCCAACATTGTCCTCAATGGTGAAAAACTGAAACCATTTCCACTAAGATCAGGAACAAGACAAGGTTGCCCACTCTCACCACTATTATTCAACATAATTCTGGAAGTGTTAGCCACAGCAATCAGAGAAGACAAAGAAATAAAAGGAATCCAAATCGGAAAAGAAGAAGTAAAGCTGTCACTATTTGCAGATGACATGATACTATACATAGAGAATCCTAAAGATGCTACCAGAAAACTCCTAGAGCTAATCAATGAATTTGGTTAAGTAGCAGGATACAAAATTAATGCACAGAAATCTCTTGCATTTCTATACACTAATGATGAAAAATCTGAAAGTGAAATTAAGAAAACACTCCCATTTACCATTGCAACAAAAAGAATAAAATATCTAGGAATAAACCTACCTAAGGAGACAAAAGACCTGTATGCAGAAAATTATAAGACACTGATGAAAGAAATTAAAGATGATACAAATAGATGGAGAGATATACCATGTTCCTGGATTGGAAGAATCAACATTGTGAAAATGACTCTACTACCCAAAGCAATCTACAGATTCAATGCAATCCCTATCAAACTACCACTGGCATTTTTCACAGAACTAGAACAAAAAATTTCACAATTTGTATGGAAACACAAAAGACCCCGAATAGCCAAAGCAATCTTGAGAACGAAAAATGGAGCTGGGGGAATCAGGCTCCCTGACTTCAGACTATATTACAAAGCTTCAGTAATCAAGACAGTTTGGTACTGGCACAAAAACAGAAATATAGATCAATAGAACAGGATAGAAAGCCCAGAGATAAACCCACACACATATGGTCACCTTATCTTTGATAAAGGAGGCAAGCATATACAGTGGAGAAAAGACAGCCTCTTCAATAAGTGGTGCTGGGAAAATTGGACAGGTACATGTAAAAGTATGAAATTAGAACACTCCCTGACACCATGCACAAAAATAAACTCAAAATGGAGTAAAGACCTAAGTGTAAGGGCAGACACTATCAAACTCTTAGAGGAAAACATAGGCAGAACACTCTATGACATACATCACAGCAAGATTCTTTTTGACCCAGCTCCCAGAGAAATGGAAATAAGAACACAAATAAACAAATGGGACTTAATGAAACTTAAAAGCTTTTGCACAGCAAAGGAAACCATAAACAAGACCAAAAGACAACCCTCAGAATGGGAGAAAATATTTGCAAATGAAGCAACTGACAAAGGATTAATCTCCAAGATTTACAAGCAGCTCATGCAGCTCAATAACAAAAAAACCAACAACCCAATCCAAAAATGGGCAGAAGACCTAAATAGACATTTCTCCAAAGAAGATATACAGATGGCCTACAGACACATGAAAGAATGCTCAACATCATTAATCATTAGAGAAATGCAAATCAAAACTACAATGAGATATCATCTCACACCGGTCAGAATGGCCATCATCAAAAAATCTAGAAACAATAAATGCTGGAGAGGGTGTGGAGGAAAGGGAACACTCTTGCACTGTTGGTGGGAATGTAAATTGATACAGCCACTATGGAGAACAGTATGGAGGTTCCTTAAAAAACTACAAATAGAACTACCATACGACCCAGCAATCCCACTACTGGGCATATACCCTGAGAAAACCATAGGTCAAAAAGAGTCATGTACCAAAATGTTCATTGCAGCTCTATTTACAATAGCCAGGACATGGAAGCAACCTAAGTGTCCATCATCAGATGAATGGATAAAGAAGATGTGGCACATATATACAATGGAATATTACTCAGCCATAAAAAGAAATGAAATGGAGGTATTTGTAATGAGGTGGATGGAGTTAGAGTCTGTTATACAGAGTGAAGTAAGTCAGAAAGAGAAAAACAAATACAGTATGCTAACACATATATACGGAATCTAAGGGGAAAAAAAAAGGCCATGAAGAACCTAGTGGCAAGACGGGAATAAAGACACAGACCTACTAGAGAATGGACTTGAGGATATGGGGAGGGGGTGGGGTGAGATGTGACAGGGTAAGAGAGTGTCATGGACATATATACACTACCAAATGTAAAATAGATAGCTAGTGGGAAGCAGCCACATAGCACAGGGAGATCAGCTTGGTGCTTTGGGACCACCTAGAGGGGTGGGATGGGGAGGGTGGGAGGGAGGGAGATGCAAGAGGGAAGAGATATGGGAACATATTGTATGTGTATAACTGATTCACTTTGTTATAAAGCAGAAGCTAACACACCATTGTAAGGCAATTATACTTCAATAAAGATGTTAAAAAAAAATATATATATATATATACTTTCTCAGAAGCCTAGTTCATGGCCATGGTGGATCTGAATGTGTAGGAAACGAACATCACCCACCTCATTTGCTCATTCTTTATGACCTTTGCTATGCATTAATGGCTCTTTTCAGAGAAGATATTGATTATCATTCTAAAAGTAGGCAGATACATCATTAATATATTTAATAATTAAGGGTGGAATCATAATACAGTATTGAAAAGTAAGGCAGCCTTTTTTCCTGAACTGGATCTAAAAGTAGAATCTCAAATGGCTGCTACCACAATTCTCCAGGACTACAATGTGTCCCCCTCCCAATTTTTTTTATTATTTGAATTCATTTTCTTCTTTTTATGAAACTTTTGCAAAACCCTTTGCAGCTGATGAGCCCAACCATTAAGTGTAGGTGATTTGGCTTCATGGTGCTTAATATCACCTCAAGGTCTTTTCCCTTCTGTTTCTTTTTCCTCTTCCTTTTGAATCATACATTCAAATAACCACATGTGTGAACATTCAAAGGAACACATCTCAGCATGTCTTTGTAAAGGTACAGAAGACAATGTGGCATTACACATGCTCAATATGCTGTTTTGAATTCTCTAGAACTTTGTTGCTCCAAAATCAAATATCTTCAGATAAAGGGAAAGTATGTTGCTCAGTCAGAAATGTGTAGGTGCCAAGTTTGATTTCTCTTCTGAATCTTTAGCATTTTCAGCATCTATTTTGCAACCTGGAGGGTTTTTTTTTTTTTTTTTTCCCTGTTTTCTTTTCCATTTGGAGTTTAGAAAGTAAGCAGAAGTTGAGGAATCACTCTGTCTGGGGAAAGGGACTGGGCGATTTCTCTTTGAAAAGCTTGTATTAGCTCTAGATGGAAACACAGGATGGGAAAGGAGTGGGTGATAGCTGGCATATACATGATAGCTCAATGAAAAAAAGAGAATAGGCAAGCAAGGAGGGCTTGCCCATGTTCCTCAGAGGAAGTGGTCACTATTTCTGTTTGGCGAATGGAATTAAGAATCCTAACTGCAAAGAGTCTCCTACTATGTCCCTGACACAAAAAACAAAATTTTCATTCCAGGGAAATGCAAAGAGTCCCCCAAATTAGCAGCCCTTTTCCAAAGGCTCCTAGTGGCTTACTGCAATGACACTAGCAGCTGCAATTCCTGTTTAGATGGTAACTGAGCTCATCATTGATTTCTCTGCCACTGTTACAGCTGGTGTCCTCCCCCTGTTACAGAGGCACTCACCAGGGCCCTTATTCCCCGACTCAGGACCTACTTCTACCGCCTGCACCCTTGTTCTGCTACCCTTGATTCTGGAGGAGAGTCTTTCTACTACGTGGACATAGCACTTTCAAATGTCCTAATGATCATTACAATGATTTTGTATCCCCAATCCAAAGTAGACTTACTCCTTCGGGTTTATAATTCTTGAAGTATTAAGAACAATTTCCTCCAGAAAGTATCACGAAGTACTTGAGTAACTCTTGGCATTTCTCATTGACCATTAACCACTCTCTCAAGATAATGCACAGGTAAGTAGTCCTCCCCCACGTCCTTTCCCATAACTCTCTCACACAATACCAATCAATCATTCAACAAATGTGTGTTGAGCACTTGTGCTAAGCAGTAGGGATAAAGTGATGAATGAGACATATAAGGTTCTTACCCTCACAGAGATTACAGTTTAGCAGGAGAACAAGCAAGTAATTGCATAAAAGTGCAATAAGTGTTATGCAGGGGAAAGCAGATTTTGCACTAGAACCTAACAAACCTCTCTGGGGAAATGGCACTTCAGATGAATCAGGAAGGCATTTGCTAGGAGGAAAAGAGGTGAGGTAGGGGCGGAGACTGTTCTCAGAAGATGGCAAGTATGAAAGACCAGAGGAAAGAAAGAACCTGGCAGTTTTGAAAAACAAAACAAAACAAAACAAAAAACTGAAAATAACTTAAGCATAACTGGAATGTAGAACACAAAGGGAAGTGAGGTAAGAGATAGGACTGGGTAGACAGGAAAAGTCTATATGATGGGGAACCTTGTAACACATTCTGAAAACTTTAGGGACTTCCCTGGTGGCGCAGCGGTTAAAAATCCGCCTGCCAATGCAGGGGACTGGGGTTTGAGCCCTGGTCCTGGAGGATTCCACATGCCGCGGAGCAACTAAGCCCGTGCGCCACAGCTACTGAACCTGCTCTCTAGAGCCCATGAGCCACAACTACTGAAGCCCGCCTGCCTAGAGCCCATGCTCCGCAACAAAGAGAAGCCACCGCGATGAGAAGCCCACGCACCGCAACGAAGAGTAGCCCATGCTTGCCGCAAATAGAGAAAGCCCACACGCAGCAACGAAGACCCAATGCAGCCAAAAATACAATAAATAAATAAATAAATTTATAAAAAATAAATAAAAATAAAAAGAATCACGTGTGTGTATCTTAAGTCTTTATTACATATAAAAATGTATCATATAAAAAATTTTTAAAAAATAAAAACTTTAGACTTTATCATACAGTAACAGGAAGCCATGTATGGGATAGAAACAGGGTTGCACTTCGGAAAGACCACTCTGACTATATTGTGGCAGAACTAATTGGAACAGGGCAAGGAGGGGTGAGGGGAAAAGAGTTAAGAGGCTACTGTTGTAATGGACAGGCTACAGGTGTTGGTGACCTGAGCTGAGGTCCTGGCATGGGGATAGAGCTGACTGGGCAGATTTGAGAGAGAGAATATATTCAAATTAGATATGGGAAAACAGGGAAAAGAAAGAATCAAGGATAGCACCTGATTTCTGGATTGGGTAGCTTACTGGGGTCAGTGGTAGTGTCACTTATCAGGGTAGAAAATACAAGACAAGTAGCTGGTTTGGGGAGGAAGATGATTTCGGTGTTAAGAGTTTGGAGCCTGAGGTATCTTTAAGACATGCAAGTGGAGATGCCAGTTAGATAGATATAGGGAACTGAAGCACAAAAGAGAGGTCAGGAATGAAGTTATATTTGTGAATATACGAGCTAGGCCACGGGGAGCATGTAGAGTAAAAAAGCATAAGACCTAGAAGATAGCTTTTAGGAACACCTGTCTTAAGGACTTGGCAGAAGAAGAGAAGCTTAGAAAAAGTCTGAGAAGGAGTGATCAGATAAATAGAAATAAAACAAGTAGAGGGCAGTGTAACAGAAACCAATAGAAGGGGGAATTTGAAGGAGGAAGGTCAAACGTCAACTGCATGTGGGAGGTCAAACAAGATAGAACAAGGCTAAAAAGAGCACTTAGGATTTTATCACATGCAGGCCACTGGCTACCATGCTCGGGACATCCTCAAGGGAGTCATGGTAGTTGGGTGGCTGTGTTGGGGGGGGTGGGATTTTGGGGGTTGGGAGGAAAACCAGAATGCAGTGGGTTGAGAAGTAAGTGGGAGACAGGCCAATGGAAACAGTAAATCTCGACTAGACCACTCTTGTGAGGAATTTGGCTGAGAAGGGAGAACAGTAGGATAGCGATCAAGAGGAGTAGACAGACGTCAGAGAAAGCTTTTGCTGTTGCTGCAGCTGAGTGCCCCTGGAGTCGAAGTCAATATTTGGATTCTTTACTCATTGACTATGACATGGAATTTATATTGACTGCAAACTCTTTCTCTTGGGGAAAGGAATCCTAGGGCAACACAGGAAGAAAAGAGACTGGAGCCATTTTCAAATTCACGAGTCTTTGTCCTTAATTTCCCAGAAGCCACTCAGTCCTGAAACTGATGCCTTTGTCATCTCTCCCATGGGACCAAGGGATGCAATTTTGGTGATACTCCTTGCCTTCTCAGAGTTCCTGTGGTGAGGGAATAGATGAGCCCCCCGACAGGACTCTTGCTGCTACTGAGCTATTCCTAGCAATCTCCCTTCTCCTTCTGAGAGGATAAACTATTCAAAAGCATTGTTCTTGCTGTTAGTATTCAAGTTTTTTGGAAAGATGAAAACACATTTTTCCTTACATTCCTGTATTACCTTAGGTTTCATTCCTCCAAGAGCAGGAATTTATGGTCAGCCTACATTCAAGGCCAGACTCGATGATTAGAAAGCAAAATATCTACCTCCATTCCAGAGCCCTGCAGAGGTTAAGTGTCCTTTTCATAACCCCAATTAGAAAACTATTTTTGAGTTAGGAGAATGCAAACATGTTTCTCATCAGCATATTAATCTCTTCTCCGATCTCTCTGTCAATTTTGACACCTTTCTTCATCTATATCCTAACTAGGCATAGCAATTAGCCCTCAATAAAGATTTGAAAAGTGCCAAATTCCAGGCTTTCCAAGGTTTAGAGTTTAATTCTGATAATCAACTGAAAAAAATCTCCTTGCTTAGGGTTAACCTTCTCTATGTATTTGAATTGCTGACCCATTTTTGTCTTAGGAACTTTAATATTAAAAAAAGGAACAAAAATGGTTTCCCATTTCACTCCAAGCACGGACAGTTTACCCCACAAAAAATTCCTCATCTGGCCCGCTCCTCCCTGTTTGTTAGGAAGTGGGATAATATATTTCTTCTCTGGCTTTTTCAAAGACTCCAAGCCCCTCTAGGTAGAGAGGAGGGGAGATGAGGGAGGGAGAGATTGATGGCACTCCAAGACAGCAATCCCTTTGTTGGTAGTCTCAGAATGAATTTTCTGTCATCTTTCAAGTGTTTCCTACCCACGAAATTGACCATGCACGCTCCAACTCCACTCTCCCCAGACTCCCAGGGCTAAGCTGGAGCACAGCTACTAGAGATAAGTGGCATCTCCAAGGCTACTGAATAGGCAGGCTGTTGAAAAGAGTCACGATTAGCTGGAAAGGCCTCCCGCCTGTCTGCCCACCTCGCTTTCAGACCTGGACATAGCATTGCTGCTTTCCACACAGCCCACAGGCCTGGTAGGCTTGTGCCTGGGCACTGGCCCTCTTCTCTGGAACAGGCTTTGCCTCTCGAAAAAAAAAAGAAAGGCACTTTTGAACTACGTTTCCCGTCATGTGATCAATATGACACCACCGTACAATCCATCACAGATGATGACACCCGTGCGTACCAGTATGAATGGGCGTCGTGCAGTGCAGAATGTGGAACTGTGGCAAAGAGAGCCCATCTGCAGCTCACAAGGCATGGCTGATGTTGGCTCTGGTAGCAAAACCACTTCCCTGGATAGATAGGAAATTGCCACCACAGGAGATGATAATATTTGTGAGCCTTACTAACAAGCTTGAATTCTAACATAAGGCAGTTCATTGTTATGCTGCAGAATGTGAAATCTCAATGCTTTCGCTATTCAAACTCATCTTATTTCACAACAGGATTTACTGCAGCTCTAAGGAGCCAAGAGAAGGGAAAAAAATAAGGGAGTGGGGAGGAAAAAGATAGTTGGGAGTGGAAACACTGATGAGGCCAACTTTGTGAGCAAATTTCATTGCCACTGATAATGTAACATTTAGCTTCGATTAAAGCTCTGTCTTGTGGAATGTGTGCAGTGTCCTAAATACTACTTCTTTAGCCCAGTCGCTGATTTTCTGGTGGATTTCACCCTCCAAACCAGCACTGTGCTATGTGCAAACTTGGGGAGAAAAGGAGGAGGAAACCACCCCACAAGAGATATGCTTTTGTCCAAAGACAGGCTGGAAATGTTTGCCTTGCCAGGTTCAATTTCTCCTGTCAGAAATTTCCAAACAGATGGTGGAAGAATTGGTGTTTGATCAGACAGTTGGACAACCAACAATAGAAACTAATTGTCATAGAATTCTGCGAATGGTACCTATGCTAACACTCGACAGAACATAAGTTTTGTCAAGTATCCGGTGTTCTCTTCAGTGAAGAATAAGTTAAAAGAGCTAATTAGGCAAATGCTTCTAGAAAACACTAACTCGCTTCAGGAGGACTGTTTTCAATACACACCAAAGTGCATGTAGAGAATCTACCCTTCTCCAGGAGGCTGGCATGCCTGTTGATAGCTTCTACTTAGGATAAAAAGTGGCCTTGAAAAGTTACTCTGTGGTCATTACACTGAGATCATTTCTACCTCTGAAGCCCTGGTATCCTGGGATGATTCTGAGTCCAAAAAAAACAAAAACAAAAGCAAAACCAAAAAACCTAAGGAGTCAAAATACAGATTTTTCAAACTGAATAATGTGCTGAGAACTCATGTCTTCCTTAACGGAAGTTGTCAGAAGTCTGGATTTAGCCTGCAGTCAAGTTTAGTGAGTGGATCCCTCCACCTAAATCCCAAATGCCTATTTTCTTGTGGGTATACAATTGAGCTCAGGGAAGAAACTTCTGGTAGGTTAGGTAGCATTTCCAGAAGCTTTCCTGATATGGTCATGAGAAGAATCATGGTTAACTCCGAAGACAACGAGAAAAATTTTTGAGACAACTGTTTTTCAGATGTTGGAGAAAATAAAAGGCAAGCTTTCAGGGTGTTGCCTTTCTAGGACTTTTTTTTTTTTAAGTCGGACTCGGTTTGAGAAGTAACGTCCATCTATGTACTCAGATGGCGGGAAGCGGGAAATCAGAAACCTGTGTTTCTTGAGAGGGACAACTAGATATAAAGTCCCATCTTTCCCAGCTGCCACCCTGTGAACAGAAGCAGCTTGGAATGTATCAGCCTCTGTATCTGGACACTCCTGAAAGATTAACCCGAAATTGCCCTTCCCACTTTTGTGTCTCGAGATGTGACAAAGAAAACTCACTTACGCCTCATTTGTCACCTCAGACAGTTGACAGACACTTTGCCAGTGTCAAATTATTTCAGTATCTCTCTACTTGTACAAACTGGATCAAGGAGGCATCTTAGAAGGTGGCAAAGGAGAGGTCTCTAATCCTTGCATGGGGCCATTCTATGGCTGAATGGTCCATCCGACTGCACCGTCTCCATTGTCTGTATGTGTTGTACCTTTTACCCCTTACATTAAGATATGATTGTTCAGGAAGCACCATACTATAATCTGATTTCCATAGATAATCAGAAATGGGTAAGTCCTTTCTATTGACTGGTAAGTGTTCGTTATATGCTTTATTGGGATGATAATACTGTGTAACACAATTTAAGATGAAATGTATCAATAGTATATGCACAATGGGAAAGGAAATGCAAAAAAACAAATTTTACTATAAGTATTTGGTGCCAACGTTATATACAAGTTATTTTTAAAATACAGTTTTGCATTTAAAAATAAGTTTATTTTCATTATGAGGAATTTTAGAACAATTAAGAGTATACTGCATTTCAATGGGACTTTTATAATGGGTAGCCTTTGTACTACATCACCTTATAACTTCCTTTTGAATAGCAGGATCAGAGCTACTGTGTTATTTGTCCCTGGTGAATGTAGCAGAAATAGAACCTGTGATACAAATGTTAATAACTCAACAGGAATCCCATCTGTTACAAAATCCTTTTGCTTTCTTGTCCACTTCTTAGAACTCTGCCACAGATCCATCAACTTCTTGTCACTAGCAGAGCACTCTGCTTTGATTACAGTAGTTTAACAGCGATGAAGGCGAGGGTACCTTTTTGTGTTTTTTCCACTCTTTCTAGGTCTGAACAAAAGCAGCCGGCTGTGCTAGTGAACACAGAGTCCTGCCTACCAAGGGGGAAGAGACCGCGGGAGTTATAGTGGTCAGGAAGACAGTGGCATCAAGGGACCACTGCTGCTGCCCGGAGATTCACCTGCAGTATTGGCAATCTCTAGTCGCCTGGGGGTTTCACAGTGAGTAAACAGCATCGCGGCAAAATAGAGGAAGTGGCTGAGACTTTAACTGGAATTGTACGGCTGAAATCATCTAAAACCAGCCAGGATGTACAAAACACTTACGATTTTGCCTCAGGTTTGTTATCACAACCATTTCATGAGACTCACCAATAAGATCAAATCCTTCTTTACGGGTCTTAGCTGCCCTAACTCCCCCAGCAACCACAGAGGGGATATCTGGTCCATATTGTGGAACACATTATAGTGAGCACCAGAGCACCCAGAAGAGGACAGAGACCTTCATTTGGTTCTCAGTTCTGCCACCTGCTTATTATGAGTTGATGGCCATGTGGCTAAGAGCATGAATGTTGCAGTCAGAGAGTCCTGGGTTCAAATCCTAACTTGGCCACTTCCTCCTGGGCAAGTTGCTTACCTCCGAGTGCCATTTTTCTCATCTGATTAATGTAAATCCTCATGGGATTTTAAAGAAAAGATTAAGTTTTAGAAACTGTGAAAAACACTTAGCATGGTGGCACACACACACCAGGAACTCAATAAATGGGATTTGTTATCATGAATGAAAATAATATATTTTCTGTATCAACTGGGGTTAGTACTATTATTCTAATTCAGTATCATGCTTGAGGAAATTGTAAATTCTTTCTTAAGAGGCTCATAAAGGGCAACACGCTGACCCATCTTTCCTCCTCTGGGAATCTGAAACCTCTAAGTAGAACAGAAGTCAAATAGTTTGCAGGGATTTCAAAAACTGGTCCGTTGCTTCCAAAACAGCTTTCTAAAAATGTGTACACCTGGGAATCACTGTCGAGAGAATCTAACACAAAAGCAGACCAAGGAATCTCCATTTCAAAGATCTGCTAAGTGATTCTGACACACGACTAAGGACTGAAAACCACTGGTTGAGAATGTTCTTCTAAGGATTGCCAATGATGCCATATGAAGGACAATAGGCCATGTTAAGAAACGATGTAAACCCAGAAATGGACAGTGGTAAAGATGGCAGACAGTGAATGGGAGGCTGGCAAGGTTCAGGAAAGGATGGAGATGGAAGACAGGTAGCTGGGTGGTGATCTGAGAAGTAAGCACCATCTGTCAGCTAGCCCATTCAAGGTGCCAGAGTTCTGGAGAGTTGGCAGAGCAGGATCAGCCAGACCAATCAGAGGGTTATTGTAAACTGAGGCTCATGAGATCAATTGTGCACAAACTTCCTCCAGAAACTAAAGGCCTTTAGAGGATGGCATTTTTGGATTCTCTTACTCAGCTAGCTTAGTCTTAAAGGGCCTCTATCCCTTTATTAATGACAGTCATATATAGGCCCCAAAAGAGAGGGGGAAAAAAACCACACCATTGCAGAAGATGAGACAAGAGAGAAATCAACAGACTTGCTACTTTTTTGGTTTAGGAGAAGGAATCATTAAGCTTCTTTTACTTACACCTAAGACAACTGACTTTCCCCCTATCCGCATTCTTAGAAATCACCCTATCAAACAGACTTCTCCGCATATCCACACTGTGAATTGCCCTTGGCAATTTTGCAGAGCCAAGTACTAGGTTCAATAGTATCTATTCAATATTTAGAATGTATTCATTGAATGGATCGTACATATTGAGGTGGTGCTTATTTCTTTGTACACTAGAGGCTACTTTTGTGGGATACTTCTGTTTTCTACATAGCGCATAGTCGATATCTTGTGTTGATGGAAGCTAAGACTACACAGGGCCACTTGACCAACTGTTTTTTAAGAATTAATCAGTGGTTATTATCTTGTGCTATACACAACCTGAGCCTGTATCTGTGCTCAAAGACTGACTTGACCACTTACTATGTGGCTTTTGGTATGTCCCAGAGCTTTAACTCTAGTTGAACACCTGAACTACCATGAAACTCTATTTTACTTATGTTCAGAGTGAGGGCTCATACTTTCCATGGCAATGGGTTGTCAAAATTGTTTGGTGGACTAACATACCTCACACCATCCAATTCACTTCATCTTCATCACCACCACCCTAACATAAGCCATCATCTCTCACCATCTCTCATCTAAACTACAATAGCCATTAAACTGGTCACTCACTATGCACTTGTGTCCCCTCTCAAAATCTGATAGTCATATACCAGGCAGAGTCATCTTTTCTAAATGCAGAGCTGATCATGTCAACTTACTTTCCCTCCTTCCAGAGCCTGTGCTTTAAAAGCTTCCCATAGTTTTCAAAGACAAAACTCCTTACTATGGCCTTCAATACCCGGAAGGGTTCCTGTGCCTACCTCTCCCTCAAATTTCCTCCTGCATCCTGATTTTCCTAACAACCTGAGCATCAGCTACTTTTAAGATTTTAGTTCCTGCTAATTGCGGCCATGATTTAGGGTGTAGATACAGTTTCATGCTCATTCCCAACACTGGGCATTTGCACATGTTATTCCTTGTGTCTTTCATTTTTAGTAGTTACCATATTGTACTGTTATGTGCTTATTTTTATGATAATTTGGATGACATTTGTATTCCCAACTAGAATGTAAGTTTCACACATGTCAAGACTGTTTCTGTACCTCTGGGACCTAGCACAGTGCCTGGTACCTAATATACAGTCCATAAATACTTGCTAAGTGAACAAATGAAGATTCTGTATATAATCAACACCCATTTCCTTGTTAATCTTTCTCCTCCAACTTGCTACAACTTCAGCACATACCTAAGCAACTAGTGCTTGCAGGGAGGTCCATAGTCCACACCCATCTGGACAGATCCTCTGTGGGCATAATTCCATCTTCCAGACCTCCCTGGCCTCAAATGAGAATGTACTCATTTGGTGTCCTATCTCCTTAATATTCTAGTCTTGAAGAATCAGAGTAACTCTTCAAGAGCAATGCTTAACCTGTATCCAAGCTTCCAGAGATCATGTCTTAAATAAATTCTCTTTTTATATGAGCAGGACTTCCTATGAAATGGAGGGTGGTGGGAAGGCATGGGATGGGGCCGTGTCATAGAACCTACCAGAAGCTATGGATCCTTTCTCTGTGTGGATCTTCAAACACACACAGACACACACAATTTTATATACACTTTTAGGGGATCATAGGGGATCTCTACCCATGGAGAACTGAGCTATTGGAGAATTTAATTTTAGGCTATGTTGTTGCTAAACCAGAAACCTGGCTTTGGATATTCATAATTATTGAAGTTGGGTGATGGGGACAAGGGAGTTCAGTATATTATTATCTCTACTTTGTATATGTTTGAAATTTTCCATTATAAAGAGTTAAAAAGCTAAAGTGTCAGTCCAGCTTTTTTTTTAAAAGAGAAGAAAACAGAAGCATGATTTTTATAAAGAAATATTTGACACCTCTAGACTTCTTTGAGTGGGAAATTGATCTTCCCATTCACCCAGGCTTAAAAGTTTAGCATCAACTTCAAATCCTCCATCTCTCTTGGCCCCTCAGTTAATCAGCTGCCAAATCTCGCTAATTCTATCTCTGTAGCTCTTGCACTGCCTCTCACCTCTCCATCCTCCCTGACACTGCGATTGTTCTACATTTCATTATGTCTCACCAAATCCACTGTAGAAAAATCTACTAACCTTGGATGCCAAACTTCCCTCCCAAACCTCTCACTGATCCCTCTCACTGAAAGTGAGCTTTTCCTCCTCTGGACATCATGAAGCTGATCGCAGTCTCCCTCCAAGTATACCAATTCATGTTCAAAATCTGTGTGTACATACCTATACGGTACTTAACCTATTTTGAGTTACAGACCTTTTGAGAATCTGATGAACATTATAAACTCTCTTCCCATGTCACCTGCCACCCCTCCAGAAAAATGCATGTAATATCCCAATCCAAACACACAAATACTTTTGTTTACAATTCTAAGAGCTCTATGCATCCCCGCCTCCCCCCCACAAAGATTCCCCAGTTTTCGGATGCAGAGCACCCCACACCCTGCCCCAGGTAATAAGCGCTCTAATTAGAGACGTTTCAGGGTCACACAATGCCTTACTCACAGGCTCAGATTGTGAGTGGCTCCATACCAACATTCTCTTTATATATCATCCCTCTTATTTTTACATTTCTTCCCCCTTGAAGCACAAATGAAGTATTTATCTAATCTGGATTGGCAGCCAATGAATTTTCGTGATGACCACAAAAGGAACAAAGAAATGAGTCACAAAAAGGCAGCGACTTCTCTTGTTTCTCTTCTTTCCCACTCCCTTAAAACCCCATCTGAAAGTGATCACTCCTTTCTTCTGGACTGCATTGGACTGAACACTTTTCCCCCCAGATTACACTAAGTTGATCCTATGAAATCACTGTTAATCTACTATTTTTGACCTACAAAAATGGCAATATCGTATGGTCCAAACTGATTCTCATTTTTAAAAGAAATCTCATTACTTGAGTGTGAGATTTTGAGGTCAGGCATGGCTATTCTTCTCCCCACCTCAGATCCTGCATACAGTTGGTGCTCAGTGAGTATTTATAGAATGAATGATGTCTACTTATTAAGATGTCTCAAATTAAAATAAGACCTTTCACTTAAGGAGATGTTGGTGAATGGAATTTGAGTAAGGGTGTTTGACAACCCTTGACCCTTTTGGGAACCCCTTCATTGGAAAGATTTTAAAAAAGATTTTATGAAAAACGTCAACAAAATATGCACCTACCACTTTTAGGTAATATAATGAAAACCCTGCTGGAGAAAGCAAAGAGGTGTTCCCTGCTGAGCAAATTGCATGCTTTACCACACAAATAATCCAACTCTGTATAAACTAGAGACAAGGAAGCACACACAGCAGCCAAAATTCCTCCCCTATCCCTTGGATAGAAGTTCACACTGTCAGAGGCTTCTGAAATAAACTTTTAGCAGCTACTGAAGCAAAGGTATCTTGACTGGTATTTCTATCTTAAAAAAAAAAATCTACTAAGTAGCAGTACTTCCATGAAGAACATGAACCCTTTGTGAACCTAGCAGAGACCTGGTTGAATGTGCCCACATAAAAATTATCTAAAATTTTACAAAACACAAAATACATGGTTTTATTTGGGGGGGGAGGGAAGAGTGGACTTTGCAAGAAGACAATATATCTTTACAAAGAAATTTATACACATGGCAAATTTTGCTTTTTAGCACATTGGAGGAAGTGGTGTTTGCAAGGAGAAACAGTATTTGCTCCTAGAATCAATGACCGGAACCATTTTTAAAAATTCAAGATTAAAGTATTTTAAAATTTTGTTTCTTCACTGACAAAATGATGAAGAATATTCTCCCCAGTACTACATTACAGATTTGGGTGTTGTACTAAAAAGACTGATTTCATGAACCACAAGATATACCATACTTTTAATTGGCACAAAATTTGTACTCAGCAAAATGAACAAATCTTAAGCGGACAAGTCAATGATGCTTGATAAATTTATGCACTCAGGTGACTACCACCCTAATCAAGAGAGAGAACATTTCCATCATCTCAGAAAGTGCTCTTGTGCCTCCTTCTAGTCATATTTCTACCCCACTTTGAAAAGAGCTGTTTTGATTTCTATCAGCATAGATTAGTTTTGTCAGTTCTAGAACTTCATAAAGTGAGTCATATAGTATTTATTCTTTTGTGTCTGGCTTCTTTTGGTCAACGCAGTGTTTGTGAGATTCACTAAGTTTTTCCATGCATTAATTATTCTTTTTTATTGCTGAGCAGTATTCCACTGTATGATTACTCCACAATTTGTTCATTCATTCATCCACTGATGGCCATTTGGATTGATTCCACATTTGACTATTATGAATATTATTTTTGTAGTGATTTCTCTGAGAATTACAGTGAACGATTTATAATAATCTAGTTAGGATTACTACCAACTTGATTTCAATAGGATACAAAAACTTTGCTCCTATATAGCTCTCTCTTCCCCTTTATTGTTATTACAAATTACATTTTTTAACTTCTGTGTGCATCAGTGTAGATTTATAATGACTGTTTTACATGGTTGTCTTTTAAATAAGAAAAAGGAGGAATAAAAAATTTTAAAAATTATTAATACTGACTTTTATATTAACCTGTGTAGTTAGCTTTACCAGTGTTCTTTATTTCTTCATGTAGATTCAAGTTACTCTCTAGTGTCCTTTTATTGTAGACTGAATGAGTCCCTTTAGGATGTCTTTGAGGGTATGTCTATTAGTGACAAACTCGCTTAGGTTTTCTAGTTTATCTTTACAAAGATAGTTTTACTGGATGAGAATGCTTAGTTAACAATTGTGGTTTTTTCTTTCAGCACTTTGAATATGTCATCCCACTGTTTCTGACCTTAATAGTTTCTGATGAGAATTTACCTGTTAATCTCATTCAGGAACCCTTGTACATGATGAGTTGTTTTTTTCTTGCTGCTTTCAAAATTCTCTCTTAGGTTTTGGCTTTTGACAGTTTTATTATAATGTGTTTTACTGTGGATATTGTTAAGCTTGTCCTACTTGGAGTTCATTGACCTTTTTGGATGTGTAGATTGATGTTTTTCATCAAATTGGGGAAGTTTTCAGCCATTATTTCTTCAAATATTCTTTCTGCCCCTTTCTTTCTCTCCTTCTGGGCCTCCCATTATGCATATGTTCATATGTTGGTATGGTTGGTATTGTCCTACAGTTGTCTTAGGCTCTTTTTATTTCATTTTTCTTCATTTTTTTTCTTTTGGTTCCTCAGACTAGATAACCTCAATTGAGCTCATATGTCAGGTTACATTTTCTAGTGAGTGCCTCTAGTGAATTTTTCATTTCAGTTATTGTACAATTTAACCCCAGAATTTCTATATGTTTCTCTTTATAACTTCTATCTCTTGACTGAGATTCTCTATTTCATGAGATATTGTTCTCAGAGTTTCCTTCAGATTTTTTGTATGTGATTTCCTTTAGCTCTATAAACATATTTAAAATAGTTAAAGTCTTTGTGTAGTAAGTCCTATACCTAGGCTTCCTCAAGGACAATTTCTATTGATTGCCCTTTCCCCTATGTATTGGCTATACTTTCTTGTTTCTTTGCATGCCTCATAATTTTTTGTTGTTGAAAACTGGAAATTTTGAAAATTATAATGTGGCAACTCCAGAAATTAGATTCCTCCCTCCCCAGGGATTGTTGGTGCTGCTTGTTGTAGTAGTAATTGTTTGTTTGTTTGTTAGAGACTTTTCTGAACTAATTTTGTAAAGTGTGTATTCTTTGTTGTACATGGCCACTGAAGTCTCTGTTCCTTCAGGTTAGTGGTCAACCAGTGATTGTACAGAAATTTCTTTAAAGGCTGGAACTAAAAAAAAATCTCCTAGTCTTTGCAGATGGGCACTGTGTGTGTGTATGTTTCGGAATATGCCCTCAACACTCAGCCAGGCAATTTACAACTCTGCCTTATCTTTCACTTCCTGTTTGTACAGAGCCTGAAAGTCATACAGAGGGGAGAGCTGAGGGCTTTCTCAGGTCTTTTATGAGCATATACACAGCCCTTTGTGGATTTGTTTATTTCTCCCTTTAGTTATGTCAGCTTTAGCTGAAGCAATATTTTTAGCTACAAAAACAAATTTAGTTGTCATGTCTTTCCTATATAGTAACACTTTTATAGTATGAAATTTCCCTCTTTATCTCAAGTTATACTTGTTAGTCTAATAATAACAAAGACATACAAACTTTCTTATGTTTATTGTTTGTACCATATAACTTTTTCTATACTTTTATTTTCAACATCTCTGTGTCATAATATCAAAACCCAATGCCTGTAATAGCATAGATAAAGTCACTTAAAAAAAACAGTCTGTAAATCTTGGCCTTTCAGTTGGAGAGATTAGCCTACTTACATGTAAAATAGTTTATTGATATGGTTGGGTTTAAGTCTACTATTTTGCTTTTCAATTTGTTTTCTACCATTCCCATTTGAGTTTTTTGTTTCTCTATTTCTCCTTTCCTGTCTTCTTTTGGGTTAATTAATTTTTTTATGTTTTCCATTTAAGTTCCTCTTATAGCTTTTAACTTTGACTTTTTGTATTATTTTTAGTGTGTGATTTAGGAATTACAATATGTATCCTTAACATTTCAAAGTCTACTTAGAGTTAATAATATAAAAAGAGTAATTTTTGAGATGTTCTATGTACTTTGTTTTTGGGAAATTTGATTATGGAGAGCCTTGGGTTTTTTTGTTTTATGTATTTATACTTCTTGGGGGTTCACTAAGCTTCTTAAGCTTCTTAGATTAGTATATTGATGCTTTTCATCAGATTTGGAAAATTTTCAGGATTTTGACTTCAAATGCTTATTTTGCTCCATTCTCTCTCTCCTCTCCTTCTGGGAATCCAAATACATGTATGTTAGATGGTGCAGTTTTACTTGCTTGAGGTATTAGATCAGGAATAGGCAAACTATTGCCTCCTGGACAAATCCGGCCTGTTTTTATAGGGCCCTCTAGCTAAAAATGGGAACTAAGAATGGTTTTTGTATTTGTAAAAGTTTATATAAAGCAAAAAGGAAAACAAAGAGGACTGTGCAACAGAGACTGTATTGTAAAGTCTTAATTATTTATTGCACTATCTGGTCCTTTACACAAAAACATTCCTGTCTCCTGTGTTAAGGATGGAGTTTGTGGTTGCTATAGTGATTGGAATTTGAGGGGGGCAATCTTGAAAAGAGGAAACCATACATGAGTGGAGCTTGCAAATCTGCTTATCAACTCCCCTCTACCTCCATGATGCTCAGGCTGGGAATTGGTCTCAGGGGAAAAGATGTATGAAGGTGGTCCTCAAACAGTATGATTTCCTTTCTTCAAGGGTCAAAAAACCCTACAATTGCTGAAGGCTTTGTTTACTCTCCAGTTCCTTCAAATAGCAGTTATTTTTATGTTTTCTTTTCCAGAGTTTATAATTGTTATGTATGGGAATTTTAGTTGATATAAGCCACTCTTCCATCACCAGAACTCGCCAGACTCATGTTTAATAGCATATGAATTATAATAAAGCAATGATCAAATCGGCAAATTGATGGACATTAACACTTAACACTCAGTTTGTTTATCCAGGTGTTTTATTATAGATTCTGGGCTACACCTTCTCACCTTACCAAAGGGAGCATCTTCTAATTTGCACAAGTGTCTATGTACTAAAACTATTAAACTCATCAGGATAAGGCTATGCCCCAAATATTCATATTTAGTAATTCTACCTCCAAGTCATAGAATCAGAAAGTTGGAATGGACCTCAGAAGATACATCCAATATAGAAATCTACCTCACAACATCCCAGATAGGTGGGCATTCAGACTCTGATTAAACTCCAAGAATTAAAAGCATTACACTTTTTATATTTTCTATAATATATCAATGCCCTTTGATTCCAAATACTACTTCCACATTACGAGGTGGCTTATGTAATTAGACTCAAGATTTAACAACTGCTGACTTGAGAATCAAAGCCAGTCTTTTCCCACCTCTGTTGGAATTAGGTTAGTTCTCACACATGGACTATGGAGACAGCCTAAAAAAAAAGTGAATGGTGCCCAGAAATTCATGTACATGTTTGAGGGCTGTTCTAAGTTCCTAGCTAAATCCCTCCAGGTAATCTTTACTTTTTTAAATTAAAAAAAAATTATTTATTTATTTATTTTTATTTTTGGCTGCATTGGGTCTTAGTTGCAGCACCAGGATCTTTCATTGTGGTGCGTGGGCTCCAGAGCGTGCGGGCTCAGTAGTTGCAGCACACTTGCTCTCTAGTTGTGGTGCGTGTGCTCCAGAATGCACAGGCACAGTAGTTGCAGCACACGGGCTCTCTAGTTGTGATGTGGGGGCTCCAGAGCATGTGGGCTCTGTAGTTGTGGCATGCGGGCTCTCTAGTTGTGTCGCATGGGCTCAGTAGTTGCAGTGCATGGGCTTAGTTGTCCCACGTGGATGTTAGTTCCCTGACCAGGGATCGGACCCACATCCCCTGCATTGGAAGGTGGATTCTTTTTTTTTTTTTTTAAATTTTATTTATTTATTTATTTATTTTTGGCTGTGTTGGGTCTTCGCCCCTGTGCGAGGGCTTTCTCTAGCTGCGGCAAGCGGGGGCCACTCTTCATCGCGGTGCGCGGGCCTCTCACTATCGCGGCCTCTCTTGTTGCGGAGCACAGGCTCCAGACGCGCAGGCTCAGTAGTTGTGGCTCACAGGCCTAGTTGCTCTGCGGCATGTGGGATCTTCCCAGACCAGGGCTTGAGCCCGTGTCCCCTGCATTGGCAGGCAGATTCTCAACCACTGCGCCACCAGGGAAGCCCTGGAAGGTGGATTCTTAACCACCTTCCATGTAATCTTTAGACTGAGGAAGCAACTCACACTGGATGCCCAGGGAAGGCAACAGAAGCATTATTTTTCTGATGTACCTTTCTCCGGTTTAACAATCGGCTGAAGCACTTGTGATATGTGGGAAGCCAGAGATATCCACTTATAAAGACATTCTACAATAGACATACCAATTAAGGTGTGGCAAATGCACTCTTCAAAGACGTTTGCAAGATAGCTCTGATCTTCCTTTTCAGCCAACTGAGTTTGTAATACACGAAAGAGATTCAAATTAAAATAAATATTTCCAACATGAATTGGTCCTTTCAGTGGAAACCTTTTAACCACTTGACAAGATGCAGGCCATGAACTTTATTTATCTTGCATTTCTATCTACCTACTGCTACCCATATAATTTAATGGGAGAAAATGGCCATCAAGTAATAATTTGTGGCCATAATTTCATGTACAGGTTCATGCTGTTGCTCTGGTATTATAATTTTACAGATAAATAAAAACTACATCTTAATATTTGTTCTCTAATTTCATTGCAAGATATAGGGAAGTCATTAGTCATATGAAGATTTACAGCTTGAAAATATAGTTTCCAGCTAAGGCAGTTTATCACCCATAAGAAATATAGGGAAGCATATGAACTATTTTTATCTGTGTTAATTACCATGCTATCTTATTTCCACTTTCCATTTATATACTTGAAAGATTTGCTTTGCTTGTCCACAATCTCACTCTATTTTCTGTATCTACAAATATCTCAGGGATATTCAGGCCCTATATTCCTCAAGTGAGAAATTCAAAGATAAGAGAGTCTTTGGTTAAAAAGAAAACACCTAACTCATATTTTTGAGGTGGGGGAGATAGAATTCAATCATAGATCTTAGATTTAAAATACCCTAAATGTACCATTTCTAGGTTATATACCAGGTAAACTTTTGTGCTTCTTAAGTTTCTCTTCTTTCCAAAAGGGGTGTGTGTGTGTGTGTGTGTGTGTGTGTGTGAGAGAGAGAGAGAGAGATAGAGAGAGAGAGAGAGAGAGAGAGAGAGAGAAAGAGACAGAGAAGGCGCTAGCAAGAGAGGTTTTTGTGTCTTGCTAAATACCATATTTTAGGTATAAATGCTAAAACCATAAATGTCTCTTATAAATTATTTTTCTAAAGTGGGAGGAAATCAGGTTGACTTGAACTTGTATGTGCATGTAAGTGTGTGTGTCAGGGGCAGATCAAATAGGTATTTGAACCATTTCTTTCATAAGTGCCATCTGCAAAACTCATATGATGCTTTGCAAATGAAAGAGAACAAATAAACACTCCTGCTCTTCAAGAATCAAACCACTCCTCATAGCACTACTTTAACAAGCCTTTGTTTGCATTTCAAGGTGGGAGGTGGGGGAAGGGAGTAGGTTCCCCATCCCAATGGCCACCACCAAAAGAAATAAAATTATTTTAACAATTACCAAAATACTGCATCTTCTTAAATTTGTTCTCAATGCTCATTTTCACACTGACTTGGCTCCACTGCTAGAACTTTGTAAGATTCATTCTCACCATTTGCTTTGTGAATGAAGTTCATGGAGCAGCAGTGAAGACAATTTTCTTGGGGTTCAGTGGGACTGTTGACCCCAACTGTTAGAATATTGGAGATTCTCACCAATCACACACACTGACCCTCCTCCGACACACATACACACTCTGGGAATTAGAAAGAGAAGGATTATGTGTGAGAATGGTGTCATTTACTACCAAGCTTCCCTAACTTTATAGAAATGGTTACTTCCTGAGCAGCTCCTGTAAGATTTGAGGCCCAGAGATCGACCAAGTGGGCTAATTATTAGTTGCCTACATACTGATTCAAAGTTCTGCTAATTCTCAAAGGAATATGTGCAGAGAATTGACAAGAAACGTCAAAACTCCATTAAATGCATTATTAATGGCAACTAAACCTTCTATGCTTATAAGAATGCACCCCAAATATTAGTCAGTGTTGACTGGAAAAAAATGCACAACCTAAATGTTGAGAATTATATTTTTTCTGGCGGGCTTTATAAGGATTTAAGCCTGGGAGACAGCCCCTCAGGTAGCTCTGAGGGACTGCTCCAAAGAGCTAAGGGAGAAGAAGGGATATATAGGAGTTTTTGCAACAAAAACCAGGCAGTCAGAACATCAAAAGATTACTATTAATTAAAGAAAACCAGACATCTCAAGTTAATGAATTTAGCACTTTTCTATGTATGGGAAGGTGCAGGAGCCTGTGCTCATTGAAATCAATCCTTTCATATGCACTTTAACTATCTAAGGCCAGTGTCCTGCTTTTCTCCATCCTGAATCCCCTCTGAGTGCACAGTTAGGGGTGACTGCAGTGTCTGAGGGCTTGATGGCTGCAACATCCTTTGTTTACTGATATGGCAGGTGGCATTCTTTGTCCACAGTGCCTCATAGACTTGATCAATGTTTAGGAGGCATTTTTGACATTCCTCATCCACATCACCCAGAAAATCACCAGTTGTTGAACATTATCTGAATGTCCTAGTCTATACTTACCATGTTGGGTATAAGCTAAACACTCTTGTCTGCCTAAGGAAATGCTGCTCTTTTTCCCCAACAACGTGCGTATATAAGAACCAGGTCATACTTGCATTACAGGGAATAAGAGGGACTAGACATCTATTTACTTCCTAGTTGAAAAGGACAAGGGTTTCCCTTGCTTGAGTTCCAAAATATTTAGCTAGGATGAAGGCTTACTTAATAAAAAGAATGTTGATTTATGCCATTTTAATGATAGTCTTCAGCTGAATAGCCTTCTGATATGAACCATTCACACATTGGCTGGCATTTAAAATAGATGAAGATGAACAATAAATAGACCTTTATATTATTTCTTCCAGGGTGTGAATAAAACTAAGTGTTTTGGGCACATTTATACACAAAAAATTTAGTGGATCTCACAGCATTATTAACATATAAAGCTCTTAGTGTCTGGTTTCTCACTCAAATATGTGCTGCATTTCACCACAGGCACTGAAAAATCTGCTACGTTTTACAGACCAGGCAGACATCAGAACAGCAGCAATAAGTTTTTTTTTCTATTTGGGTTGCATTTGTGTGTCTCTTAACTGTCATAAGAATTTACTCCCTAATATCTGTTTCCATTGCCTATAGATTTCTTTCTTGGTCTGCTCACCCAAAGTAGTTAATCAAATTATTTTTACAGTTAAACAATGCTAGATTTTTTTAAAAAGTGTAACTTAGTGACCAGATGTGAAAAGAAACTCTGCCTCCCCCATTTAAAAAGGATTTAGTGAATACTTTTAAGATACCTGAGTAATTTATATAACTTTCACCCAGATATCCAATGTCTAAGAATTCATCCTAAGAAAATAATCATGGTTGTACACAAAATATATCCACAAAGTGCTCATCTCCGTGTTATTTTCAATATCACAAGATTTTAAAACAAGCTAAATGCATTGGGATTAAAGAAATAAAGGTGTAAACACCTGATAGAATACTGTTACATGCATAAACACATACACAAAACTTATATTAGTTCACAAGGGTTCCCTCTAAGTGGAAGAATTTTGAGTGATTTCTGTTTTATTTAAAAATTTACCCCAAATAACAATGATTTACTTAGCTCAAGAATATACAGGCCAACAATTTGGCCTGTTTTCATCTGGGGGCTTCTGCAGATCTGAGTCAGGCTCAGCATATCTTTGCTGTGGCCCATGCATGTGTCTGTGATTGGCTGCTGGGTTGGCTGGTGACTGGTTAGCTGTCTGGTGGCTGATTGACTGTCTGCTGAGATGTGGTCTTGTAACCTCCAGTAGTCTAGCCCAGGCTCATTCACATCCTGGTAACGTTCCAGGCTTGACAAGTCCATAAGTACTAATGCCCAGGTGCTTTTCAAGCTATTGCTGCTGCTGCTTCTTTTTTTTCTTTAAATATTTTAAATTGTGATT
Source organism: Balaenoptera physalus (assembly GCF_965194825.1). NCBI lineage: Eukaryota > Metazoa > Chordata > Mammalia > Artiodactyla > Balaenopteridae > Balaenoptera > Balaenoptera physalus. Next base: position 86,502,949 of record NC_138903.1, read on the forward strand.
TAAAAAAACCCATAAAATTTATGATCTTAACCATTTTTATCTGTACAGCTCAGTAGTGTCAACTACATTCACAGATCTCTGGAACTTTTTGTGCAAGAGACCTCTAGAACTTTTTCATTTTGCAAAACTAAACCTCTATATCCACTGAACAACAACTCCCCATTTTCCCCTCCTTCCAGCCCCTGGTAACCACCCTTTTCTGTTTCCATGAGTTTGACTACTTTAGATATTTCATATAAGTGAAATCATACAGTATTTGTCTTTTTGTCACTGAATTATTTTACTTAGTATAATGCTCCCAAGGTTCATCCATGTTGTAGTACGGGACAGGATTTCCTTTTTTAAAGCCGAATAGTAGTTTGTTGTATGTATATACCACATTTCTTTTATTTGTTCATACACTGATGGACATTTGGGTTGCTTCTGCCTCTTGGCTATTGTGAATAATGCTGCAATGAACATGTGTGTGTAAAAATCTCTTTGAGATCCTGCTTTCAATTCTTTTGGATAAATACCAAGAAATGGTACTGCTAGATCATATGGTAATTCCATTTTTAATTTTTGAGGAAACTTCATACTATTTTCCATAACACTGCACCATTTCACATTCCCACCAATACTGCACAAGGGTTCCAATTTCTCCACATCCTCACCAACACTTATTATTTCCTGTTTTTTTTTTATAGTGGTTATCCTAATAGATATGAGGTGATATCTCATTACAGTTTTGATTCATGTTTTCCTGATGATCGGTGATGTTGAGCATATTTTCACGTATTTGTTGGCTATTTGTCTACCTTCTTTGGAGAACTATCTAGTCAAGGTCTTTGCCTCTGTTTTTCTCTTTGTGGTTTTCCATATATTTAATTTTTTTGCAGTGAGCACTTATTAACTTTTATATTGAAGGTGTTATTGGGAATAATAGTAATAATAATTTTAAAAAATGTATCAAGCAAGTTGTTGCAATAAGTAGATGGGCCACTCTTGACTGGCTAATTGAGGTAACCTATGGGTGGGGCCCTTGTTTAGGATTAAACACTTGAAGAACACTTAAAGAGGCAACTTTATTCCAAACCAAGGCCCCTCTATCTTTTGTGGATCAATTAGCTCGGGTGACATAAAGCAGGGCAGGCAGAGGGTTAAGCAAGTCAAGCTGAGCTGGCAATGCAACCATGAAGCAGTAACAGCCTGTGCCCAAAACCCATGTGGGATGCTTGGTGATCTTGCATACAAAATCTTGATCTGGATACTGCAAATGATTGTTCTCTTAGGGATTTTGATATTTAGAAGGGAACTTTATTATGTAATTAAGGATTATGGCTTTTATCTAGCCAATTCAGAAGGGGTAACTAGTTAAATCACCAATAATTTTGTAATCTGGGTTTTAAGAAATGCTCTGTAAGCATTTTAGGGGCCAACTTTGTATAAAATAAAGATAAGCAAAGAAAAGCTCATAACAAGGTTTTAACTTTAAAATTCCAGTCAAAAATTTAAAGCTTGAGTTAAATGATGGGTGTCAATGAAGTGGATTTCCCAAATGTCTGGACAGGTAACAGTACTAGCAAACCTTGCTGGATGGAACTATTGCCCTGAAAGGAAATAATGGGGAATGATGGCATTTGAACCTCTTAATTGGAATGCAAGGTATGATTATTTTCTTGGATGACGGGCTAATATGATAGCAGAGTGATTTGACCAGGTGTACACATTTATTCTGCAGAAGCAAATGCAAACTGGACATCTAAGTAATTATGGGGAAGAGATACTGGGTTCAATGAGCCAATCACATATATGAATAGTTCTATTCCTGCTTCTGAACTCCTCCTTTATTGAAATCCTAGAGAGCACGCATGTCTAAGACCCACACTCAGTCTTATTACACTACAAATCTTTTCCTATAATGTTCTGCCCCTCACCCTCAGTATCATCTAATTTTCAGTACCTCTCTCTTTCTTTGTGTTATTGTTCCATTTCTCTCTTCTTTCATGTTCTAATACTTGACCGAAACTGCATCTTGGATCACATTATATTGTCTCACTGTCCACCTCCTCAGCATTTCACAGTGGTTTTCTTTTTCGACCTGATAAGCAGCATTTTATGATGAGCTTATTATCTTACAGCTGAAATTTTCGATCTCATTTTCAATCATTCCCTGCCGTTTTGACTACATCATGTCTCCACTCCTGTGTTTTAGATCAGCAGGCTTGATTTGGTATATTATAGTGTCCTTCTACCTACAACATTAATATTACTCACCTCCTCTTCCTCCTGACTTATTTCCTCTGGGACAAGTCCATCTAATTATCCAGTCTTGTCTCTTGCTTTCTGTACCACAATGCTCCCTGCCTCCTAAGATCAGTGTCCTATTTCCTTTCTTGAAAGATTAGCTTTCTTTTTTTTTGTTTTCTAGCCACAGAGCCTTGCTCCACATTATTATATGGTTCACTCTCGTCCTCACTCAGCCTTCCATCTCTAGTCACTGCTTATGGATCACAGTATTCTATTAGTTTCTGATGACTTTTTAGCCTTCTTCTCCCCCTCCTTCAGCTTACATAAAGCAAAATACTCCTTAAGGATATTTTCTTCTTATTGTTCCAAAGTAAGAATGAACAAACATTCAATAATCTCTCACTCTATAACTGTTCTCCACTCCTCCCACCCCCACCCCCTCCAATTCAGGTCTCTCTTTTCCTCTGGTGAATTCAATCTGTCATATGTTTATTCAGTACATTTCCACATTCAAAGCATTTAAGAAGGTAATTAATCCTTGGAGTACCCTTCTGGGGTGCGCACCCAGGCTACAGAGGTAGTTGACATTAAGGGTGGGAGCAAAGCCCAAGAGTTTCTGTTTTCCAAGTCACTGTTCAGACTATGTTTTCTTTCGCTCTCTCTCTCCACAATTGAAATAGATACCATCATGAATAAATTACTTGGATTTAATTTACAAGGAAGCTGCCAGAAATTATGTGACCTTCCCGATACCCCAGATTTCTCTAATCAAACCCGTGTTAGTCCTCTGTGAGCTGCCTGGGAGCAGCTGGGAGTCAAACGACAGAACAAGACTAATGCATATCGTATATATTTTTTTCTCCTTCATGCAGAAAGACAGAATTATTCACCCAAATCTGTCATCACAACAAGTCACTTCCAAGAATACGGTAAGGAGATCCTGTATGAGGTGGGGGGGATGAACGTACAAGTCTGGAAAGGGGGGTGATGATAAAACAAAAGGACTAAATCAGTGCATAGAATTGTGTTGCTGTGGTTGACCACATTATTACAAAGACACAATGGGATAGGAGAAAGAGCTCCCTTATCCTCAACTCATACCAAGATCCCTTTTTGAAAATATACTCTTTTCAGCCCTATGGCTTATATGCTATATGCGGCCATTTGGGATTTATAGTTTGGCTTTTAAGGAGCAAAACAAGTTATTGTTTGCCGAATCACTGTTTTATCTGGCTATTATTATTATGTTACCAAGAAGTAAGGCAGGGCTTTTGTATAATGAGGAAAAATTACTAGCAATTAAATGACTTTCTTTTTTCAGTTCAAAGGCAAAAGGTAATTGTTTAACCATTACACCTAAATTATGGAGACCACTGGTGATCATTAATAAATAAAACTGTAAGTACAACTGCACACTGAAGAAACCAGCTCAGTCAACACTTTCTTGATCAAGTAAAAATACAACAATCTTAAACATATTAGATTCTCTTTAATTCCTATTGCCTTGCCCTGCAATAGTGAACACTGCTGTTCAATCTTAGGTGAAATACAGTAATGGTTGTAAGAAGAGCTTGGTTAACTAAAACTTTCCCTGTTGACACACACTATTCATAGAAGACTAGGCTATTTCCTCTTGAGAGGTAAAGGACTTATTACGGTCCTTATTGAAAGATGCAGGAAATCTGCCACAGCCATTTTGGTGCAATTGTTTTATTTTTTTAAATTTTTATTGGAGTATAGTTGATGGTATAATTGTTTTAAACTAACTTAGGTCAGAGTCATAGGTGTAGAAAACAAACTTATGGTTACCAAGGGAGGAAGGGGGAGGGTGGGATGAATTGGGAGATTAGGACTGACATATATACTATGTATAAAATATTAGATAACTAATGAGAACCTACTGTATAGCACAGGGAACTCTACTCAATGCTCTGTGGTGACCTAAATGGGAAGGGAATCTAAAAAAGAGAGGATATATGTACATGTATAACTGTTTCACTTTGCTGTACAGCAGAAACTAACCCAACATTGTAAAGCAACTATACTCCAATTAAAAAAACAAAACAAAACAAATTAACTGAGGTCAAATAGTCATCCCAATATGTAAAAAACTTTAATTGTCTTCCTATTAACCATCAAGTGGTACCTATAACAAATACCCTGATCATATACTATCATTCCTGGGGCTCATTTCATATTAATAATTATTTTAAGAGCAACAACAACTACAGCTAACATTTATGTGCTTAAGTGCCAGGCAAATAAGTGTCATGACTGATCTTATACTTGGCACATGTTATCTCATTTAACATTCATTTGTCCACATTTGCAGATGCGGTAAATAAGGTTGGGGGATGAAGTGACTTGACAAAAATGATCTATCTAGGAAATGGCGGAGCTAGAAAGTAACATTGGAGAGCTTGTTCTTGACTACTTACTTTGTTTGGGCTTCTATAACAAAATAACAGAGACTGGGTAGCTTATAAACATCAGAAATGTATTTCTCACAGCTCTAGAGGCTGGGAAGTCCAAGATCAAGGCGCCAGCAGATTTGTGCTTGGTGAGGGCCTGCCTTTTCACAGATAGTACCTTCTCTCTGTGTCTTCACATGGCGGAAGGGGCAAGTGAGCTCTCTGGGGCCTGTGGGGCATTAATCTCATGCCCTTATAAAAGGTCATGAGACCCTCATGACTCAACCATCTCCCAAAGGCCTCACATCCTAATACTATGCCCCCTCGGGGGTTAGGGTTTCAATGTATGAATTTTGAGGCGACACATTCAGATCATAGCAACTGCTATACTATATCACCTCATCCCAGGTTTAGGCATGGGAGAAGATCCAGAGTTTTGTTTTATTTTTTAAGTTTTTTTTTCTTTTAATTTACTTTTTGGCTGCATTGGGTCTTCGTTGCTGCATGCAGGATTTCTCTAGTCATGGAGAGAAGGGGCTACTCTTCGTTGTGGTGTACAGGCTTCTCATTGCAATGGCTTCTCTTGTTGTGGAGCATGGGCTCTAGGTGCATGGGCTTCAGTAGTTGCAGTGTGTAGGCTACGTAGTTGTGGCTCGCAGGCTCTAGAGCGCAGGCTCAGTAGCTGTGGCGCACAGGCTTAGTTGTTCTGCAGCCTGTGGGATCTTCCCGGACCAGGGATCAAACCTGTGTCCCCTGCATTGGCAGGCAGATTCATAACCACTGCGCCACCAGGGAAGTCCCCAGAGTTTTGTTTTAAAAGCTTACTTGCTAATAAAACTTTCTTTAAAGCACATAATTTAATGATTTTCTTTTTAGGACACATAACAATGTCCCCAAGTAAAACAAACACAGAACAACAACAACAATGAAAAATATGGAATACCACCATTTCAAATTGCCATGAATTCTCATCAATTTCCTTCTTTCTCAAGGTTCAAATCTTCACATCTACCTGGTAATGATGATTGGAAAACAAATGTAGTTTAAGAAATGTTACTCAAAGTATCTCCTTGTTAGGAGAATACTATTTATAAATTCAACAAAAGAGTAGTGACTTATTTACGGTTCACTATTTACCCAGATGGGACGAGTACGTTCTATCTATCTCCTGTCCCCCTGGGGTGAGCTATAGAAATCTCACTATCAATGCAAAACAAAACAAAACAAATCAATGTCTTGCACTGATTAAGGAAGCAACGACAGCTTCCACTGAATTCCACACTCCTGGAGCACAGATTTTCCAAGGCTGTTCTCTCATCTCCTCCACCCCTTTTCATTTCCATAAAGCTAGCATTCATTAATTTCTGATTTTTTTCAACAGTGTTATTTGTGTGTGCGTGTGTATTAAATGCGTAAATGAGTTGTCAAGAAAGTAAGGAATATGCAGAGGAGGCAAAACAAAAACAAAAACAGGAACCCAGAGAAGTAAGCTTGCTTTTGCTCAGAGAACATTAACAAAACCGTGAATTTGAGCTTTCAGCTTTTTATGACCTTGTGGGGTGTAGGGGATTAGAGATAAAGACCAGAATCAGAGCTCCCTCGCCTGAGCAGTTAAAGGTGTGGCAGATAGCTGGCGCCGCTGGACGGGCACAGGGATGCGTTGGTCACTGCCGCCGGGATGGTCCCCGGGTACCACCGCTGCCGCTCCGGCCCAAGAGCCAAACACCATGGAGACTTTGGATCCTGACCCCCCCCAGGATGCTGAGCCCACCAGAACTGGAGGCGAGCTTGAGCTTGGGAGTGACCAACAAACGTTTGGATTGAAGGGGGCCTCTGGGTTTCAGCATCCTGTTAAGACTTTTTACCCATTTCTAAGCGTCAAGAGTATCTGCAGAGTTCGTGTGAGAAGGTGCTGGCTAGTTTCCCTGTGCAAGCCACCATTCACTTCTGCAGCGATGAGTCAGATTCAGATGAGGAGCAAGAGGAAGAAACCCTTCAGTGCCAGAAGGCTGGAGGCGGCCAGGAGGAAAGGGCAGAGACAGGCTGACAAACCCAGGTGACAACGGCAACCCGGAGACCATGGCGGCCTCGGTGGTAAGGGTCTGCTCCCCGGCCCTGACTCTCCGCGGGTGGTGCGTGACCCTCATCCAAATAAGCCTGTCTCTCCTTCACCAGACCCACCTCACATGTGCCCTGGGGGACAGCCCTTGGGGACAGCCGTGCCAGGACACTTTGCGTTTCCACTGGGTGTACAAGAACTTGACTGTCTCTGGCCAGCACCCCACTCTTGGCAAGGACTCAGCTTTTACTCGTCCTTCTCCTGGTGATTTTTTGAGCCTCATTTATACCTTTGAGAAAGGATTCTAGGACCAAGAAAAGGTTTGAGTCCACATGGGTTGTTATCAGGTGGGCCAACTTTCGAAGCACGTTCGTTCAGCAATGTCACTGTGCCGATCAAACGACAAATTATTCCATGTCGTTTAATAACCCACCCACATCCACGCCTCTCACTTAACCTAAGAATTCTTCTTTAGCTATTTCCACTTTCGTAAAAGTGATTTTAGATATTGTCCAAGGTTGATGTGGTTGTTTAGTGGCATTCTGAAAAAAATTTATTAATGAAAAACACAAAACACTGAATAATTTTCATAAGAGTAACAAAAATAAAAAGAGAAGGATTTGGGGGGGACCGTTCTGGATAAAAATGTATATGATTCTTGTCTAAGGTCTGTCTGTGTGAATAGAAGAGCTTTAACTCTTAGTTTGGGACTGCTTTGGGCTTATTACTTGAATAGAATAACACTTAAAATTTTACTGCAGTACAGTTGATTTAAAATGTGTTGGTTTTTTTGGGCTTCCCTGGTGGCACAGTGGTTGAGAATCTGCCTGCCAATGCAGGGGACACGGGTTCGAGCCCTGGTCTGGGAAGATCCCACATGCCGTGGAGCAACTGGGCCCGTGAGCCACAACTACTGAGCCTGCACGTGTGGAGTCTGTGCTCCGCAACAAGAGAGGCCACGATGGTGAGGGGCCTGCGCACCGTGATGAGGAGTGGCCCCTGCTCGCCACAACTAGAGAAAGCCCTGGCACAGAAACGAAGACCCAACACAGCCAAAAATAAATAAATAAATAAATAAAATAAGTAAATTAAAATGTGTTGGTTTTTGCTGTACAGCGAAGTGAATCAGTTATACATATACACATAGAATAACACTGTTTTCAATCAAAGTATCTAATGCAATGTTATTTTCAGCTCTTTATATTTTGATGACCAAATGAGTGTATTTGTCAAGGGTTTTTTTTACTTAACTGTCTTACATGTGGTTGTCTTTCCAGTTTCTACTTGACATAAATAATTTGAAAGACAAAAAAAAAAAAAAAAGACCAGAGTCAACCAGCTGGGACATCTACTATAAGACACCCACTCTCTTATAAAATTAGGATTCCAAAAAGCTATGTGCCCAGTAAAAAGGTAAACTGGAAATAAACATACTTCTCCTCACACACCAAGGGATTCTAAAGAAAATCGCCTGTCTCGAAACTTGGTGTTGGATGGTGGGGCAAAAATCTCCCCTGAAAATTAAGTTTAAAATGGTGTTTTGTTGGTAGTGACCCCATGCAGGTTTTAGTGGGTCAATTGGTTATCCATATGGAAAGAAATAAGTTTGGATCCTGTGGCCAATCATAAACAGTCTCAAATTCTTGGAAACTCCTTTCATCAAGAGGTGGGGTCTATTACTCCTTCCGCTGAAATTGAGTGGCCTGTATGACTTTTCTGAATAATAGGATATAATAGAACAAAAGAAGATGTGCCACTTTCTAGGCTTGGCCTTTAAAAAATGGCAGTCTCCACTTCCTGTCTCTTGGAACACTTGCCCTGGGGGAAGCAAGCCTACACGTAAAAAGTTTGACTACTCTGAGACTGTCATTCTGTGAAGAAGCCCAAGCCAGCCACCTAGAGAGGGCACGTGGATGTAACGTCCATAATGTGGGATGATCCAACCCAAACTGTGTGGGCCAAAGTATTTTGAAAAGGAATTTGTGATGCTGGTTTACTCCTTCATTTAAGAGTGCTTTCTCATCCTGCGATGCAGCCATCCAGCCATAATATTCAAGCATGAGGAATAGAGCATCCCCCAACGGGAAAAGCTGTAAGTTGGGTTTGTGATTAGTGCATGGGTATCAGAGCCTTAGACAGGCACACACAGATGGAAGAATAAGTGTATATTCTGAAAAATGGAATAATATTAAAGTGGGATTTATTTAGACCTAGAAGTTCCCATTGTGGGTCTGTCTACTGATTGCATTTCCAGCCTGAACTCACAGCATACAGTCCTTCACCTTTTCCAGCCTAACTTGCATTCTCAACCTCAGGCCCACACTGTTTCATCAGAGTACCCTTTTATTTACCATTAGTTCCTAACAGATTGCTGGGGAACAGAAACAGAACCACCAAGCAGGCACTAATCTCAACAGTCAATGACAGATTGAGCAGGAAGGCATAAAGAACCCAAAGAATGATTTCTGAATTGCAAATTTTCCATGAAAGCTGAAAAAATGACTGGCTTCCTCTGATATATTTGCATTGCCAGAAATGATAAATGAAACACAGATTCCATTATTCATAGTTTTAAGTGAAATTTGTTTACACTACTGCTTAGTATTTAATTAACCCCCTTTAAGAAGTGCTAATTTAATAGCCCTCAGAATCCATCAATAAAAAAGGAGGTCACTGTTACCTAACCCATCTCAAAAGTGGAGAAAGTTAGACTCCTATAGCCAGACTTCCCCATTATTACACGGTGATAATGTGACCTTGGGGGATAGGTGGCGATGTCACCCTATATGTCTGTGATTGAGTTTCCCCATTTACCTAAGATAAACTTTTATATTTTTTGTCCCAAACTTTCCTCACCTCAACATGATATAAGCTGTCAGGCAAATGCGAATTCATCTCCACATCTCATTGTGGGTCCACGAGCATTCCAAAAACACATGGCCTTAGACAGAAAAGAAGAATTTTTTTAAATGATATTTTTTATGCTCTGATTAGTAATAAATAAAACCTAAGAGTAATGTCCAGATGTTGGGTTTCTAGACAGGAAAGAGTTGGGATGGTGATAGGAGGGAGGGTGGAAAACACCATGGAATGAGGAGCTCTGAGCAAGACAAAGCCTGGTGGCAGCAGGTGCCTTAGACGGTACTCTGAGCTGGGGTTTAACCACCTTTCTTTTCCCAGTTGCAACATACAGGATAGAGACTGTTGCTGTCTAGTCACCTCCCTTTGAATATGTCCAGAGTTATATGCAATAATGTTTTCTGTGTGTAACCCTGCCCAGTTAGCTGCTACTCAACACAGCATGAATGGAATGTAAGTAAATGAAAGTGATGTCATTAGAAGGATCACTTTGATTTCACTCTCTTTGAAATAATTAAATCATACCCAAACATCAGTAGTTTAAATACGATTTTTATCAAATCCCTTGCCACACACCAAACAACTCACAGACATACACACCAGCTAGTGAAGCTTCCAGTTCCCCTCTTTCTCCTCTGACAAATTGTACCTCTTAATTTGTATGGCTAGAGTCTGAGCAAGGACTGATCTCTTTCTTTGAATTCCTCACATGCACCTAGGGGTGCTCCTGTGGGTAATGTACTGATAAATACTTTTCAAGGGTTAGAGATTGGCGAATAGTTTATACAGTGTTCTTAGATTAAGATGTTGAGGAGGAATAAACACTGCTTTTTGAAAGGTGTGCCATTCAGTAAAAGACCACAAACAACATGCTTAGCTGACTGACTCTAGACAGACTTTCATTCATTTTGTTATTTTGTTCTATTCAAGGGATGCTGTATGGAGGTTTTCTGTTGGGCAATCGTGATCTATGAACATGTCTTCAAAATCATTGAAATGCCGTGAGTCTGGGAATTTCTTACATGTATACAATATGTTGTGGCATATGAAGAATCTAGGTGGCAGGCAATTTGGATAGTGGCCATGCTCACTAATCAGAGGACAGACTTCACATGTGCTTAGTTTGGAAGGTACTATTGATCCCACAGTGACCTTTTCAGTTACACTCACACACAGTTCATAATGGGTTTTCAAGTAGTATCAATGTATAAAAATGTTAACTGAGGTCTAAACACTGTGCAATGGCCAATGGCTGACGACTGGGAACTTCATTGGTTAAGCTTGTTGCAACTAGCCACCAATGGGACTGTCTGTCCCCTTTAAAGTTCTTCAGTTCTGTTACCTTTCCACGTCAATTCAGTAAATACTATCACTAATCCTAATGACAGCTATAATAATGATATTTTCCAGGCACTATGCTAAGCCCTTATTCTTGAGGTAGGGACTGGAGTCCCCATTTTATAAGTGAGGAGACTGACTAATAGAATGCTTAAGGTAGAAGTAGAAAAACTGGAGCCTGAACTCTGTTGTCTTATGCTCTTAATTAAATGAAACACTGCTTCCCTAGTGAGCATATTTGCTAAGCCAAGGGACTAAGTCTTGGGACTTAATAATAAAGCAACTAGCTGGATTACATGATCTACTTTACCAAAAAGCCATAGATATTAAATGTATGATAAATGATATTTTGTTGGTTTTAGTTGTATTAAACATATCTAATTACTCAGATTTGTGACTGAGCTGGTTAGATCTACAAAAACAAAGAAAAACTTTCAGTGCCATACTAATCATTTGAGATCATTGGCTGTGACTTGATGTAATTGGACTAGAATCAAAGTCTGAAATGTCTGACCAGTGCCTTCATTGAACTCGTTCAAAGCTTATAAATATTTCAGGTAGTTTTCAATTATCCTGAATGTTTTCTGCACACAGCAGGGCTAGTTGGCCCATTTGCAGAAATAGTTGCTGATCTATAAATGGGTTAGGTTCAGCCTATGGATAGCTAAATATATCTTCATGCATACAGGGAAACCTCAGTGATACAGGCCCAATACAGGGAAGGTTAATCTCAATTTGTGAAGGGTCTAAGTTACATATTTAAAAGGTTAGATGCAGTTTTATTATTTGCAATAACACCTAATAACAAACTAACTGGTAACCAAATGTTTCCAAATGAGGTCATGTTATAAGAGTTTTAATGACAAGATAAGACTCATTTGGAATAAGTAGCACTCATTTGCATGCAAATAATTAATGTGTCAAAGCCCTTAAAAAGAGATCAATCCCTCCTAGGTGAAACATGCCCTTTTGCAATCTTCTTTACACTGTTACGTTGCTGAACTAACTATTCGTTCAGAGATAGCGCAATGGTATTTTGAACAGGAAGTGGGTAGAAATTTAATCACAAATTCTGAATTGCTGGGGCCCAAAATAATGATACTTTTCTGTATAGTCATTTCTTGATTATCCACATCAATGAATGTGACACTGATAATTTTGAAATCATTTCTATTTTACCTTGTATATCATTTCGGGGAAAGTTACCTTCTCAATTATATTTTGCTTAGGCTTCTGTTAAACTTAAATTTGCATTCTGTCAGCACACATAAATGGGCAGTCACAGAGATGGTCGAGAGCATGTAATAGTTGTGCAAAGCCTGTCTGGGATGAATCATTAAGCATGATTAATCCACAAGTTGAGAATCATCCTTATTAGAGATTTCTTCATTTTTGAAAACGTGTGCAACAAACCTCCACAAACAAATAAGAATTCTTAGTTCCTAAGAAAGGATTCCTAAGAAAAGGACTATGTTTCACCCCAGGAGAACCTAGTGACCCCAGAACTGGGTCTTGGACACTGGGCATATGGTTTAGGGACACCTTGAGGCTTTAAGTTTTCATGAGACTTCTCGCAACTGGGACATCTGGCGTGGTAGGTGTGATAAGTAAGTAGGTAGGTGCCTTCTGGAGTATCCAAAATCACATGTGAGTTACCTTTATTCAAAAAGATTAATGGTTCCACTGGTGTGCTTTAATGAGAGTGGCAAGCGCACTGCCCCCACGCCCCCATCACATTCCTAGTTTATCAGAGTAAAAATGAGACAGAGCTGATGGCCAGACTGTGCCATATACAATGATCAAGTGAAACAAAATGCTTTGAAATCACCTGGGGGAGAAATACTGATGTTACATATGCCCCTTCCCCTTCTCTTGGATCTTTCTGGATGCTTTTCCATTTTGTTTAGGAGGCTGTAAATATTTTAGATAGGTCGAGATAAAGGGAAATGGAGAGTTGTTGATCCATGATGGCAGGGGGAAAATCAAAAAGCTTGATTTAGTTTTTCTGTCCCCATCTGCAACATACACAGCACTTGGGACAGAGACAGCTGGTTGACCTTCAATATCTATTCTCTCCATTTGTAAGAGAATTTTGAGTTTTAGCAGGACACATGCTTAATACTATATTACCCAGCCTCCCTTGTACCTCAGTATGGTCACGTGGCTAAGTTTGACCATTGGTGTGTAAATGAAAATTTCATGTGTGGCTTCTGAAGGGTGTCCTTAAGGGAAAATGGTGCACTGTCCTTTGCCCTCTTTTTCCCTTCTGCTGTCTGGAAAAGTGACACAATAGCCAGAGTTTAAGCAATCACCTTGGGTTACAAGCATGAGAGACACAGCCTAGAGATGATGGAGCTAAAAGCTGGGAGAAGACCATGTCCTGGTAACTTCATGGAACTGCCAACCATGCCCTGGATTGTCAAACTTTAGATTTCTCAAGTGAGAGGATTAAATCTTGTGTGTTTAAACTACTGTTAATTTGGGGTTTCTGTCACTCACAGCTGTACCTAATCCTAACTGATACAGCATTTAATCAAGTTCTTTCCTTATAGAAGGAAATGTATTGCATGGGCAAAGGGCAGAGAAAGCCCTTTGGAAGGGGATTATTTGTTGGCAATTTTCTGGTCACCAGGTCAAAGCAGCCCTGTGTCCAAGAACCATCTCCTGGGCCGTGGAAATCATTGTGCCCTTAGCTTCTGGGTGTCAGTCAGCAGCTTCACGCTGACAATATTTTGTCTCTGTGTTTATCTCTTGTTGGTTTGCAACAACAGATGCCACTAATAATCCTTCCCTACCTATATGCTAACTGCCTGAATGCTAACTTAATACAAATCTGCTCATTCTCTCATGATTGCAGTCAGGATGGGATAAGGGAGGAAGAGTGGATTCTCGGCAACATACTCTGACTATGCCAACGACCCCATGATTGCCTATTTCAGCAGCACACACAGGAAATGGCCTGTAAGGGAACAGCTGATCTACTCTGTGTGCAAATTGCTAAACTCCCCTCGTCATGTCACCATTCTGGAAATGTTGAATTCCAAGTTCAGACTGTACACTATGGGTTAATGGGGTTGACAATTGACTGTGCTTAAGTGGTATTAAGGTAATGCATTTAAACATCAAAAGTTTACAACCCAAAATTGATCACCTTGGCCAATTTACACAAGAAGGATCAATATCATCAGCTCCCCCTCTCTAAATGTTAACAAATGCTTTAACACAACACTTCTGACCGTGGGATGCAGATTAAAATTAGATACGGAATTAAGTTCCTTCTACACAGTAGAAGAGTCAATTTGAAAATCCTGATAATCAGCCAGAGCTGCCCACAAGGCTTGGCTTTATAGCATTTAACAGGAAAGGAAGCTTGCTCCCCACACACCTAATGATTTTTTTCTTTTAATTCAGCCATAGGAAAGACAGGGACAATAATAGGGTTAGGGATTTTTCCGTAACGGTCACCATTCAGTCTAGGGAAGGAATAGCTCTGAGTTGTGCATGGTGGATCCCTGCTTCCATCTCCCAAGAAATCCCTGCAAAGGAGAGCAGGAAGGTCCCCAAGCCACTCCCCATTCATACAGTCAAGAGCAAGCCGGACCAGCTCTACCGAGAAAGGTCCCCTTTTACGTGCTATATGGGTTCACAACAGGCCTCCCCAAGATGTGCCAATTTGGCACATGGATTCTTTTGTGCTAAAGACAATAGAGACCTTGTGGGATCAAGAGAAACTTCTAGAAGAATTTAAATTGGAGAAAAAGAGTTATTAACAGAGATAAAGTTTATTTAAGTGGCCCCATCTATACAGCAGGGCAAACATCTAATTACCAAACATCTACTCTTCTGCTTATCATCCTGTAAATATCCCTCCTGTTCTTGGAAGCCCCAGACCCCTATCCCATTCCTCAGCCCAGGATGGCCTGTATACCTCATTTTTCCTTTATGTCTTTGACCCTCTCATGTATGTGGGGTTCCTGTACGTATGAAAATAAATTTGATTTTCTCCTGTTAATCTGTCTCATGTCAATTGAATTCTTAACTACCCAGAAGAACCTAGAAGGGGAGAGGAAAATTTTCTTCCTCCTTGACAATACACACCGCAAAGATTACAATCATCCTCAGTAGCAGGGCTGCCTGTCAGGTAGGTGTGACCCAAGCTCAAGAGCAACTTCTGATGGAAGGACACCTTATATCCAAGAGCTTTCACATATGGCGTATCTACTACGTGGAGGCAGAACAGACTTGTGAAAAACTCTCTCTACCCCTTCTTCCCCTTGTGGTACGTCCACTAGGAGCCAGTACCTTGCTGATCCCTCATTCTCTCCCCATTCCAGTCATGCTTTCTGTGAACTGTGATGTTAGATAGCTGGATACAAATTAACTCACATTCATTACATTCACATCTTAATGTATTGTCTTTTCTAGAAACAGTCACAATTTAGGCCAAAGCATAAAACCAAAGAATCTTTTATGGTGACATTTCAGGTCGGTGATTCTCAAGCTTAGACAGCTTAACAATCACCAGGGAAGCTTGCTATCATTACAGATTCCTAAGTCTTGTCAACAGAGAATCTGATTCAATGGATCTACTTGGGGGGACCCCAGCCATCTACTTTCTAAATGAACCCTCACATGATTCCAATGCAGCTGATCCACAGACCACTTTGGTCTAGGTGGTTGCCTACACCTTCGGTCCATTCTGCAAAATATTAATACTTCAAAGAAAATTCTTAAAAGGAAGACTCTTTGTAGGTTTTTTCAAAATAAGCTTATTTTATTTAGAACCAGTTCTGGTCCATCTGTTTGGCATTTCTTGCTGTAAATAGTTATGTGGTTGGCTATAATAACGTTTGTACTGTTGGGCAGGTAGAAATCATCCAGGGATATTTGGGGCCCCAAACGCAACAACTACCCACTGTTATAGTCAGAAAGAAACTGAGGAAAGTTATTGACCTTAGCTCCCTCTTCCTCTCCCCATGCCTTTCTGCTGGGGAGAGTAAGAAAGAGCAAAAACTTATCAATGAGTCAGAAGGGTCCAAAGGCAGATAGCTGCTGGGGACACTGATAGTGATGAATGACAATTACTTTCTGGATTACAAAAGTCAAAGATACAAAGGATTCTATCCTTCTGCAATCCCTGCACCAACACCTGTCTATATTTGCCCTCCTTCACAAGCCTTCTTCTGGCTGTGGCCTTTGTTTCTTTTCAGCTTCTCTTTTCAATGACCACCACCACCATATATAACTAGGGACTCTACATGTACATATTCCACTTAATCATAAAACGAACCCTGATAAAGTTAATTTGTGTATCAGGACCCACAAAATGGAGGCCACCCCAGTTGCCCGGCCCATGTCATAAATCTAAACCTAGGTCAGCCTGTACTTACAGGAAACCCCTCACTGTCAAGGAAACTTAACACCAATCACAATCCTTCAACTCAGCTTTAGCTGGATTACCTTACCCTAGAAAATAGGACCTGTCAGCCTTGTAAGGAAATCTTCTACCTCCTAGCCAATCATACCCTGTTTCTGGGAGGCCTCTTCTAATGCTCTAGAAAACTCACTCTTGCCCCACATTCCTTGGGAAGGAGTGCTCCTCTGCTTATGAGGCACCATATTCCCCAAATCCATGGATTGTTTACCCTTGAATTAAAGGACATCAAACCAGTTACTAAAGTGTTTTCGTTTTATCATTTGATAACCTGAGTGAGATGGGTACTATTTTATCTCCTTTTTCCAAATGGGAATAATGACAAAAGAAAGGCAAGAAAATTGAGCCAAATACACACCCCACTAAAATATGAACTCTACGAGGGCAGAAATTTTAGTTTGTATCTTTCACAACTGAATTTGGAGCATCTAGAACAATGTTTGGAATATAACAGTCACTCAATAAATATTATACCTACCTGTATTTTTGTCTAAGATCGATTATTTATTTTAAAACAAGAACCACAGATACACTCAGACTAGGTTAGGCAAAAGGAATTTAGGTTAAGAAATACAGGAAGTCCCACAGGCCCCCAATGACAGGAAACACAGCCAGATCGCATGGGTCTTAGAAAGTGCTGAGACAGATGGTCTGTTTCTGTCTGTCTCTTTGCAACCTTGGGGGTCTCTCATATGTGCTGCCTGTCTGCTCCCAAGTTCCTTTCTGCAAACGGAAGCTTCATTGCAAAGTTTACAGCCCCTTCTCTCTCTTCTCATAAGCTTGCACATTAGTTTGGTTGGCCATAATAATAACTCTGGATTCAACTTCATAGGTACCAGGTAAAACAGTTTCTCTTGCCAATTTTCATGGGCAGTTGGGCCAGGTTTCCAGCCTGGGCCCTATTAGCTGTGATCAAAAGATAGAGCCGTGTGAGCTACCCTTTCTGACCAGTGTCTGCATCAGATTCCCTAAAGAAATTTTATAAGCAAGGAGGATATGACTGACATCTCTAGACTAGGAGGGGAGCCAGAGATACAGAGTGGCATTAGAAGAGCTGTGCTATATGCCAGAGGTGTCTAGGGCAGAGGTCAGCCCACTTTTTCTGTAAAGTGCCAGATGGTAAATATTTTAGTCTTTGAGGGCCAGACAGCCTGTTCTGGCAACTATTTAACTCTATGATTATAGTGAACAAGAAGCCATAGAAAGTAACTAAAAGAACGGGTGTGCTGGTGTTCCAATATAATATAAAATACAAAAATAAGCAGCAAGCTGGCCTTGGCCTGAGAGCTGTAGCTTGAAGACCCTTCTTCTTGGACAAAGTTCTCACTAGGAAATATGTCAATTGTCCATATTCTCATCAACCTGGCTTCTGGTTCTCCGGACCAACGACATCTTGTTTTCAACTGATTTTTTTTTTTTTAAGCAATCAATGATTTGCAATGGCCTAGTTGTTAAGATGCAAAACCTCCTGTTAAGAAGCAAGTGCTTTGCTCTACTACAAGAAGGGTGCTTTAAGTACCAAGTCATACTCATATGAGTGGCTTAAATGACAGTGAGTGACTGTGCTAGGATGGTGTAATTATCTAAGCTTAAAGGGCCATTTTCATAGAAACAACCCTGGACCAGCATCTTAACTGGGAAAGATTTTAGTGGGTGCTGTGTTCTCTCTTTTTTACAAGATACCTTTTCCAAAGCTTCTTAATATAGTATGAGAAAGAAAATATGGGTCCAAAAAATGAGGGGAACTTGAACCAATGTGTGCCACCATCAACTGCACGGATTGTTTGTCAAGTAGAAAGGCAGAGAGTTTTAAATGTAGTTTTATTTTAAAGAGTCTGTGGTTGTCGATGCAGCCCATGTGGCTTGGGTTAAGCTTGTAATAACTTCACAAGTGCTGTGAAGAAGCCCCAATTTCTCTCTGAAAGTGGTTTTGTCATACTGTAATATAAAAGGATAAGGGAGTAATCTGACCGTGTGTGGCTGGGTGGATGCTGTTGCCTGCAGTTTATTATATTTAGGTAATGCTTAACTGCACACTTGATAGACATTACTTTTATGTTGTGGCTCCCGGACTGTTTTATGCTCCCTGGTCATTATGCTAAGAAATGAGGCTCACTTACATTTCTGAGTTAAAGTCCCCTGCTCTTACCGTCTGTCCTAATAAAAGATTCTGACAGTGTTAACTATAAAGCTAAGCTCCCTCTTTCTCAACTAAAAAGAGAATGAGTCCACTCTGAACAGGCTTTGGGGCCCTGAAAATGGATGGATTTGCTAATAAGATAGCCAGGTTCCATTCGAGTCAACACATTAATTAAGGGCTGTTAAACAGAGCTGTCCTCAAAGTGTGGGACAATCATCCAGCCACTGGCGGGGGTGGGGGGGGCGGGGGGAGGAGAAGGCAATGAGGGTAGCTGTGGTTAAGCACCAGTTCCTAATCATCCCCCTCTTCAAAACCAGGATTGGAGAGTTAATGTACCTTCTTCCACATAACTACTTCAGTAACCAAGCAGGACCCTACGGGGCCTTCCCGGGACAGACCCATCCGCCATATCCTCTGCTTTAGCTCCTCTCTGAAGTACCTAGCTAACAGAATCTGATGCACATTTCCTGAGTTGTTTTACAGATGCTAAAACCCCCAGCAAAAGGAAGTCATTAACTACTTGATGACCATGAGCACATAGCTCCCAGACCTCCTGGAGCCTGAGGGTTGATTATGTTAACTCCTGTGACCTGGCCATGTTAGCTCACCATCAACCAATCAGAGAATTATGCACGAGCTGATCACATACCCTGAGACTCCCTTCCCTCACCTGGCCTTTAAAAATGCTTTGCTGGGCCAGGTCTCAGTGCCGGGGACCCAAGCAAGATGTCTGCCTCCAGCCAGAGTTCGCATGGATGGTCATACCTCCCGATACATCCGCCATCAGCTTTTAGGACCCCGGGGTGAGCCACGGTGGCAACCACCCCCCCATGTCCCTGGGAGACCCTCCAACACCAGCAGATCCTGCTCACACTAAAAGGTGAACCATAAACACTCAGAGGAAGAACCTACTCACTACTCCTCTACTCTTGGGTGTGTGATGGCCAGTGAAGCATCCACCAGCGCTGCAAGGGGTCCAGAGTATTTTTTGCTGCCTCAGTGCCCAGTGCCTTCAAGCAGAAGTGGTAGTAGATTGTTGCGTATCAGCCAATCCATTCTTTTCCTGAGACGGCAGGAAAACATATCAGCTGGGTTTCAGTGGAACTTGGCAGTGGGGACATCCAGCTGATGTGATATATACCTCATCAGAGCGAGGCAGGAAATAGATGGGCCTCGGGCTGAGCAGCTTGAGCTTGCCCCCTGTGGACAGATACTCCAAGATGAAGATAATAGCAGGAGCGAGGAGGAGCTGAGCCCTGTCCAGATTAGAGATAAAGAGACCACATATTTCTCATTCTCGAGGTCAAGGAGACCTTCCCTACTACACATGCACAGAAAGGCTCCTCAGGGGCCAAAAAGGGAGGGGGCACCACCCCGTAGTAGGTGATGTCAACCTACCCATAGGCCTCTGCTCTAGAATCCATCTTGGCTAAGAGATACACGTGCACACAGGGGAGGACCCTGAGATAAACCAAATATGGACTCAGAGCCAGGCAAACGAGATGATTGGCAGACAAAACCCAGAAGAAATGCCCCATATAAGTGATTCAAGCTACCACAAAAGTGCAACTCTTTCTCTGAGTCTGCCCGTGTGAGTCTATTCACACGTCCTCTTCTCCTCCTAATAAACACTCTACTTGCTTCACTACCTTCCATCTCTTTGTGGAAATTCATTTCTACAAAGCCAACGGGCCAGGGCCTTGTCACTGGCTACTGGTCCCTGGTGGTCTAGTGGCTAAGATTCAGCACTCTCATTGCTGCGGCCTGACTTCAATCTCTGGCCGGGGAACTGAAATCCTGCTTCAAGCCGCTGTGGGCCAAGGCCACCTGAGATCAAGAGCACACGTGTATCTTTTACCCCTTCCACCCCCTCTCCCACCTGTTTAGGTCTTCTTTGTCTCTCTCCTGCTACCACACAGAGATGATATAAAAGAGGCTCTTTGGCTATTTGCAAAAATAAATAGATAGATAGATAGATGGATAGATGATAGATAGATAGATGATAGATAGATAGATAGATAGATGATAGATTGATACTTTGCTGAAACCCAGGGGGAATTCAGGCTTTTTGAACACTAGCTGTCCCAGACTCCTTGCTTGGCACCTTACAGTAAACACTGCACTTTCCTTCACCACAACCTGGTGTCAGTAGATTGGCTTTACAAAGTGTGGGTGAGCAGACCCGAGTTTGGTTCAGTAACAATTCCTTAGGCAGTGTCATGCTTTCCCGGCTTCTCCTTTCAATCACCCTCCACCATCTTGGTAATGAGCTATGTCATCGGTAACTTATCCCAAGAAAAGAAAGATTAGGATAAATGGTAGAACTGGTCTTTTCAAGCCACAGCCAAAACAGTCACTGCAATCTGATTCTCACATGTTAGATGGTGTAGAATGACATTTCATATGCTCAAAGAAGAGCACCCTTAGTAAACTGGCTTAAGGTTTCTTGCTCTTTGTTTTTAGTAACCTCAAACTTACAGAAAAGTTGTAATTACAGTACAAAGAATGTTTTTGCCTTGAACCATTTAAGAGTCAGTTGATGCCCCATCACCCCATAATACTAGTTTAGTGCATATTTCCTACAAGCAAGTACATTCTCCCACATAACCACAATATTACCACCCAAACCAGGACATTCATTACTACCATCACTTTGTAGGGGAGCATAGTTTCCCACCCTAAAATATGTCTTTTTGGCATAATGTTTTAAGCTGCTTATTTTCTAAGAAACAGCGGACATGGAAGTTACTCAGTTTTTCTAGGTCTTTCCCATGTTTGCATGCTATTACACTTTGATTTTCTCCTGTTAATCTGTCTCATGTCCATTTAATTCTTAGACAAGCAAGAAGAACATAGAAGGATAGAGGAAAATTTCTTTCTCCCTGACATCTTCCTAAAAGCCCATTCAAGTTTTGCCAGTTGTCCCAATAATGTCTTCTAGAGTAAGAGGATCCAGTTCAAAATAAGGAGTTGCATTTAGTTTTCATGACTCTTTCTCCATCTTCATCCTGGGAAGTTACCTTAGTTTGATTTTGACTTGCTAGACCTTGACACTGTCAAAGATTATAGGCCAAATTACTTTGTCATTTCTCCCTCAATCTGGGTTGTCTTCTGTTATATTCTAATGAGAATCAGGTTATAGACATTTGGCAGGAATATTACAGAAGTGATGCTGCATTCTTCTCACTACATCTTATCATGTGCCATGCAATTTCTATTTGTTCTATTAGTGGTGTTCACTTTGATAACTAGATTAACTTAATGTCTGCCAGGTCTCTCTGCTATAAATTTTATCTTTTTTCCTTTAGCATATTTTGAAATTTTGTTTAGTTTAAATTATTTTAGATTTATAGCAAATATATATTATGGCAAATCTCATGTATCCATCACCCACTTTCCCCTAATGTAAGCATCTTGAATGACCATGTTAATATTTTATGAGTGGGTACATTGAAGCCATGTAGGTATTCATTCCTCATTAAGCTTTCAATTTATTCAATTTTAAAATTTATATCATCACAGGCTCAGGACGTCCTATTTTACTGAATGGAGAATAATCTATTACTATCAATAACTATTTATTGATTTTTATTGAGGTGAAATCCATATAACATAAATTTGACTATTTTAAAGTCAACCATTCAGTGGCAATTAGTACATTCACAGTGTTGTGTAATCACTATCTTTATGTACTTCCAAAACATTTCCATAATCCCCAGATAAAATACTGTACTGGTTTTTTATTCATATAGCAACAGATTTTAATATACCATTTCTCCCCAAATAGATGTAAAATATAGAGGATAATGGACATTGTTAAAAGGAACTTTTAGACTACATTAAAATTATAATAAAATATAATAATGCTAAGGCTACAAAAATGAAAACAATAATCTAGAAAAAGAATTGTGTTTGCTATAATAATTCAGGGCTTATCAAATACTTATTTAGAGATAAGCAAGGGATTTCCAATGGAAGAAATGTCATAAACAAGATGTAAAGGGAAAATTGGGGATCATCTTTGATTTCTTCTGAATATCAATTAATTTCTTAAGGAATACCTTGAAATGTGTTCCTTTCATTTTCATAGATCCTCCTTTTTTATTTTTTTAACATCTTTATTAGAGTATAATTGCTTTACAATATTGTGTTAGTTTCTACTGTATAACAAAGCAAATCAGCTATACTTATACATATATCCCCATATCCCCTCCCTCTTGTGTCTCCCTCCCACCCTCCCTATCCCACACCTCTAGGTGGTCACAAAGCACTGAGGTGATCTCCCTGTGCGATGCAGCTGCTTCCCACTAGCCATCTATTTTACATTTGGTAGTGTATATATGTCAATGCTACTCTCTCACTTCATCCCAGCTTACCGTTCCCCCTCCCCGTGTCCTCAAGTCCATTCTCTACGTCTGCATCTTTATTCCTGTCCTGCCCCTAAGTTCTTCAGAACCATCTTCTTTTTTTTTGTTTAGGTTCCATATATATGTGTTAGCATACGGTATTTGTTTTTCACTTTCTGACTTACTTCACTCTGTATGACAGACTCTATGTCCATCCACCTCACTACAAATAACTCAATTTCGTTTCTTTTATGGCTGAGTAATATTCCATCGTATATATGTGCCACATCTTCCTTATCCATTCATCTGTCGATGGACATTTAGGTTGCTTCCATGTCCTGGCTACTGTAAATAATGCTGAGATGAACTTGTGGTACATGACTCTTTTTGAATTATGGTTTTCTCAGGGTATATGCCCAATAGTGGGATTGCTGGGTCGTATGGTAGTCTTATTTTTAGTTTTTTAAGGAACCTCCATACTGTCCTCCATAGTGGCTATATCAATTTACATTCCCACCAACAGTGCAAGAGGGTTCCCTTTTCTCCACACCCTCTCCAGCATTTATTGTTTGTAGATTTTTTGATGATGGCCATTCTGACTGGTGTGAGGTGATATCTCATTGTAGTTTTGATTTGCGTTTCTCTAAGGATTAGTGCTGTTGAGCATTCTTTCATGTGTTTGTTGGCAATCTGTATATCTTCTTTGGAGAAATGTCTATTTAGGTCTTCTGCCCATTTTTGGATTGGGTTGTTTGTTTTTTTGATATTATACTGCATGAGCTGCTTGTAAATTTTGGAGATTAGTCCTTTGTCTGTTGCTTCGTTTGCAAATATTTTCTCCCATTCTGAGGGTTGTCTTTTGGTCTTGTTTATGCTTTCCTTTGTTGTGCAAAAGCTTTTAAGTTTCATTAGGTCCCATTTGTTTATTTTTGTTTTTATTTCCATTTCTCTAGGAGGTGGGTCAAAAACGATCTTGCTGTGATTTATGTCATAGAGTGTTCAACCTATGTTTTCCTCTAAGAGTTTGATAGTGTCTGGCCTTACATTTAGGTCTTTAATCCATTTTGAGTTTATTATTTTTTTTATTTTTTAATTATTTTTAACATCTTTATTGGAGTATAATTGCTTTACAATGGTGTGTTAGTTTCTGCTTCATAACAAAGTGAATCAGTTATACATATACATATGTTTCCATATCTCTTCCCTCTTGCATCTCCCTCCCTCCCACCCTCCCTCTCCCACCCCTCTAGGTGGTCACAAAGGACCGAGCTGATCTCCCTGTGCTATGCGGCTGCTTCCCACTAGCTATCTGTTTTACCTTTGGTAGTGTATATATGTCCATGCCACTCTCTCACTTTGTCACAGCTTACCCTTCCCCCTCCCCATATCCTCAAGTCCATTCTCTAGTAGGTCTGTGTCTTTATTCCCGTCTTACCATTAGGTTCTACATGACTTTTTTTTTTTTTCCTTAGATTCTGTATATATGTGTTAGCATACTGTATTTGTTTTTCTCCTTCTGACTTACTTCACTCTGTATGACAGACTATAACTTCATCCACCTCACTACAAATAACTCAATTTCGTTTCTTTTTATGGCTGAGTAATATTCTATTGTATATATGTGCCACATCTTCTTTATCCATTCATCTGATGATGGACACTTAGGTTGCTTCCATGTCCTGGCTATTGTAAATAGAGCTGCAATGAACATTTTGGTACATGACTCTTTTTGAATTATGGTTTTCTCAGGCTATATGCCCCGTAGTGGGATTGCTGGATCATATGGTAGTTCTATTTTTAGTGTTTTAAGGAACCTCCATACTGTTCTCCATACTGGCTATATCAATTTACATTCCCACCAACAGTGCAAGAGTGTTCCCTTTTCTCCACAACCTTTCCAGCATTTATTGTTTCTAGATTTTTTGATGATGGCCATTCTGACCGGTGTGAGGTGATATCTCATTGTAGTTTTGATTTGCATTTCTCTAATGATTAATGATGTTGAGCATTTTTTCATGTGTTTGTTGGCAATCTGTATATCTTCTTTGGAGAAATGTCTATCTAGGTCTTCTGCCCATTTTTGGATTGGGTTGTTTGTTTTTTTGTTATTGAGCTGTATGAGCTGCTTGTAAATTTTGGAGATTAATCCTTTGTCAGTTGCTTCATTTGCAAATATTTTCTCCCATTCTGAGGGTTGTCTTTTGGTCTTGTTTATGGCTTCCTTTGCTGTGCAAAAGCTTTTAAGTTTCATTAGGTCCCATTTGTTTATTTTTGTTTTTATTTCCATTTCTCTAGGAGCTGGGTCAAAAAGAATCTTGCTGTGATTTATGTCAGAGTGTTCTGCCTATGTTTTCTTCTAAGAGTTTGATAGTGTCTGGCCTTACATTTAGGTCTTTAATCCATTTTGAGTTTATTTTTGTGTATGGTGTTAGGAAGTGTTCTAATTTCATATTTTTACATGTGCCTGTCCAGTTTTCCCAGCACCACTTATTGAAGAGGCTGTCTTTTCTCCACTCTATATGCTTGCCTCCTTTATCAAAGATAAGGTGACCATATGTGCATGGGTTTATCTCTGGTCTTTCTTTCCTGTTCCATTGATCTATATTTTGTTTTTGTGCCAGTACCATGCTGCCTTGATTACTGTAGCTTTGTAGTATAGTCTGAAGACGGGGAGCCTGATTCCTGCAGCTCCATTTTTCGTTCTCAAGATTGCTTTGGCTATTTGGGATCTTTTGTGTTTCCATACAAATTGTGAAATTTTTGGTTCTAGTTCTGTGAAAAATGCCAGTGGTAGTTTGATAGGGATTGCATTGAATCTGTAGATTGCTTTGGGTAGTAGAGTCATTTTCACAATGTTGATTCTTCCAATCCAAGAACATGGTATATCTCTCCATCTGTTGGGATCATCTTTAATTTCTTTCATCAGTGTCTTATAGTTTTGTGCATACAGGTCTTTTTTCTCCTTAGGTAGGTTTATTCCTAGGTATTTTATTCTTTTTGTTGCAGTGGTAAATGGGAGTGTTTCCTTAATTTCTCTTTCAGATTTTTCATCATTAGTGTATGGGAATGCCAGAGATTTCTGTGCATTAATTTTGTATCCTGCTAATTTACCAAATTCATTGATTAGCTCTAGTAGTTTTCTGGTAGCATCTTTAGGATTCTCTATGTATAGTATCATGTCATCTGCAAACAGTGACAGCTTTACTTCTTCTTTTCCGATTTGGATTCCTTTTATTTCTTTTTCTTCTCTGATTGCTGTGGCTAAAACTTCCAAATCTATGTTGAATATTAGTGGTGAGAGTGGACAACCTTGTTTTGTTCCTGATCTTAGAGGAATTTCACCATTGAGGACAAAGCTGGCTGTGGGTTTTTCATATACGGCCTTTATTATGTTGAGGTAAGTTCCCTCTATGTCTACTTTTTGGAGGGTTTTTATCATATCGGTGTTGAAATTTGTCAAAAGATTTTTCTGCATCTATCGAGATGATCATATGGTTTTTATCCTTCAGTTTGTTAATATTGTTTATCACATTGATTGATTTGCGTATATTGAAGAATCCTTGCATTCCTGGAATAAACCCCACTTGATCATGGTGTATGATCCTTTTAATGTTCTGTTGGATTCTGTTTGTTAGTATTTTGTTGAGGATTTTTGCATTTATGCTCATCAGTGATATTGGCCTGTAGTTTTCTTTCTTTGTGACATCTTTGTCTGGTTTGGGTATCAGGGTGATGGTAGCCTCATAGAATGAGTTTGGGAGTGTTCGTCCCTCTGCTATATTTTGGAAGAGTTTGAGAAGGGTAGGTGTTAGCTCTTCTCTAAATATTTGATAGAATTCGCCTGTGAAGCCTTCTGGTCCTGGGCTTCTGTTTATTGGAAGATTTTTAATCACAGTCTCAATTTTAGTGCTTGGGATTGGTCTGTTTATATTTTCTATTTCTTCCTGGTTCAGTCTCAGAAGGTTGTGCTTTTCTAAGAATTTGTCCATTTCTTCCAGGTTGTCCAATTTATTGGCATATAGATGTTTGTAGTAATCTATCATGATCCTCTGTATTTCTGCAGTGTCAGTTGCTACTTTTACTTTTACATTTCTAATTCTATTGATTTGAGTCCTCTCCCTTTTTTTCTTGATGAGTCTGGCTAATGGTTTATCAATTTTGTTTATCTTCTCAAAGAACCACCTTTTAGTTTTATTGATCATTGCTATTGTTTCCTTCATTTCTTTTTCATCTATTTCTGATCGGATCTTTATGATTTCTTCCCTTCTGCTAACTTAGCGTGTTTTTGTTCTTCTTTCTCTAATTGTTTTAGGTGTAAGGTTAGGTTGTTTATTTGAGATGTTTCTTGTTTCTTGAGGTAGGATTTTATTGCTATAGATTTCCCTCTTAGAACTGCTTTTGCTGCATCCCATAGGTTTTGGGTTGTCATGTTTTCATTGTCATTTGTTTCTAGGTATTTTTTGATTTCCTGTTTGATTTCTGCAGTGATCTCTTGGTTATTGAGTAATGTATTGTTTAGCTTCCATGTGTTTGTATTTTTTACAGATTTTTCCCTGCAATTCATATCTAGTCTCATAGTGTTGTGGTCGGAAAAGATACCTGATACGATTCCAATTTTCTTAAATTTACTAAGGCTTGATCTGTGACCCAAGACATAATCTATCCTGGAGACTGTTCCATGAGCACTTGAGAAAAATACGTATTCTGTTGTTTTTGGATGGAATGTCCTATAAATATCAATTAAGTCCATCATGTTTAATGTATCGTTTAAAGCTTGTGTTTCCTTATTTATTTTCATTTTGGATGATCTGTCCATTGGTGAAAGTGGGGTGTTAAAGTCCCCTACAATGATTGTGTTACTGTCTATTTCCTCTTTTATGGCTGTTAGAATTTGCCTTATGTATTCAGGTGCTCCTATGTTGGGTGCATAAATATTTACAGTTGTTATTTCTTCTTCTTGGATTGATTCCTTGATCATTATGTAGTGTCTTTCTTTGTCTCTTGTAATAGTCTTTAAAGTCTACTTTCTCTGATATAAGAATTGCTACTGCAGCTTTCTTTTGATTTCCATTTGCATGGAATATCTTTTTCCAATCCCTCACTTTCAGTCTGTATGTGTCCCTAGGTCTGAAGTGGGTCTCTTGTAGACAGCATATATATGGGTCTTGTTTTTGTATCCATTCAGCCAGTGTTTATTTTTTGGTTGGAGCATTTAATCCACTTACATTTAAGGTTGTTATCGATATGTATGTTCCTATTACCATTTTCTTAATTGTTTTGGGTTTGTTATTGTAGGTCTTTTCCTTCTCTTGTGTTTCCTGCCTAGAGAAGTTCCTTTAGCATTTGTTGTAAAGCTGGTTTGGTGGTGCTGAATTCTCTTAGCTTTTGCTTGTCTGTAAAGGTTTTAATTTCTCCATGAAATCTGAATGAGATCCTTGCTGTGTAGAGTAATGTTGGTTGTATGTTTTTTCCTTTCATCACTTTAAATATGTCCTGCTACTTCCTTCTGGCTTGCAGAGTTTCTGCTGAAAGATCAGCTGTTAACCCTATGGGGTTTCCCTTTTATGTTATTTTTTGTTTTCCCCTTGATGCTTTTAATATTTTTTCTTTGTATTTAATTTTTGATAGTTTGCTTAATATGTGTCCTGACGTGTTTCTCCTTGGATTTATCCTGTATGGGACTCTCTGCGCTTCCTGGACTTGATTATTTCCTTTCCCATATTAGGGAGGTTTTCAACTGTAATCTCTTCAAATATTTTCTCAGTCCCGTTTTTTTTTTTCTCTTCTTCTTCTGGCACCCCTATAATTCGAATGTTGGTGTGTTTAATGTTGTCCCAGAGGTCTCTGAGACTGTCCTCAATTCTTTTCATTCTTTTTTCTTTATTCTGCTCTGTGGTAGTTATTTCCACTATTTTATCTTCCAGGTCACTTTTCCATTCTTCTGCCTCAGTTATTCTGCTATTGATTCCTTCTAGAGAATTTTTAATTCCATTTATTGTGCTGTTCATTATTGTTTGTTTGCTCTTTAGTTCTTCTAGGTCCTTGTTAAACGTTTCTTGTATTTTCTCCATTCGATTTCCAAGATTTTGGATCATCTTTACTATCATTACTCTGAATTCTTTTTCAGGTAGACTGCCTATTTTCTCTTCATTTGTTTGGTCTGGTGGTTTTTTACTTTGCTCCTTCATCTGCTGTGTGTTTCTCTGTCTTCTCCTTTTGCTTAACTTACTGTGTTTGTGGTCTCCTTTTCACAGGTTGCAGGTTCGTAGTTCCCATTGTTTTTGGTGTCTGCCCCCAGTGGCTAAGGTTGGTTCAGTGAGTTGTGTAGGCTTCCTTGTGGAGGGGACTCATGCCTGTGTTCTGGTGGATAAGGCTGTATCTTCTTTTTGTGGTGGGCAGGACCGTGTCCAGTGGTGTGTTTTGGGGTGTCTGTGACCTTATTATGATTTTAGGCAGCCTCTCTGCTAATGGGTGGGGTTGTGTTCCTGTCTTGCTAGTGGTTTGGCATAGTGTGTCCAGCCCTGTAGCTTGCTGGTCATTTAGTGGAGCTGCGTCTTAGCATTGAGATGGAGATCTTCAGGAGAGCTTTTGCCATTTGATATTACTTGGAGCCAGGAGGTCTCTGGTGGGCCAATGTCCTGAACTCAGCTCTCCCACCTCAGAGGCACAGGCCTGACACCTGGCCAGAGCACCAAGACCCTGTCACCCACACGGCTCAGAAGAAAAGGGAGGAAAACAAGAAAGAAAGAAAGAAAAAAATAATTAAAATTAAAAAATTATTAAAAATTAAAAAAATGAAAAGTAATTAAAAAAATGAAAGAAAGAAGAGAGCAACCAAGCCAAAAAACAAATCCACCAATGATAACAAGCGCTAAAAAGTATACTAAAAAAAAAAAACAACGGACAGACAGAGCCCTAGGACAAATGGTAAAGGCAAGCCTATACAGACAAAATCACACAAAGAAGCATACACATAAACACTCACAAAAAGAGAAAAAGGAAAAAAAAATATATCTATATATAAAGAAAAAATGGAAGAGAGCAACGAAATCAATAAACAAATCTACCAATGATAATAAACTCTAAATACTAAACTAAGATAAACATAAAACCAGAAACAAATTAGATGCAGAAAGCAAACCCCAACTCTACAGTTGCTCCAAAAGTCCACCGCCTCAATTTTGGGATGATTCGCTGCCTATTTTGGTATTCCAGAGATGCAGGGTACATCAAGTTGATTGTGGAGATTTAATCTGCTGCTCCTGAGGCTGCTGGGAGAGAGTTCCCTTTCTCTTTTTTGTTTGCACAGCTACTGGTGTTCAGCTTTGTATTTGGCCTTGCCTCTGCCTGTAGGTCGCCTGAGGGCGTCTGTTCTTCACTCAGACAGGACGGGGTTAAAGTAACAGCTGATTAAGTGGCTCTGGCTCACTCAGGCCGGGGGGGGGGGGGGAGGGAGGGGTACGGAATGCGGTGTGAACCTGCGGCGGCAGAGGCTGGCGTGATGTTGCAACAGCCTGAGGCGCGCTGTGTGTTCTCCTGGGGTAGTTGTCCCTGGATCACAGGACCCTGGCAATGGTGGGCTGCACAGACTCCCGGGAGGGGAGGTGTGGATAGTGACCTGTGCTTGACACAGGCTTCTTGGTGGCTGCAGCAGCAGCCTTAGCATTTCATGCCCGTCTCTGGCATCCACGCTGATAGCTACAGCTCATGCCTGTCTCTGGAGCTTGTTTAGGCAGTGCTCTGAATCCCCTCTCCTCGCGCACCCTGAAACAATGGCCTCTTGCCTCTTAGGCAGGTCTAGACTTTTTCCCAGACTCCCTCCCGGCTAGCTGTGGCGCACTACCCCACTGCAGGCTGTGTTCACGCAGATATCCCCTGTCCTCTCCCTGGGATCTGAACTCCGAAGCCCGAGCCTCAGCTCCCAGCCCCCACCCGCTCCAGCAGGTGAGCCGACAAGCCTCTCAGTCTGGTGAGTGCTGGTTGGCACTGATCCTCTGTGTGGGAATCTCTCCGCTTTGCCCTCTGCACCCTTGTTGCTGCATTCTCCTCCAAGGCTCCAAAGCTTCCCCCCCGCCACCCCCCGTCTCCACCAGTGAAGGGGCTTCCTAGTGTGTGGAAACTTTTCCTCCTTCACAGTTCCCTCCCAGAGGTGCAGGTCCTGTCGCTATTCTTTTGTCTCTGTTTTTTTCTTCTTCTTTTTGCCCTACCCAGGTACATGGGGAGTTTCTTGCCTTTTGCTAAGTCTGAGGTCTTCTGCCAGCGTTCAGTAGGTGTTCTGTAGGAGTTGTTCCACATGTAGATGTATTTCTGATGTATTTGTGGGGAGGAAGGTGATCTCCACGTCTTAATCCTCAGCCATCTTGAAGGTCTCCCTGTACTGTTTTCTACAGTAGCTGAACCATTTTCCACTCCCACTAGCAATGTATAAGGGTTCTGATTTCTCCACATCCTCACCAACACTGATTATTTTCTGTTATTTGATTCTAGCTACCCTAGTGGGTAAAAAGTGATATCTCATTGAGTTTGATGTGTGTTTCCCTAGTGACTAATGATATTGAGCATGTTTGCCTATGCTTGTTTACTATTTGAATATCTTATTTACAGAAATGTCTATTAACGTCTTTTACCTGTTTTCAAATTGGATTGTCTTTTCTGAGGTTGAGTTCTCTATATTTTCTATAAGATAACTCTGTGTGAGTTCTTTATATATTCTGGATAATAGACCCTTAACAGGTATTATGATTTGCAAATACTTTTCCCTTTTCTGTAGGTTGTCTTTTCACTTTCTTGATAATGTTCTTTGATGCAAAAATATTTTTAATTTTGATGAATTCCAACCTAAAAATTCAGTTTGATGAATTTTTAATTTTGGTGAATTCCAATCCAATTCTAATGGATTCTTTATATCTAAGAATCCATTATCAAACACAAAGTCATGAAGATTTAAACCTATGTTTACTTCAAAGAGTTTTCTAGTTTTAGTTCTTTATTTAGAGTGTTGATCCATTTTGGGTTAATGTTTGTATGTGGTGTGAGGTAGAGGTTCAACTTCATTCCTTTGCATTTGGATATCCAATTGTCCCAGCATCATTTCTTGAAAAGACTATACTTTCCCCCACTGAATGGTCTTGGTGCCCTTGTTGAAAATCAATTGGCCATAAAGGTATGGTTTTATTGCTGGACTCTCAATTCTACTCTATTGGTCCATATGCCTATCACAATGCCAGCACCACAGTATTTTCATAACTGTAGGTTTGTAGTAAGTTTTGAAATTGGGAAATATGAGTCCTCTCATTTTGATCTCCTTTTACATTTTTGTTTGTGTGTCTTTGGCTATTGCAATTCCATATAGATTTAAGATAGGCTTTTCCATTTCTGAAGAAGAAAGGCCTTTGGAAATTTGATAGGGAACACATTCAATCTATAGATTGCTTTGAGGAGTATTGCCTTCTTAACAATATTAAGTTTTCCAATCCATGGACACAAAATATATTTCCATTTATTCATGTCTTCTTTAATCTTTTTCAACTATGTTGTATAGTTTGCCATATACAATTTTTGCTCCTATTTGGTTAACTTTATTCCTAGGTAGCTTATTCTTTTGGATATTATTGTAAATATAATTGTTTACTGAAATTCCTTTTTGGATTATTGATTGCTATTGTATAGAAAAACAATTGTCTTTGGTGTGTTGATCTTGTATTTGGCAATATTGTTGAATTCTTTTATTAGCCCTAGAAGTTTTTTTTATTGGGTTCATTGGCATTCTTTACATATAGGATCATGTCATCCATAAATTTAGTATTTACTTTTAACATTGTCCCAGATTTGGCTAGTGGGAGACTCATTCAAACTGGCTCCTCTATCCTTTAGATATGTCCTCATTATTCTTTGAGTACCCTCTTACTTTCTATCACATGCTATTCTATGATCATTTTGTATTTTCCCTGCCCTAGCTCCCAAATCATCCATTTCTACAAAGAGTCATTGTTCCTTTTTGTGGAGAAGAGTATTGATGAATCAAGATCTGAATGGTAGATGTGATTGTTGTCACTGTTCCCAGGCCCTCTCCATGAACAGAACTAGGGGACAGGTGTATTACATACTGTACATACATACACACAAGTTAACATCTATTAATTTTATCTAATTATGTATATTGATAACTATGAGTTGACACCAATAACTCTAATTCCAATCCAGCACCACAGGGTTCATTCTAGTTTTTTCCTTTCCCATACTTTAACTTTTCTCAGATAGTGAGAAACCTTGCTCCCATTATTCTTAATGCATTGATTATTTGATAAATCCTCTTACATGTACTAACTTCCCATTGTTGATGCCATGTCCTCCTCTGAGCAAATATTTTTGTCCTACTTAGGCTCTGAACTCCATGCTACACAGCTGTCACTGTCCCCAATGTGGATTCCTCCTAATCCTGCTTGTGCTCCCACAGACCTTACCAGGCCATCCCCCATGTGGGCTCAGGCTCTGACAGTCCTCCCTAGGCTACCTCTTTCTGGGCTGTCCCTCCACTGGGCACCCTCTTCACTCTTTGTTTTGCTCTGGCACCCCTTACTTGGTCACCCATATGTGTGGATGCTTCCCTTACCCTGTTTTGCCTTTGACACCCTTCTCTAGGCCCATTAGCTGTCCCTGTCCCTCACAGTATGGATGCCTACCTTGCTTGGACACTTCAAATGACTTTAGGACTAAATAGTTCAGGAAGGAAAGGGAAGGGAAGTGGAAGGGGAATGGTTTGTTTGTTTGTTTTCCCAAGGCAAACAAACTGAACAGTTAAGATGATCTGGTTTTTAAATATGACTCGACACAACCTACATTGAATGTGGGGATGGGACTATTTAGTCTCATTTACTACCCAATATTGAGTTCCTTAGATAGCATCTCTGACAAGGAGTTATTTAACTACTGCCTGAACACTTCAAAACTATCATATTAGAAAAGAGCTATACTATATGCATATTTAACACAGGCAAATTTAACTATAAGCACATAGATCAGAATGGAGGAGAGGAAAAAAAGAGGTGAGGAGGGAGAGCGAGAGTGAGGGAAAAGAAGAGAGAAGGAGAGGGAGAAAGAGAGAAAAACACCATGAAAACAGTTCTGTTGATTTTACTTACCTTTGCACTCAGTGGGAATATGCCTTGGACTGAACAGTTAGTCATCATAGCATTACTATAAGGTAGCCACTATTAGCCCCATTTTATATATGAGAAAATTGAGGCTTGAAGAGACTAAGTCACGCCCCAGGTCACACACCTAGTGTGTATGCAGAGCTGAGGTTCTAACCTGTCTGTCTGACTCAAGAGCTATGCATTCCTGCATCCAGGGATGTGAAGCCCACTTCCTGTCATGGCAGCCCATTCCAGCCTTGGACTGCCTTGACTATTAGAATGTTTTATCCTTTAATAGAATTGAAAATCTGTCTCCCTGAAGTTTTTCCACCCATTGGTCTTGGTTTTACCCTTTGGGGATGTGTAAAACAATTCTAATCGCTCTTCCATATGACAGCCCTTAGAATATTTGTAGACAGCTATCATATCCCCTGAGTTTTTTGCTCTCTAGGCTAGACAATTCTAGTTCCATCAAACATTTCTCTTATGAATGAGAAAATGCCTTCCCTCTAGCTTGTTACACTGCACTAATCTTCCAAGGTAAGAAGGATTCAATTCATGACCCAAACATATTTCATTGTATCCAGGGCAAAAGGAGAGTTAGACATTTGCTTTTGAACTGAAACGGCAAACAAGGAATTCAATCTGCCTTCCACTGCAGATATTTATTACGTTCTGAGACATAAGTGCTAAATTATCTTTTCCACTGGGGTCTTTCTGTACATAAGGCCAAGCCATTGGTCTAGATCCCATTCTTCTTTTGAGGAAGGGTCAGGAGTTTCCATGAAAGATTGCTACCAACTATCTGTCACTAGGAATATGTAATATTACAGCTAGTGCAGTACATTTCAAAATTACCTAGAGCTCATATATCCGATAAAGGGCTAGTATCCAGAAGATATAAAGAGCTCTTACAACTCAGCAACAAAAAGACAAACAACTCATTAAAAAATGGACAAAGGACTTGAATAGATATTTCTCCAAAGAAGATATGCATGTGGCTAATAAACATGTGAAAAGATGCTCAACATCATTAGTGGTTAGGAAACTGCAAACCCAAACCACAGTGAGATAACATTTCACACTCAGCAGGATGGCTAGAATAAAAAAAATTAAAAAGTGTTGGTGAGGATGTGGAGAAATTGGAATCCTCATACATTGCTGGTAGGAATGTAAAATGGTTCAGCCATGCTGGAAAACAGTTTGGTGGTTGCTCAAAACGTTAAACATGGAAATACCATATCACCCAGCAATTACACTCCTATATACCCAAAGGAACTGAAAACAAAAACTTGTACACAAATGTTCATAGCATGACTGTTGTCAATAGTCAAAAGGTGGAAACAATCCAAATGCTCATCAACAGATGAATGGAGAAAGAAAGATACAATGGAGGATTATACAGCCATAAAAAAGAATGAAGTATTGACACATGCTACAATGTGTATGAACCTTGAAAACATTATGCTAAGTGAAAGAAGCCAGACATACAAGACCAAATGTTGTATGATTCCATTTATATGAAATATCCAGAATAGGTAAATCCACAGAGTCAGAACACAGGTTAGTGGTTGCTATGGGCTAGAGGGAGAGGGGAATGGAGAATTACTGCTTAATGGATACAGAGTCTCCCTTTAGAGTGATGAAAATGTTTTGGAACTAAATAGAAGTGATAGTCATACAACATTGTGCATGTACTAAATGCAACTTAATTTTACACTTTAAATGGTCAGTTTTATGCTATGTGAATGTCACCTCAATAAACACAATTACCTGGAGCTCTCTGGCAGGTGAGAGGATGGTAGGGAGGGCAAACGCAGTGTTTTTCCCTATTTCTGTCATTCAGGGCTAAGCTACTTGTTTCAAAAGATGTTCTAAAGAAATAAATGAACCCAAGAAGAAATCATGCTAGCTTAGGAATATGGTAACTCTACATTATCAGAGCCAGGGCATCTGTTTTCTAGCCAGATTGTTCTTAAAACTATGCTAATTCAGTAAAATAATGACAGTTATAATGAAATGGTCACAAACATCAGGCTTTGCAGATGAGTATATTTATCACTTAAATACATAGTTGTTAAATCAGGGCCTTTCTCCATCACGTACTATTTTGGATGGAACCAATCCTTATTTTCTGGAAGAAATTAGTTTAACTAGAACCACTGCATTTTAAATTTCCATGCAGTGCAGGACTAACTTAGTATTCATTAATATTTGCCATACATACTTTCACTCACAAGGTGTTTTCTCACCGGATTCAACAGTCTATCAGAGAGTTGTGAAAAGGGATTGTCAGTGACAAAATCTCGAACTGCCCCAAAAGAGCCATATTTTACTTCTGCTCCACATTCGTTGAGTGAACCTCACATCTTTTCATTGTTAAAAAGCCAAATTCTCCAAGGGCTTCCACTCCTCCCCGGGGGAAAGTTAGACACTTGGAGAAGCTGCATCAACTTACAGACCACAAGGGTGCCATTTGGCAAAATACAGCTTCCATGTTCTGGGACCCTAGAGAAAATTAATACACTTTCCTAGACTGTCAAAGTTCTTCTCATATATAGTTGGGAAAAGCAATTAAAATACTGAGTAAAACTTATATGTACTATTTGGATATGCTGAGTCAAACAGGTAAAATTAGATTGCTGTCCTGGAAATTCGTAGATGAAATAGCTTTCTCTGAGTGCTAAGGTTAGGGTAGGTAACTGCATTTAAATTGCTAAAGTATCAGGAAGAAACTTTTTTTCATCCTAAAGTTGGAAGGTTGCATGGGAATTCTTTTAAGTATTGCTCAACATCACTTACAGCAAAGCCACAGTTTCATCCACAGATTCCATTGTCAATGTTTCTCCAGCCCATCACCTTCCCCTGGTTATATAGAGCATGTTACATGGTATCCTACAATGAGGGATGGCAATGACCTGTATGGGCAATTTGCTATCTGAGTCAATTATTTTGTAAGGGGCATATGCGTATCAGAACTTACAGTAACTATTAATTTAGTTAGTAAATTAGCAGGATAAGCCATTATACCTAAACTGATTTTTCTCTTCTTCCTTTTCCTTCCCTTCAATTGTCTATAAGCATATTTTTTATGACTATACATCACTACAGACTGACAATCATGGAGTAACCAAAACAATTTCACCACCAAATCCATCATCTGGCACATTACCACCACATTTCACATATGGGAGCAATGGATATAGAAAGCACTAAATAAAATGGTGTTGCTCTAAAGAAAGGCCAGATTTATTTATTTTTAAGAGAGGCTAGATTTATTTTTAAGAGAAAAAAATACAGCTAAGAATAATGCATTTTCTCATCACCTCTGCTTTGAGGTTCTGACCCACGAATGTTTTTGTGGTTTCTTTGCTTGTTTGTTAATGACTCTTACATGACTGTAGAAGGCTGTGAGTACCACTACTAGTTAGAATGCATTTGCTACTGTGCTTCCCATCTATAATCTATTAAGTATGCTTTCCTAACTCGCTATCTTATTGGAGAGATGGATAAATAGAATTCCTCTAGACGTCTGCTATTCATCAGGATTACTTGTGCAGTTTATATTTGAACTCCCATTCTGCAGATTTTGAAGTTACTCTTCCTGTTCTAGTTACTATTGTTTCGTAACAAATCACTTCACAATGTCAAGGCTGAAAATGTCAACAATTATGTTATCACCTCTCATGGCTTCCATGGGTCAGGAAGTCAGGAAGGGTTCATCTGGGAGGTTCTGGCTTGGAGTCTCCCATGTAATTGCAGCCAGACAGTGGCTGGAGCCAGATAGTGGTGGGCTGGAGCAGAGGAGGCTGGCCAGGCATCTCTCTCTCTTCCTGCACTTTCAGTGCTTCTCCATATGGAGAACTAGCCTAGGCTAACTTGGGCTTCTTCACAGTGTGGCAGTCTCGGGGCTGTTAGACTGCTTACAGGATGTTTAATGACTCAGCATTCCACTCCTGGGTATATATCCAAAAAAACCCAGAAATGTTAATTCAAAAAGATACATGCACCCCAATGTTCATAGAAGCACTATTCACAATGGCCAAGATATGGAAGCAATCCAAGTGTCCATCAACAGATGACTGGATAAAGAAGATGTGGTATATGTATACAATGGAATACTACTCAGCCATAAAAAAAGAAGGAAATTTTGCCATTTGCAGCAACATGGATGGACTTGGAGGGCATTACGCTAAGTGAAGTAAGTCAGACAGAGAAAGACAAATACTATATGATGTCACTTATATATGAAATCTAAAAAATACAACAAAGTAGTGAATATAACAAAAAGAAGCAGACTCACAGATAAAAAGAACTAGTGCTTACCAGTGGGGAGAGGGAAGTGTGGAGAGGCAATATAGGGGTAGGAGAAAAATAAAAGCATTATTATGAGATTATATGAAATTGTGTGTGAAACTTTTGAAAATTGTAAAGCACCACAGAATTTAAAAACTCTTTCATTCAATTAAAAAAATAAAATAAAATTTTTTAAAAAAGTGATTGTTCCAGAAAACAAGGCAGAAACCTTCCAAGACCTAGCTTCAGAAATCCCACTGCACTATTTCTGCCTCATTACTGGTTACAAGCAAGTCACAAACCTAGCCAGATTTAAGAGGGAGAGGAACTAGACTGTACATCTTGATGGAGGAGTGGCAACTTTCTAGAGAGCATGAGGGATGGGAGCTCGCATTGCAGTCATCTTTGGAAAACACAGTCTCCCATACCTCCTTTGATCACAACTTTTCCTCTATCTTCTTCTTCTCTAAGTCCATGGTCAATTGAGGTTTTTCCTTTTTGTAATCAAATGCAACATCACGATGAAGTATTTATTAGGCTCTGTCATGTATATGATGCCATGCCAGACACTTTAGGCTTGATACAAAAAAAATCATGGTCCTTCCCTTCTAAGAGATTATATTTAAATGTAATATAAACAGATAAGTAATATACTTTTAATTTCCCTTTTGTCAAGTAAAGAAAAAAAAGAAATGAGAAAGAGCAGTAAAAGAACTTATCACATTCTTAAAATCATATCCCAAAGACCCTTCCCTTTGAAGAAAGAGACTATAAATTTAGTTAATGAAATATTATGTTACTAGATATTTTGCTTAGGAATTCTTTGCTTGAAAGTAATGGAATACCAACTCAATGTAGCTTAAGAAAAAAAAAAGAGAGATTATAATGAGGATAAAGGAGTGATTCAGAGAATGCATGGACAGAAGTGTAACCGAGCTTCAAGAAGAAGCTAAAGTGAGAAATTAAATGTCATGTGAGATTTCTCTATTTTGCTCTGCAGTCCAGGCTTTGCTGCTGCTTTTATCCACATCATAGAAAACAATGCAACCTCAGTGCTCAGGATTCCATGTTCTTGTCCAGCCACCCAGAAACAAACTGGTTTCCTTGTCATCTCCATATCTAAATTGGTTCAGCTCATCCTTGGTAAATAACAAGCCTGGCTAGGAGCTGTGGTTGCAATGTCTAACTCTGACAGCTTCAGCTACAATCATGTAGATCAAACAGCTTCAATCCTTCAAAAAGTTGTGCTGGGGAAATAATCTAATAGATGCCTACTAAGCCAAGATGGAGGAAAGTACAAAGAGTTGATGTTGTGCATAGGTAGCATAAGAAATTGACTACCTGATACTATTTAAAAGCTATTTAGTAAGAGATTAGTTCAAGATGGCGGAGTAGAAGGACGTGTGCTCACTCCTTCTTGCGAGAGCACCAGAATCACAACTAACTGCTGAGCAATCATTGAGAGGAAGACACTGGAACTCACCAAAAAAGATACCCCACATCCAAAGACAAAGGAGAAGCCACAATGAGATGGTAGGAGGGGTGCAATCACAACAAAATCAAATCCCATAATGGCTGGGTGGGTGACTCACAAACTGGAGAACACTTATATCACAGAAGTCCACCCACTGGAGTGCAGGGTTCTGAGCCCCACGTCACACTTCCCAACCTCGGGGTCTGGCAATGGGAGGAGGAATTCCTAGAGAATCAGACTTTGAAGGCTAGTGGGATTTGATTGCAGGACTTCGACAGGACTGGGGGAAACAGAGACTCCACTCTTGGAGGGCACACACAAAGTAGTGTGTGCATCAGGACCCAGGGGGAAGGAGCAGTGACCCCATAGGAGACTGAATCAGACCTACCTGCTAGTGTTTAAAGGTCTCCTGCAGAGATGGGGGGTGGCTGTGGCTCACCACAGGGACAAAGACACTGGCAGCAGAAGTTCTGGGAAGTACTCCTTGGCATGAGCCCTCCCAGAGTCTGGCAATAGCCCCACCAAAAAGCCTGTGACCTCCAGTGCTGGGTCGCCTCAGGCCAAACAACCAACAGGGAGAGAATTCAGGCCTACCCTCAGCAGACAAGCAGATTAAAATTTTACTGAGTTCTGCCCACCAGAGCAACAGCCAGCTCTACCCACCACCAGTCCCTCACATCAGGAAGCTTGCACAAGCCTCTTAAATAGCCTCATCCACCAGAGGGCAGACAGCAGTAGCAAGGAGAACTACAGCCTGCAGCCGGTGGAATGAAAACCACATTCACAGAAAGATAGACAAAAATGAAAAGGCAGAAGACTATGTACCACATGAAGGAACAAGATAAACCCCAGAAAAACAACTAAATAAAGTGGAGATAGGCCACCTTCCAGAAAAAGAATTCAAAATAATGATAGCAAAGATGATCCAGGACCTCAGAAAAAGAATGGAGGCAAAGATAGAGAAGATGAAAGAAATGTTTAAAAAAGACCTAGAAGAATTAAAGAACAAACAAACAGAGATGAACAATACAATAACTGAAATGAAAAATACACTAGAAGGAATCAAGAGCAGAATAACTGAGGCAGAAGAATGGATAAGTGACCTGGAAGACAGAATGGTGGAATTCACTGCTGCAGAACAAAATAAAGAAAAAAGAATGAAAAGAAATGAAGACAGCATGAGAGACCTCTGGGACAACATTAAATGCAACAACATTCGCATTATAGGGGTCCCAGAAGGAGAAGAGAGAGAGAAAGGACCGAGAAAAAATTTGAAGAGATTATAGTCAAAAACTTCCCCAACATGGGAAAGGAAATAGCCACCCAAGCCCAGGAAATGAAGACAGTCCCAGGCAGGATAAACCCAAGGAGAAACACGCCAAGACACATAGTAATCAAATTGACAAAAATTAAAGACAAACAAAAATTATTAAAAGCAACAAGGAAAAAACGACAAATAACATACAAGGGAACTCTCATAAGGTTAACAGCTGATTTCTCAGCAGAAACTCTACAAGCCAGAAGGGAGTGGCACGATATATTTAAAGTGATAAAAGGGAAAAATCTACCACCAAGATTACTCTATCCAGCAAGGATCTCATTCAGATTTGATGGAGAAATCAAAAGCTTTACAGACAAGCCAAAGCTAAAAGAATTCAGCACCACCAAACCAGCTCTACAACAAAATGCTAAGGAACTTCTCTAAGTGGGAAACACAAGAGAAGAAAAGGACCTACAAAAACAAACCCAAAACAATTAAGAAAATTGTCATAGGAACACACATATCGATAATTAGCTTAAATTTGAATAGATTAAAGGCTCCAACCAAAAGACACAGGCTTGCTGAATGGATACAAAAACAAGACCCATATGTATGCTGTCTAAAAGAGACCCACTTCAGACCTAGGGACACATACAGACTGAAAGTGAGGGGATGGAAAAAGATATTCCATTCAAATGGAAATCAAAAGAAATTTGGAGTACCAATACTCATATTAGATAAAATAGACTTTAGAATAAAGAATGTTACAAGCGACGAGGAAGGACACTACATAATGATCAAAATATCAATCCAAGAAGAAGATATAACAATTATAAATATATATGCACCCAACATAGGAGCACCTCAATACAAAAGGCAACTGCTAACAGCCATAAAAGGGGAAATTGACAGTAACACAATAATAGTGGGAGACTTTAACACCTCACTTACACCAATGGACAGATCATCCAAACAGAAAATTAATAAGGGAACACAAGCTTTGAATGACACAATAGACCAGGTAGATTTAACTGATAGTTATAGGACATTCCATCCGAAAACAGCAGATTACACTTTCTTCTCAGGTGCTCATGGAACATTCTCCAGGACAGATCATATCTTGGGTCACAAATCAAGCCATCATAAATTTAAGAAACCTGAAATCATATCAAGCACCTTTTCCGACCACAGTGCTATGAGACTAGATATCAAGTACAGGGAAAAAAACATAAAAAACAAAAACACATGGAGGCTAAACAATACCTTACTAAATAACCAAGAGATCAGTGAAGAAATCAAAGAAGAAATAAAAAAATACCTAGAGATAAATGACAACAAAAACACGACGAACAAAAACCTATGGGATGCAGCAAAAGCAGTTGTAAGAGGGAAGTTTAGAGCAATACTATCTTACCTCGAGAAACAAGAAAAATCTCAAATAAACAATCTAACCTTACACCTAAAGGAACTAGAGAAAGAAGAACAAACAAAACTCAAAGTTAGTAGAAGGAAAGAAATCGTAAAGATCAGAACAGAAGTAAATGAAACAGAAACAAAGAAAACAATAGCAAAGATCAATAAAACTAAAGGCTGGTTCCTTGAGAAGATAAACAAAATTGATAAACCTTTAGCTAGACTCATCAAGAAAAAGAGGGAGAGGACTCAAATCAATAAAATTAGAAATGAAAAAGGAGAAGTTACAACAGACACCACAGAAATACAAAGCATC
This sequence comes from Balaenoptera physalus, assembly GCF_965194825.1. Classification (NCBI taxonomy): domain Eukaryota; kingdom Metazoa; phylum Chordata; class Mammalia; order Artiodactyla; family Balaenopteridae; genus Balaenoptera; species Balaenoptera physalus. The sequence goes on from NC_138903.1 coordinate 86,545,660, forward strand.
CTAAGAGACTACTACAAGCAACTCTATGCCAATAAAATGGACAACCTGGAAGAAATGGACAAATTCTTAGAAAGGTATAACCTTCCAAGACTGAACCAGGAAGTAATAGAAAATATGAACAGACTAATCACAAGTAATGAAATTGAAACTGTGATTAAAAATCTTCCAACAAACAAAAGTCCAGGACCAGATGGCTTCACAGGTGAATTCTATCAAACATTTAGAGAAGAGCTAACACCCATCCTTCTCAAACTCTTCCAAAAAATTGCAGAGGAAGGAAGACTCCCAAACTCATTCTATGAAGCCAGCATCACCCTGATACCAAAACCAGACAAAGATACTACAAAAAAAGAAAATTACAGACCAATATCATTGCTGAATATAGATGCAAAAATCCTCAACAAAATACTAGCAAACAGAATCCAACAACACATTAAAAGGATCATACACCATGATCAAGTGGGATTTGTCCCAGGGATGCAAGGATTCTTCAATATACGCAAATCAATCAATGTGATACACCATATTAACAAATTGAAGAAGAAAAACCATATGATCATCTCAATAGATGCAGAAAAAGCTTTTGACAAAATTCAACACCTATTTATGATAAAAACTCTCCAGAAAGTGGGCATAGAGGGAACCTACCACAACATAATAAAGACCATATAAGACAAACCCACAGCAAACATCATTCTCAATAGTGAAAAACTGAAAGCATTTCCTCTAAAATCAGGAACAAGACAAGGATGTCCACTCTCGCCACTATAATTCAACATAGTTTTGGAAGTCCTAGCCACAGCAATCAGAGAAGAAAAAGAAATAAAAGGAATACAAATTCGAAAAGAAGAAGTAAAACTGTCACTGTTTGCAGATGACATGATACTATACATAGAGAATCCTAAAGATGCCACCAGAAAACTACTAGAACTAATCAATGAATTTGGTAAGGTTGCAGGATATAAAATTAATGCACAGAAATGCCTTGCAGTCCTATACACTAACAACAAAAGATCTGAAAGAGAAATTAAGGAAACAATCCCATTCAACATTGCGACAAAAAGAATAAAATACCTAGGAATAAACCTACCTAAGGAGGTAAAAGACCTGTACTCAGAAAACTATAAGACACTGATGAAAGAAATCAAAGATAACACAAACAGATGGAGAGCTATACCATGTTCTTGTATTGGAAGAATCAATATTGTGAAAATGACTATACTACCCAAAGCAATCTACAGATTCACTGCAATCCCTATCAAATTTCCAATGGCAGTTTTACAGAGCTAGAACAAAAAAATCTTAAAATTTGTATGGAGACAGAAAAGACCCTGAATAGCCAAATCAATCTTCAGGGAAAAAAACGGAGTTGGGGGAATCAGACTCTCTGACTTCAGACTATACCACAAAGCTATAGTAATCAAGACAATATGGTATTGGTACAAAAATAGAAATATAGATCAATGGAACAGGATAGAAAGCCCAGAGATAAACCCATGCACCTATGGTCAACTAATCTATGAAAAAGGAGGCAAGGATATACAGTGGAGAAAAGACAGTCTCTTCAATAAGTGGTGCTGGGAAAACAGGACAGCTACATGTAAAAGAATGAAAGTAGAACACTCCCTAACACCATACACAAAAATAAACTCAAAATGGATTAAAGACCTAAATATAAGACCGGACACTCTAAAACTCTTAGAGGAAAACATAGGAAGAACACTCTTTGACAAAAACCACAGCAAGATCTTTTTTGACCCACCTCCTAGAGTAATGGAAATAAAAACAAAAATTAAAAAATGAGACCTAACTAAACTTAAAAGCTTTTGCACAACAAAGGAAACTATAAATAAGATGAAAAGACAACCCTCAGAATGGGAGAAAATATTTGCAAACAAATCAACAGACAAAGGATTAATCTCCAAAATATATAAACAGCTCATGCAGCTCAATATTAAAAAAAACAAACAACCCAATCAAAAAATGGGCAGAAGACCTAAATAGACATTTCTCCAAAGAAGACATACAGATGGCCAAGAGGCACATGAAAAACTGCTCAACAGCACTAATTATTAGAGAAATGCAAATCAAAACTACAATGAGGTATCACCTCATACCTGTTAGAATGGGCATCATCAGAAAATGTATAAACAACGAATGCTTCAGAGGGTGTGGAGAAAAGGGAATCCTCTTTCACTGCTGGTGGGAATGTAAATTGATATATCCACTATGGAGAACAGTATGGAGGTTCCTTAAAAAACTAAAAATAGAATTACCATATGACCCAGCAATCCCACTACTGGGCATATACACAGAGAAAACCATAATCCAAAAAGACGCACCCCAATGTTCATTGCAGCATTATTTACAATAGCCAGGTCATGGAAACAACCTAAATGCCCATCGACAGACAAATGGATAAAGAAGATGTGGTACATATATACAATGGAATATTACTTAGCCATAAAAAGGAAAGAAATTGGGTCATTTGTAGAGACGTGGATGGACCTAGAGACTGTCATACAGAGTGAAGTAAGTCAGAAAGAGAAAAACAAATATCGTATATTAACGCATGTATGTGGAATCTAGAAAAATGGTACAGATGAACCGGTTTTCAAGGCAGAAACAGAGACACAGATGTAGAGAACAAATGTATGGACACCAAGGCGGGAACGCGGGGGTGGTGGGGTGGTGGTGGGATGAATTGGGAGATTGGGATTGACATGTATACACTAATATGTATAAATTAGAAAACTAATAAGAACCTTCTGTATAAAAATAAAATAAAATTCAAAATAAATAAATAAATAAATAAAAGCTAGTAAAAGGCCTTATCAGGTGCAAATCTCTCTCCCAATAATCTATCAAAATGTTACTCTCTTCCTTCTCATGTTACCATATTTATTTTGAAGTATAGAGGGAAGCCAGCTTGACATTTTCAAGTAAATATTTGATCCTCAGAAAAAATGATTGACATATTGTATCAGACCATGACCAGAATAGTGTATTGAAGTGTCTTGACATATTGGTGTCTCACAGTCAGTTGTGAGATATCATAAGTAATATGGGGGAATAAAAATTTCTGAAGTTTAAAAGATTTTTTAAAATCGAAGTATAGTTAATTTAAAGTTTTGTGTGGAAGTGTACAACAAAGTGATTCAGTTATACATATATATATACATACATATATTTTTTCAGATTATTTTCCATTATAGGTTATTACAAGATATTGAGTATAGCTCTCTGTCCTATACAGTAGGTCCTTGTTGTTTACTAAAAGATTTATTTAAAAACTAAAATAAAAATAGAGCACTTTCAAGGATAGCCCTATAACATCACCGCTTCTACTTCTTCCCATTTGGGTATGTTTCCTTGAGTGGGCAAGAATTACAGATTGGACACAAGGAATTGCAGAAATCCTGGTATGTGATGGGAGTAGTGTATGTATGGGAATGTCATCAGACACACACATTGCAGTGGAGAGAAGGTTGGAAACCCCTGCGTTAAGAATCCTGAAAAGCTTGAGAGACGATCCAGGAGAGATCAATGTCCATTTGATTGCAGAGCTTAGGGAAATGTGGCCAGGAAAGCCCTGGGCAGGCTCTAGGTGAGGGGCGGATGAGCAACTGTATTTTGGACAGGGAGGAGAGAACTAGAACAGGTCCCTGGAAAGAGAAGGCTGCTGCAAAAGATCTGAGGTACTGACAAAGGGGGAAGAAGGCAGGGTACTGAAGAAAAGTTTCACATATCTCATCATTTTGCTCCCGACAAATCTTGTTTGTGCAACCTCTTTTTCATACACTTAAAATTTTTTCATCAGGACAAACTTTCACATAATGAGACTCCACCTGTCTCATTAACAAGTTAATCAAAGCGTTCATGAGCCACACGCACAAGGCCCAGAAGCTCATCTCCAACACTTGGCAATTTGTATAGTACTTGAAAAAAATAGGATTCAATATCCGTGCCAAGGCTAAATTATCTCAAATTAGCAACCAAGAAAATAAATGTACAAGTAAATGGCAGAAATGGGATCACAATAGTCTATTTCTATAGGGAGGTGGACTAATAAGTGCCCACAAATGGGCTCTAAGTACCTGGATGAGTATGGGTGATATTTTCTGTCCTTCATATTTCTAGTTTTGCGGTGTTGCCCTTCAAGGGAGTATTCACATTGTTAAAATGAAAAAGAAAAAACTCTTGCAAAGTCTCAATTTAGGTATGCTGCCACCAGGTGGTGATAGTATGGCACAACCATGTAGTCCAAGTGATAAGGCACAAACTATAAACATGTGTTTTAGGGAAAAGATAAACACACTATTCCCATCACCTATTGAAAAAAAAAAGTTAAAAAGAAAAAAAAAGCTTTGCTTAAACCCATAAAGACATAATTTGGCTTTTAAGATTTTCTTTTGTTTTAGTTTTTTCTTTTCAAAGAAATATATGCCTATGTACAATTTGGTGTCAGTTTTACTAACCTTGAATTTTATGATATCATTCTGAATTATAGTCAAAAAGCCATCCTATGCATTTGGCCCCAACTTGCAAGAGGCCAAAAAATGGAAGTCAAAATGACCAGGGTACTTCCCTCTCAGGTACTTTGTCTTTTAGTGGGCAGCCAATCCACCTTGCCTGGCTAGTCTGAAATAAGTTCCTTTTGTCTCTCCACCTTATAAAGACCCTGCTTCTTTCCCCTAAACCTACCCAAAGAATAAGAAGAGAAAGGCACCTTGTTATTTGGAGCAACAGCTTGTGTTCTCCACAATGCTATTTGCCATATTTCCTCAGTAACATTTATTCTCTCTCTCTCTCCTGATGGGAAAAGAAGGGAGAAACATATATATATATATATATATATATATATATATATATATATATATATATATATACACACACACACATATTAGTTAGAATTTATAAAATAAGATAGTATTTCCATCTCTTTAATAGATTATTTAACTGCTTTGATTAAAACTACAGGTCTCTTGATTTACACAACAGTTCTCTGATTTTGCTTTCAGCTGTTTAGTTAGGAGAGTGGCCAGAATGATGTTTCTAAAACTGAATTTTTAAAAGGTCACTATTTCATACATAAAACAGAGCATTCTGAATGAAAAAATAGATTGGTAGAAAAAATTATATTGATCATATCATGATATGTCCAAGTCTTATGGTTGGCTTATGTGAGACTAAAATCATCATCATCAATATCACCATCATCAATGTCATTATCATCATCATCACCATCCACAATTCTCCATTATTTCTTGAGCAATTAGTACCCACCAGGCTCCATGCTAGGTGCTGCCTACTTTGTTACAACAGAACTCAGCCAAAGATTTCCTGTTGTTCACAATGCCCTCTCAGGCACAACCTTCTTCATGTTTCAAACCTCATGCAGTGTACTTTCACTACAGCTTTCCATGACAGAGAGCAGATGTTATTATAAAGATTCCCCAAAGGTGAGTCAGAAGAATCAGAGTCTTTACTGTATATTATAGTAGCATATTCAGGACACTAGATTTGGACATAGGAAGTTCTGTTGGGGTGAATCGAACGTTTCTGGAGCCTTGACTTCTTGGCCCTCTTATTTTGGCCATTTTTTGCATATCTTGTACAGGCAATTGATGTAAAATGTCCCTCTTTCCTGATGTGGCATTTGTTATAAAGACCATTTCTCACTGTGGCACAGCATAGTGACCAGCATGATGGTGTGATGTGCATCTGTTTTGGTACTGATCTGAACACTGTGGACCTTTCACAGAGAGTTTATCCCAAAGCAATGGCTTTTGCCATCCAGACATTTACCTGTTCTTCATGGGTAGTTCTGCAAGACATGATACTATGGTGATAAATAAAATATATCCATAAGTTTCAGAGGAAGTCACTTAGCAGGATGATAGGTATTATCTGGGTGTTGTTCTCTGTCTCTGGGGTTCTGGTGATCATACCAAAGCAAAGTGAACCTTGGGAAATCCAACTGAGCAATTGCTGCAGAACCCCCTGCCTGAACCACAGTTTTTCAGTCATCAACCTTTAGAAACCTTAGTTCTTTTGTTTTTTTTTAACCAGAAAGTATTATTGTGTGATATGTTATATTCAATTTTTAAAAACTATTTTTGAAAAATGATCATAGATAGAACATATTCCCACCTGTCTCAATCTCATGAATTGCCATCTTTGAATGTCAACATAGGCTATTGCTGAAAAGAAGATAAGCAATAGAATTCAAGAATCTAGTTGGAATTATTTCCAGCAAATGCACCCCTCACCAACCCCCAGCACTACCAACCTCCCAACCTCCAACTCTTCGTATGACTACCTAGAGGTGGGGATAAAATAACACATAAGACTAAACTTTTGAAAGATTTCCTACATATCAGCTCACTTATGGCAACCAACACCTTTAGTAGACCTGTGAATATGACACCCAAGTCACACCTATTGTTGACCCTGACATAAAGAGCTAAATAGAATAGCCGATGGGTACCAAGTGCACAATGAATTGTGTTGGAAATATTGTTGTGAATTCTCCAAGTCTTACACGGACTAACAACTCTTTTGAAACAAGTACAATATTATACCCCTGTGGTTAGCATAGCATTCATGATTTCTTTCAAAATAGACCACCAATACTGCAGATGATTTTTAGACATTCCATGAAAAATAGTTTACTTCTACCTGAGGTTAAAGCTTCACCTACTCGTTGTAAGACCTGTTGGACATTATATGGTTGATTTCTGGAGCTCTTGATGAGCACCACACTCGCTCCTAGATACTATTTGACAACTCCAATAATTTTAGGCAAATAGTGACAGTACTAGTTCATCTTTTTCACCTTGAATTTTAGGTTGTATGTAAGAAGATGGGGCTCAGCGTGGTGTTTAATTACACTCTTTACTGAAGCAATCAGCCTAACATCCACAATATCAAGGTATAGTGGCAAATAATACACTGGACTCATTTTAATGTATTATAGTCTAGGTTGGCGATCTAACAAGCAGAGTTTATGGATAAGGCATCAAATAGACCACTGTAGAATGAGAAAATAAAAATTCTACTGCTTTAGAAACAAAAAGATTTGGAATTATAGACGACAAATGGGTGAAGAAGCAAAGACATATAGGGCTCTTAACAGATTTATTCCTTTCACAGTCTAAAGTAGGCAAGCAAAAGAGGAAAGATCTGATCCACCATCATAGTACCTAAGTGCTGGTGCAGTACTTGAGAGTTGTTAAGGTACAGCTTGTTGGTGACATTTTGAAAATTATTTAAGATAAAAATAAATTAAAATTGAAGTAACTTCAAAAGAATGCAATTAGAGCAACATTAGCATTTGTCATTGCTTTCCCTCTCCCAAACTAAAGTGTTTTTTTATTTTTCAGAGAGAGAAAAACTCAATGCAATATGAGAATCACTTAATTCTGTCTAGTATCATTTATTGCACAGAGGGTTTGGCCACCTTTTCTTATCCAGGAATTATTGCCTCTCTGTGCACCACCACTACAGGGATGGGATGGCAGATGTTACAATGGCAGCTTGGGATTTGCAGAAGTTTTTCACAAAAGAGAACAATGGGTTAGCGATTCAGGGAAGGAGGGGTTTCATACACTATTTGTACCAGAAAAATCAATGATGTTCCAAAAAACACGAAAGAATGGCAAGTAGGATTTCAAATTAAAGATGGCAGATTTAAAAAAATACTAGCCTTTGATTTCTCCCAAAAACTAAAGGGATATTTTAAAAGGCATAAACCTACAATCAAAAGTAAACATGAAAGGTGTCCAGAGCAGTAAATTTTTGGAAGCTGGAAAGCATATGGGTAAGTAGTACCTGATCTAGAAACCCCAAGAAAGCCTAATCCTAAACTGACAATGGGGAAAGAGAAACAATTCAATTTACATTGTCAAACTTTATATTAAGAAACAATTAGATTTAATAAATCCCCTTTTCTTCTCCACACGCTGGAGAACCAGCCTTCCCATACCTTGACAGAAGATTAGGAATTTATACTCCGTAGAGGGTAAAATAGAGACTCTGGGCAGGGGTCAACAGTTATAGTTGAGGGTTGGGTACTGTATTGAAAACAGAAGCATTAGTTGAATATTGAGATCCCCAGTGCTCTCTTGCCACTCATCTCTCATGATGTCATTATTGAGGCAGCAAATCTGAAGTGTTTTTTGGTGAATCTAACCAACACAACAGGAAAGACCTAAAAATACTGAAATGAGAGATTCTCTAAAGAAATGACTCAACCAGAATACCCTACAATGAAACACGCAAGCTTTATAACTGGCTTTTCGATTTCTCATCCTTCAACATGAACAGAGAACAAAGGATGACTAGGGATATGAGGAAAGTCTCATATGAATGACAGAGACCAAAACAACAAACAAACACATATATAAAAGTTGAACAAAAGAAACTGGGGAGAAACAGACTATGCAGTTGAGATATATGATATAAAAAAAGATCCACGAAACAATAACATGTTTTGCACGCACATATCCCATTCAGGGAATAGGAAAGATATCTCAGAAATTAAAAAATATAGCAGAAATAAAAACACTCTAAAGAGTAGACTGTTTTAAAGACAACATCATTGGAAATCTTTAGAATGTAGAGTAAAAAGACAATGATAAGAAAGGGAGAGAAAGGGTTAATGGAATTAGAGGATCATTATAAGAAGTCCAACATTAGAATATTAAGGAGTTCCAGAAAAGTAACAGAGAAAATGTAGTGAAGAAAATCAAAGCAATAATTCAAGAAAAATTCCCATTTCTAAAAGACATCAATCCACAGATTGTAGGGGTCCATTACCAAAGCACATCACTATGAAATTTCAGAATACTTGGGACAAAGAGAAGATCCTACATTCTTTCAGAGAGAATGTACTGGATTCAGAATGGCAAACATTTTCTCAGTTGCAATATTAGAAACTAGACGGCAATAGAACAAACTTTCAATGCGTTATGAGGAAAATATTTTCAACCTGGAATGCTATACACAACAAAACCATTAATCAAGTGTGAGGTAGAATAAATACATTTTCAAACTTGAAAAATCTAAAAAAAATACCCCTCTTTCCCATGTAAACTTTTCCGGAAAGTAACTAGGACATATCTTCTACCAAAATGGAGGAGTAAACCAAGAAAGAGGAAGGCTGGTAATAAAAGTCACATGGGTTCCAACTTAGAAGAGAGGCAAAGGCTATTCCCAGAATGATGATGACAGGCAGACTCAGCGCACTCCACTCTAAAGGCTATAGGAGATATTTTTGCCAAGAAGATGAAATTAGTAGAATACTTGATGTATCCGAATGTATTAAAGGATATTTTTACATGGGAAAGAATACATATATAGAAAGCTAAGGGAAAAAACAAAGACAACTACTAACTATAAATTTTGATTTAATCAAATGATGTAATTAGGGAAGGATGGGAAGATAGGAAGAGAATATGCTTCTATGTCTGTGTGAGGTTGGGGATGATAAAAGAGTTAAGTCTAATTTTCAACAGTGGGATACTAGTAGATTACATCAAAAACTAAAAACTAACAAAGAAACAATATAATCATATCATTTAGACCTGCAATGTCCAATAAAATAGGCACCATCCACATGTGGATATGGAGCACCTGAAGTGTGGCTAGAGCAATTGAGGAACTGAATTTTTAAGCTGATTTCATTTTAAACAATTAAAATTTAAAGATCTTAAACTCAATTCAGTTATTGGAAAGCTTTTAAGTGTGTCTGGAACAACTTGGGTATGTGAATTTCCTTTTTCAACGTATAGGGAATCTAAACACAGATCAAACATTTCTAATGAAAATTTAACATCCAAATAGAGATGTGCTGTAAATGTAAACTATATACTGGATTTCAGAAGCTTAGTATGGAAAAAACATGTAAAATATCTAATTAATCTTTTTATATAGAATACATCTTCAAAGATAATATTTTGGACATATTAAGTTAAATGAAATATTTTTAACTTTTTTTTTTTTTACTTTTTAAATGTTTCTACTAGAACATTTACAATTGACATATGTGGTTCTAATATTTCTACTGGACAATGCTGATTTAGATTAATGGCGTTAAATAGCGAAACAAACAAACAAAAACCCACTAAAATAAATGAAAGTTATCTCTAGGGAGCAAGATATAGGATATAGGGAAGGTCAAGGGACCACTGTTTTTCATATATTATAGAATTATATTATATTATAAAATTATTTTATTATTACAGAACTCTGTTGCATTATTTGACTCTTTAATCTTTATGCATGTATAATGTTGACAAAGAAAAAAACAAGAGTGGAAAACCAATTTCTCAATATTTTTGCAGCTTCACAGGATTACACCCATTTTCATTTGCATTTGATGTTATCCTCTGGAGCTAGGGAAACATCGGAAATAATGTTTTCAAAAGAAGCAGGATGCCAAGTAACTACCTGGTACTAACAGGCTATGTGTCCACTCTGCCTTCTCAGTGTGTGCATCAGCTAGCAAGCTGTGCTTTATGCAATATTTTTTCCCCCATAGGAATGAGATGAGGCTTAGGAACTAAAGGTATAAAAACATAATAAAAATTCAATTTTCTGAAGCATTCAAGCTGTATAAATAAACAAAACCCCATGACAATTTATCATTAAGGTCTGAAACTTCCTTTATAATCTCCTCTAACGTACCCACAATCTACAATCCCGTTCTGGGAAACCATAGCATATTCTTAAAAATCAACTACTGTTGCTAAACAGGAAAGCAGCCAGGAACTTTGAGACTCTGCAGCTCCAGTGAAAAATAAGGTTGGATCTGCGTTATTTCTGGTCAGCTTCAGTACTGCAGTAATTAGAAATGATTTTCTTGATTTTTTCTTCAGTCTTACTAGGCGGTAGAACTCTCAAGAGAGATAGGTGACAATTTGCAACTCAGCTAACAGGCACGACAATACATTTGAAATAGCAGTCCTCTAGAGAATTATCAAGCACAGACTGTAAGGGGGACTGAAAAAAATTCATGTGGGACAATGGAGGAAAACATTAAAAAAAAAAATCTCTCTTCTTGACTCTTCCCTACTTGCCAAACTTAGCTCCCATTGGAAAGTACCATTAAAATAAAGAGAAAAGGCTTATCCTTATCATTTTTGTGTGTATTTGCATTTGAAATAGATTTTATCTAAATCTCACTTACATTTTTGTAATCACTTTCGTATTTGACCTCTGTACATTCAGAGTACTTTTAGTTCTTAAGAGGGACAAGAAAAACTTAGAGGTCCTAAATGAGAACTAAGGAAATGACTAAAAAGTCAGAATGGTAAAGATTATTCAGGCTAGAGAAAGAGATGACAGAGGGGCAACTGAACGTTGGTCTTCAAAGAAACAATCAACTTGGGAATAGTGCAAATGAGGAACAGAGAATCTATCAGAGAGAGATTTACTGATCAGCGAAGGTCATTAGCGTATGGAATATTTTACCACAGAGGTTGTGAAATTTCTTTCTTTGTTAGCCTTCAGCAACAGGATAAATGTGCATTTTATAGAGGATTTAACACGGCTTTTAGAAAGTTAGGGAAATTAATCATATGGCCTTTCTTAAGGTCTTTTTCAGGCACAGAAGTCCCTAATCATTTCCCCATTTTAAGCTGCTTGTTGCATACCTATCATAGGCCAAACATCATGCTAGGCTCTGGAGAGAGCAATGAAAAAGAAAAACCATCTCCATACCCCTGAAGCTTATTAAATGATTCTACCATGTTTTATGAAGGAGCTGGGCTAAGTAATCTCTGATATTCTTTCAGCTTGAAAATTCAAGAATAGACTGACAAGATCATTTCTTGTCAATGGCAGAGGGAGAAGCATAATCCAGAAAGAGCCAGTTTTGAAGCTAACCAACAGGTAGAGCTTATTAACGGTAATTTCTTAATTTCTTGACTTTGTCCAAAAAAAGTCAATGTTTAGAAACTTGGCCATTTTAAAATCTTTTCAGGTGTGACATTTAGAAAGCTAAAGGGACTTTGTTTTTCAAAGCACTTAATGATCATGGATTTATCCCACAAGCCTGGAAGTACATGACTCTTAGAAGTCACTGACAAATATTCCTCAAAACCACCTCGACAGCACTGGAATAGTACCTGCGTAAAGCAGGCTTCTACAGTTACAGCACATGCAAATTTCTTCCTGGGAACTATATTGCTCTTCACACTCCTGCTTCCGAAAAGAAAAAGATTCCACTGAAAACAGTTCTTCAGAAAGGAGGAAAGCAGACATGGTTGACAACAACATCTCAAGTAACTCGAAACAAGCAAGGCGGGATGTGACCTGTTCAGAAGTCAGACAGATCTCCATGATGTCGTCTCGAGAGCAGAGTTTTCGGGCCGTTCAGGCCACCTTTACTGTCTGCTCTGTTAAGGCTGGTCCTCACCTTTTTCCTTCGTCTCCCTCATTGAGAACAGGAAGTGAGACCAGCGCAGAGCATACCCAGTCACGGAGAGGTCTTGGGAAACCTGACATTGGGAACCTGGGAGAGAAACCAAGGTTCCCTGGTTCTATTCTTCACAGAATGTGTTGCATCCCAGATGGAAGGATAATGATATAAGAAATATGGGTCTGTCCTTCAGGGAGATACTCCTCTAGGGAATGCTCACTCAGTATAGGCTGTTCTTTGGGTAAACAAATGCTATCCTGCCCTCCCCTTCTCCCAAATTCAAAACAATAATTCAGTTAGTACTAACAGTCATAGGTTTGCCTCCATCCTACATATAGTGAGAAATTGTGCAAAGAAACCAGTCTACTGAGGGGTATTAAAGGAGGGGGCAGGGAACTCCACCCTCCTGTCACACAAGGTACTCTCGGGGAGTGAGTAAAAACTTGTTAGCTCAGGAGCCAAATTGCTTGGTTTCAATTTTCGGCGTTGCCACTTATAAGTGTGCTGCCTGGGACAAGATATGGCATCTCCTAGTGCCTCAGTTTCCTCATTTTTAGAGCAAAGATAATAATATTACGTTTTGGGCTGAATTGTCTCTCCCTTCCCTCAAAATTCATAAGCTGAGGTCCTAACCCCCAGTACCTCAGAATGTAACCATATTTGGAGATAAGATATTTAAAGAGGTGATTAAGTTAAAATGAGGCCATTAGGGTAGGGCCCTAATCCAATAGGACTGTTGTCCTTGTAAGAAGAAGAGCAATCACCAGGGATGCACATGCACAGAGGAGAGGCAGCAAGAGGGGGGCCATCTATAAGCCTAGGAGAGAGGCCTCAGAGGAAACCAACACTGCCAGTACCTTGAACATGGACTTCCAATCTCCAGAACTTCAAGAAAATTAATTTCTGTTGTTTAAGCCACCCACTCTGTGGTATTTTGTCATGGCAGCCCTAACAAACTAATACGTAGTACTTATCCTTGTAAGAGTGCTGTGAGAATTAAATTAGTTAATCCATGTAGAATGCCCCAAATGAAGGCTGGCACATAGTTAACACTGTTGTGATGAGAAAAAGAACTTTTGAGAAAAACCAACTTTTGTTTTTCTGACTTGCTGCCCAGGCATTTTACAGTATGATAACCCTGTACACACCCAGAGTCTGGACATTTAGATAAGGACTTGAGCTTAGGACGCCCGCCATAAATTCCTGCTGCTTTTCCCTGGGACACCTTTTAAAATAACCATATATAGTTAAGCCTGCAAAACGCTAGTAACCTCTGCCCCAACCACCTTATAGGTAATAAGTACTTGCTGCCCTGCTCTCTATCTCCTACTGGCTTGTCACCTGGGATGAAGGACTACCCTTCCCCTGGCTCACTGCGCTGCCAGCAACCCCCAACCCCGGATCTGTAAGCAATAATAAATCTTGTGATTCGATTTCCTTTGTGTGGGTGTATTGATTGAAACTGCACCTTCAATCAAAACGACCCCATGGGTTTCAGGTTCCCAAAGTGGGAGGTAAGATGCTGAGGGAGCTCCCTGCCATCCCCGTGTGGTGGCTTGTGTCTCCTCATTCAGCAGGTCACAATCTGCATATTCTTCATTCAATACAACAGCTCTGGCTTCTCAGCACAACTGTATGTTAACTACTAAGTGGAACAACAAAAGGGGATTATCTTTGTTGTTGAGTGTAATTCAAAGCCACCTGCCCATTGGCCTCTGACCTTACTTGGGACAGGAGTCAGTCCTCCTCCTGTTCATTTTGCTAAAGACCTGGATGAAAATAGACCCCAGATTCTGCCCTGAAGGGGATTCAAGATTCTAGGGATCCTAATAGGAATGTTGTGATTGACTCTCTGGTGGGCTTAGGAAGTCATGTTTAGCATTCCCTTTTAGAACAGATTATTTCACTAAGAAGTTTGCTCTTTTTATCCTAGGGTTGTGAATCATTCCTGTGAACGTTGGTTTAACTTTATCATGCACCATCACAACCTATCAGTTTGTAATAACACAAGTTTTATAGATTCTGTATATCAGACACTGTTGAATATAAAAATGTAACGATTTGAGCACATGCAAATTATTTTTTTCTAACTCCGTTAGATTAAAAATGCACTGGGCTAAGCAAAAAATAGGTTAGAGTTTTACAGGTGAGTATTCATTTTAATGAATGAATATTGCTTATTATTCAGGAGCAAGTGATGGTGTACACATTCAACTAATCTAGTGATGATGCTTTATACCTACTGTATTTAGTATTACTGATCCCCTAATGCTTTCTTTCTAGAGACCATTAAAGTGATTGCTTCATACCCCTCTAGAAGTCTGAGAATGGGATAGCAAGCCCTGTTCTGATTTGAACAGCATAAAATGGTTGGCTGTTCCAAATCTCCCTGGTCTTCAACCTGTCAAAGTATCTCAAAGATAACATTGCTGGTAGAACTCTCTGTTTAACTGCAAGTAAACAACCTGGGCGAGCTATCATCACATTGAGTGATCCATTATCACTTCACCTTTCTAAATCTCAATTTCCTTAACACAATTTATTGGGCTCTTTACATGGACAAAGTGAAATCATGGATAACCACACACTAATCTTTGTTGGGCACTTACCTATGTAGTGAACTTTGTGAGTAATTTGCTGCGTACATTACTGCAATTAAATCCTCAAAATGATACCCTGAAGTAGATATCATTATTATACTACTATATATAACCCATTTTCTACAAAGAAATACAGTACAGTTGACCCTTGTACAAGGTGGATTTGAACTGTGTGGGTCCACTCATGCTCGGATATTTTTCAACAGTAAACACTACAGTACGACAAGATCCGTGGTTGGTTGAATCTGCAGATGTGAAGGAGGGGTAGATACGGATGGTCAACTCTAAGTTATAGGCAGATTAACCCTCTGTGTTGTTCAAGGGTCAACTGTAATACTTAAAGAAGTTAACTAACATGCCTGAGGTTCACAGAGCTAGCAAATGCCACAGCTCCAGGGCTAGAATTCAAATCTCAGCTCAAAGGTTACCGCCTTAGTCTTCTTGACTCCTCTGATCTAAAGTAGTGAGCACCCTCCATGAGTCATTCTCTGTATTATCACCATCATTTTGTTTTCTTCTCTTTATAGCACCCAGGATTGTCTAAAATTTGTATTCATCGGTTTTCTTCTTTGTCTCTTTTCCCCCAATGGAATCTCCAGGAGGGGGGCTTACTTGTCTGGTGTCCCCAGTGTCTATAACAGTGCCTGACACAGAGTAGGATGGGATATTTGTTGAATGAATTGATGCTTGCCTGAATAGGAAGCTGTGTGGTAAACTGGAAAATTCTAGTTAATGGCAAGGTATTGTCTTCATTACCTGAGTTTGGTTAGTTAATCATAATAGCTGGGCCTGGGAAAAACCTAGAGAATGTTTTAATTGGAGAAAGGGGTCAGATACCCTACCCTAGTGGGTAGAATTTTGCAGGCAGGGGCAAGAGGCCTCCTAAGAGAAGTGTTGAAAATAAATATTTGACTATACTTCAATTTTACCCGTGAAATATGCAAAGCACACTCAGAAGTCCGTTTATTTTGGTGAAAAACGTAATTATAGGATAAATCATAACCTTTATGAACCTCAGAAACCATTTAATTAGATCAGGGGAAAATACCTGCCCTGCAGAAGTTCACAGAATCAATATAAAGATCAAATGAGATAATGCATACAAAAGTGCTTTGTAAAATTTAAAGTCTTGCGATACAAGGGTAAGGTGGTATTAGGATGTTAATTTGATCTACTTGTTTCCATTTCAAATGGCTAACATACAATTTATTTCCTGGAAAGTCTTTCTGTAATAATATGATTATGGAGACTCTCCCAACGGCATTGGCTTATTTCATCAAACTCAGAGCTAGAAACTGCGGTCTTTGCAAAGTACAAGTGTGAGAGGCTTAACTGTGGTGGTCTCTGTGTACGGAACCTGAAAAGACTGTGGGATAGGTAATCTAGGGTGGAAGGCAGACTTTTCATTGTACACTGTTTTGTACTGTTAGAGATTTTTAAAAAATTAACCATTTACAAAATATCTAAAAGGAAACAAATGAAACTGAAGGGGAGCAGATTTTGCTATCCCAAAATATGTCTCTTTGGCTTGAGGATTACTTGGAGCTAAAGGCAAGCAAAATGCAGCAGATTCAGGAAAAGCTTCTTTACCTCCCCCTCAACTGCCTAAATTTACATTGGAAAAGGGGCCTGTACCAGGAAGAGAGCATATACCAGAGTTCTCTTTTTACCTAAGAAACTTATCTGCATAACAGGGAAATCTTTGTTTCCCGAACATCTTCTCTGTCTTCCTGTGAATGGCTTTCCTCCCCTTTGTATCCCAGACCCCAACCCCTGTCCTTAGCTCGGGGTGTCATATAAGCCTCAATTGCCTGGCTGCTCTTTGGGTCTCATGTTTATGGGGCTCCTATACATACAAAATGTGTTTGTTTTTCTGTTAATTGGTCTTATATCAATTTAATCATTAGACCAGCCAAAGAACCTAGAAGAGAAGGAAAATTTTTGCCACACCTTCAAAACAAAGAAGCAATAAAATTACATATCAATATGATCATGCTTATCTAAGCCAAGAAGCTTTCAACTGAAAGGAGGTACAAACTCCTTCTCTGTGTTTTTGTCTGAGTGCATGTTCCATGCTCATTTTTGCCCTTGTGGTTATAGCAGACACTTTGTAGGGCAGATGCCTCATTCAGAATTTTCCCTTCTCTGAAAATGACCTTGGATACAAAGTAGTCATTCTGTCTTCTTCTGCCCAAAGCTGACTGGTTTAGTGGTAGATACTAAAATTGAGAAGCACTGCTCCAGAAGGAAAATTCACGAAATACACCTCATATTTCCCTGTAGCTACCTTAGCTCCTGGCCACCTTGAGTTTGTTCTTCACTAATTCCAAGAAACATTCTAGTGACATTTCAATAAACTCACCCTTTCACTGCCCACTGTTTAAGCTAGCTTCAGGTCAATGGGAGCGAGACCCAGTATTGTTTGTTTTTAAAGTTCCCCACGTGATCCCAATATTAAAATTAAATACAAAATGGAGACCGGACTTGAGAATTCCCTGAGCTGACAAACCATCTAAGCCACTTAAGCAAAACTAAACCTCTCTTATTTCATGAACATAAGTGAAACTTAGGTTATTTATTGTAAATGCCTCTGACAATCATAAAAGGAACTTAAGTCATCTTAAAAATGGTAAGAGATAATCACTTTTAACCAATCCCCTGCTGTCTAGAAACCTCCAGTGTAATAACCAAGCATTGTAAAGGATAAACAACTTCCTCATTTTTACTTTATGAGCCATCCCGTAACTTCATGCCCCTGAGCTTCATACCAGCCTTTGAATTTCAAAGCTCCCAGTTCATAAACTATTCTTATATGTATAATAAATTCTTACTAAATACTATTTTTTGATTTGGTAGTTTTAATTTAGCTATTTCTGGATTTTGGTCACCAGTAGGCATTCAAAGCTGAGAATAGTTACCTTATTCCAATGTTAGGTTAGGTTTAACGTGCACATGACTCACCTGAAGATCCCGTTAAACTGCACATTCTCATTCAGTAGGTCTATGGTGGGGCCCAAGATGCTTCGTTTCCAATAATTTCCCAGATGATGTCGATGCTACTACTTTAGGGGTGACATTTGAGTAGCAAAGCTCCACATGGTTTCTGTTGCTTGAAACCAAAAGAACCTTTTTAAATATAGTATCTTTTCTCAGGTTGCAACCCCATCCTGTAAGGCCTTCCCACTTTTCCACCTATTCAGATCCTACCCATCATTCAAGAGTCAATTATAACCCTATTTCCTTGATGAAGTCTTCCTTAAATCATTATAGCCCCCTCTCCTTGTTGATGGCCCATGGCTCATACAGGCCCCATTACATAATATGACATTTAATTGTCTTAGATGTAGTCCAAAACATCCCACTTACAAATGGTGGCCCCTATACAACTATTTCACATCCCACTTACAAATGGTGGCCCCTATACAACTATTTCTTATGTAATCTCATCTCTCCCAAATGTGTGTATGTGTGTGTGTATAAAAATATAAATGTAAAACACATATATATATTATATATAATATAGATATGCTTAACCCAGCATGACCTCCAGTCCAGTAGTGGGAACTAGGCAGGTATTTAATTAATATTTGTAGAATTGAAGGTGTATGAAAAAAAGAAGTGTAACCACCACCATTACCTAGTGAAAAAAAATAAAAAGTAGAAGAGATTATAAAGGAAAATGGTAGAATGACCTAACATGACTTATAGCCCTGGATACCAGAGGATAGATACATTTACATAGAGTTTTGATGAGGATAGTGGTTTATTGCCTAGGAAATGAAGATGGATCTGGCCATGAGTATGCTCTAGTCATGTGTGCAGAGCCCCAGTGCCTCATGTATCCCAGATGTCCTTTGGCAAGGGCACTGAACCAGACAGTCTCTGGGCTCAGTGGTTTGCTTTAAACCAAAAGAGGAAGAGGAGGAGGAGAAGGGAAATATCACAGAATGCTAGAGCTGAAAGTTACCACAGTGACAATCTTTTATCCAACCTTCTCATTTTAAGGATGAGGAAGCTGAGGCTCAGAAATCCCCAGGTTAGAGATGAACAAATCTTGACCTAGAACTCAGATCTCCACTTGTAGGACAATGCTCTTCCATGGCTCTAACTGATCTGGTAAAAATTCTTAATCTATGTAGGAACCCCCAGTCTCATAGTGTCCCCTGTGTTGTCTTTGTCAGAGATGGGAAATTCTGGCATCTTAGTGAAAGAGGCATGAAATGGCAGAGGTAGCCAGGCCCTGCGATGTGTGAATCAGAGAGGGCAGCACAAATGAACGTGGTCTACTGTATACTGCCCTTCCTTCTCCTGAGTCCAGTTCTCTTTGGTCTCAGTGGAGGCCCATGATCTTAAATGGATTCAAGTCAACATAACTCCTTTGCTCTGCTCAATTTTGGTATGAGTAGATTATAGGTTTTCCCAAGGATGAACGGTTAGATAAATGAAAAATGAAATGAGCAAAATTCTTCTTGAATGTTGACTCCCTCCTTCCGGGGACCCCTAGAGTCTCTTCGTCATGCTCTTTGTAGTGTAAAGTTAAGTGGGGTCTAACTAAAATGGGTACTAAAGCCTGGTGCTACATCATGTCTCAAAGAAATCTCAGAGCAACTGGTTCCACTTCCTCATGAAACAGGTATACAAAGCCCTTCCAGAAAGTCTATTTGTTAACAAAAACAAAAAATCTTTTTATCTGTGGATTCATTTCCAAATGTGGGGTAGAAATAACACCTGATAACCAAGAGATGGCCATCTTAGTTATCAGATGTTAACTGATAGAGAGAATTGAGAATGTTCTCAATTTTAGAGAGAATTGAGAATGTTCTCTTTAAAGCCATACTGCATTCTGCTTTAGCAGGAAAAAATTAAAGGGAAACTGAGAAGGACCCAAAGAGAAATAAAATTTCAAGTTCCCAATAGACATGAGTCAAAGGATAAAAGGCCAACAAACTTTCTTTTCCTACACTTTCATTTGTCTTGCTGTCATTTTAACACATGCATTGCTGTGTTCCCGTTTAACTCCCAGAAAAGTAGCACCAATGTTTATTACTACATCAGTGATTTCCACGGAAAAAAAGAATCATTGGGGTGATAGCTGATGCAACTTCCCTAAAAATCGGACTTGGTCTCTTTCTTTCAAAAAGACAAGGAGAAAGATTCTGAGTTAATATGAACAGTTTTGTCGTAGTGTACCATTACTTGAAAATGATGACACTCAAGGTTTAAAATCCAGATAAATCTTATACTCTGTCTTTATAAAACAAAACACAAAAACCAAACAAAAACGCTTGCTGTCCTCCAGAATTGTTATTTATGTAGTAAACACACCTTTGCCACAGTGAGGCACATTAGAGAATAATTAAACTCACTGGGTCATCTCCATTTTGAAGCCACTATGATTTAATGCTGCACAGAGAATTAATTAGGTGAATTTGAAACCATAGTCTTAGGGGAGAAAAATAGGGCAGAACATATTCCAAGAAGGGATTGCAGACAGCCTCAGCTACCACAATTACACAGAAAAGAATCTAAAAATAAAGGTGGAGAACAGGCTGTAGACTACTTTGTACTCAGCAGCTTATAGCTTGGCTTGTCAGTCTAGTGTTTCTGCTGGCAAATTCTGGGAACTCTCTACCCTCAGAATGGGGAAATGCTTTGTAAAAAGCCCAATTCTTAGTTTCCACAGCTGAGAGAGATTGTAAACTTGGCTTTATAGGGGCATGGGGCTTTCATCTTTTTTTATTGCCTTCTCAGTGTCCCTTATGCTCACACTCCAAACTCAGGTTGGGAATGTGTAAATGGAAGGACAGAAGAATTTCCACTGGAAGGTTCACATTCCCAAACAAGCAAAACTCTAAGTGTATAGAGACAGTAACAGTATAGTCATTCTGATTTCAGGTCCTGAAACCAAATAGACCCCAGCTCGTGTCCCACATCTACTGTGTGTCGCTTGGAGTAAGTGCCCGGTTCAGCTCCCCATTTAGCTCCTGTCTAAGCTCTACGGAGAGCAGGGCCTGGGCTATAAGTAAAAACTTGCAAGCGCCTTTTTGCTGAAAACGCTAACATTATTGGCTCAGAGCCTGTAGTTCCTACATCAGCACGTGGGAGTAAGCTGCAGAGAACCAAGTCATTGCCATTAAGTGGCCTCATCTGTACTTGTAGTTCCTGAGGCTGGGGAAAATTCAAATTTGGGAAACATTTCTTTACAGCTCTCTCTCCTCTTTGAGGCCGGGGCTGTGTCTAAGGATCTTTTGTAGCCTTAGTGGTGCTTTCCTACAGAGCCTGGCTTGGAGTGGGCACTCAACGAGTGAATGAATGGAGCTAGCATCCAAGGCAGGGAGCCAGGATAATCCAGGAGAGAGACTCGAGCTTTGGTACCTAAGTTCTCCAGATGTAAAAACTGAGGGGTGTGGAGCAGAGGGATGGCGGGGAAATACTCCAGGAGGCCACAACAGGATCAACCTGGATGATGAAAATGCATATGCATCTTGCCACTGACTACTAATGCATGTGCTCATGACTAAAGTAAACTAGATTTTAATGCTCGTGGGACAAAGTTCAACGTGTTATATGGAACATGAGGAAAAGACATGGGGCCTTCTTAGGGAGCCACTATCACCTTGGGTTCTCTGCAGCATTCTTTTCCCATTTGACCCACTCCTCCCTCCTGGTGCATTTTCTTCAAGCCTCTGGAAGGCTCTCCTGTTTACATCACTTCCTTGGCCAGAAGAATAGCTTGGTGACCTGCAGAACTCTCCCTGACCCAGAGTCTCTAGATTCCTCTGAGGAGGATAATTGTGTTTCAAAAAGCAGGCACTGAAGCAATCTTGGCATGCCAGGCTAGAATCAGCAAGAACAGCCATCAAGGATGGGAACGTGCAGGAAAAGCAGGATTTTTTTTTTTTATGGTTTTGTGCACCTGCTAGCAACCACTTATTCACCTGCTTGGTGTGTTGGCTGGATTTTTTTTTTTTTTTAATGAGACTTTTGCCAGGTGTATTTGGCAAATGATCTGTAGACTCCAAATTCTAGTTCCATCCCTTATTACCTCTGGGACCTTGGGCAACTCCCTTAACTTTCCTCAGCCCAAGTTTTTCCTTGTTGCTATCATAGGTGGAAATAATAGTGTCTCCCTTCCTCGATTGTTGTGGGAGATTAAATTAGATAATCCCCGTAAAGCGCTTGGCGTGGTGGCTGGTAAATCAGAAGTGCTCTACAAATGTTAACTCTATTTTAAAATTCAAGGAAGTGTTTTTAGAACTTTGGGGATTTCATCTCTGTTGCTTCGAGTTTGTGCTTCCCCATTTGGTTTTCTTGGCCTAAGTCTCTGGGGGATGGGGCATTTCAGGCAGAGGTTTGGGAGAAGTGAAGGAAAGCTACTGGAATGTACTTTGAGGCCTGAAATAAAACTCCCCAAGCTGGAGGCATAATGTTGGGGGATTAGGCTGCTTACAAGCTAGGAAATGATGGTCTCTGGGCTCTGTCAGCCCAGAGTACTGAGTATTCTGTTCTACCTAAGGCCTCCCCTGGCTGTTCAAGCATCTGCTTAGACTGTATTTGTTTGTCTAACTGCCAGATCCCGGGGCACTCAGATGCTT
The DNA here is from genome assembly GCF_965194825.1 of Balaenoptera physalus. Lineage (NCBI taxonomy): Eukaryota > Metazoa > Chordata > Mammalia > Artiodactyla > Balaenopteridae > Balaenoptera > Balaenoptera physalus. The sequence continues at coordinate 86,568,279 of NC_138903.1, forward strand.
ATATTCGTCTTGAAGCTGTTTTAGTATTTACTCACTTAAAAAAAATCCTTGGAATTAAAAGATGAAAACCAATGGTAAAACAAGGGTAATGATCCAAAATCAGGCAGGCAAAATCAGGAGGCATCAAACTTATAAATGTGGACCCAAACAAACATTTAGAAGTTAAGGTAGAATTAGAAAATTCTACACAATGAGCCAATTAAGGTTGCAGCACATGGTAAATTTTGACATGTCTCTAGCATAGCTTTATCAGTACTATCAATACAAAGATTTTAAATGCTGAGTTTTGTGGAGAATGGGTTAATGTATCACTACTTCCTTTCTTGGGAGTGAATCAGAAGCTCTCTCTTACTTTGGTCACTGTTTCTGAAAAACTTGTTAAGAATGGATGTTACAAGGAAGACAAATATATAAAATATATTTAAAAATATAAGGCTTCACTTTAAATACTCAATGATATAAAAGTTTTCCACATTCAAAGATATTTCCTGGATCACTCTTAGACACCTAAGAGGTTCTAAAGAATGTTTTGCAGTTCACCAAAACATATGAACAAAAAGAGCACATCATCCTGGCACCTGCTTCAATGTCACACACAGCTGAATCCCCACACCGCATAAGCCTTTAAGATGGCAGGAGGCTCTAAAGCAGAATGGCCTGAAGAGTGAAGAGAGAGTTGGTACGCCAAGCCTAGAGCCTCCTTAGGAAGCCCTACATAAAACCAGATGGACCCCCCGGGGGTCATTTTACTTTCAGAACCTCTGGTGACACAGTCACTAACACCAAAAAGAGATGTCCAAGAGTGTTAGACACCTAGAGGGGATCAGAATTTATTGGAAGGGGGTTAGAAATTAAACAGCATGAGCCTGGATGGTCCTTAACAGAAAGGGTGAATCTAGGAGGCCCTGGGTCTGCTGTTTATTCAACCTGCACTCAGGAGGTAGGCTAAGCTTGGGAAGTATCCACCTTCATCAGTCTATACTGATGACTATGCTGGTCTCCAGTGGCTTTAGAGTCGTGTTCCTACAGTTCCATTTACAAGAAGGTGAGCTCAGTTTTTTACTATCACTTTAAATCTTGACCTTCAGGCCACCTGGAAACTTCAGAGAAGCAATATGTTTTAAACATCACGCGGTCCAAACCTCTGTATTTTATAGACGGGGAAATACAACTGAGAGGGGGAGTGATTTGCTCAAGGTCACATAGCTAGTGTACAGAAGGGCCTGGGCTACAATCCAGGTGCCCTAACTCCCCATTCAGTGTTCTCTGAAGTGCCCCAGAAAGTGAGATTTTGTTGCCTCACCAACCCAGACTCTTGCTTAGATCTATGCAAACAAAGCATGTTGTAATGATTTTGAGGAGCTATTGAGAGTCCTGAATACACTGCAGTGTGGAAATGAAGTCTACAGTATTTTGATAAAGTTGCCGCTTTTGTTTTTTCACTAAGGATTTGCCTCTGGAACCCTCTCAAGGAGTTAAAATTCTCTACAGTTGTCAGTAATTGTGTGTATGCATAAATAAGCAGTACAATTCAATAGAGAAGTTAAATATGTGATTAAGAGATATCTTGAAATCAATGGGAAATTGTCTTAGCTTAGCATAAAGAAGGGTGTTTTTTGTTGTTGTCGAGAGAGGCTTGTTTTCCTTAAGTCTTTTGATGCTTTATTAATTGCGATAAGGATGGTTAAAAATGATATTTTCCTCCTAGGAATGGCATAGATTTAGAAAATTTCACCTTGCCCAATGCTCAGTGAGTTTAAGAATATTACATACAAAATTGAGATCCATATTTTTTTCTCCTCATAACCTTGATACGAATTCCAAGTCCAGTAAAGTCTAGTTCACTGGGATGTTACTAGTGTATGTCCCTGGAAAAATCTCAAAGACACTATGCCTTGTGAATAAAAAAGAAAGCAAATAGAGAGTAGACCTTTAGGAAATCACACATTTCTTAAGCCGGGCATGGGAGAACAGTTCTCAAACTTCAGCCCAGGGCTTGTGAAAACACAGATTGCTGGGCTCCTCTCCTAGAGTTTCTTTTATTTTTGGCTGCATTGGGTCTTCGTTGTTGTGCACGGGCTTCCTCTAGTTGCGGAGAGCGGGGGCTACTCTTCGTTGCGGGCTTCTCATTGCGGTGGCTTCTCTTGTTGTGGAGCACAGGCTCTAGGTGCGCAGGCTGCAGTAGTTGTGGCTCGTGGGCTCTAGAGCACAGGCTCAGTAGTTATGGCACACAGACTTAGTTGCTCCACGGCAGGTGGGATTTTCCCGGACCAGGGCTCGAACCCGTGTGCCCTGCATTGGCGGGCGGATTCTTAACCACTGCACCACCAGGGAAGTCCCTCTCCTAGAGTTTCTGATCTAGCAAGTTCCCAGGTGATGCTGATGCTGCCGGTCTAAGGACCACACTGTGAGAATCACTAGTTAAAAAAAACAAAAATACCCCAAACCCAAAACTTCCCCTTTACAGCATACGTAGAGAATCACACTGTTCTGAGAGAGCTGATGAAAGTATAGGGCCTAGAGTCAAAGGAATGTGCCCTCAGTGAGCAGTGAACCCAGGTTCATGACCTAGACCACAAACCCAAGCAGTGGATTACAAGCAGGGACCACAGTTTGAGAACAACTGGTATAGAGACTGCAGAGGCAAAAATCTCAGGGAGCTCCTAGCCTAGCAAAGGGCATGAGTATGGAAACAGACGGTTTATAATACAGTGTGATAAGGAGATAACATTGGGTATAGACTTTAGGTATGGACTATATTATAAAGGTAGCATGAAAAAATCATAGCTACTATTTTTTTTTTTTTTGTATATTGCAGTGTATATCATCTAAACTGTGTTAAGTATTTTATACGGATAAGCTCATTCAGTCCTCAACAATCCTAAGGTAGGCACTATTATTACGACCATTTTAGAGATGAAGAGACTGAGCCCAGAGAGGTTAAGTAACTTGCTCAAGGTCAGACAGATAGTAAGGAGCAGAGGTAGGTTTAGAATTCAAATCCAGTCCTGTGCTCTTATCCACTATACTACATTCTCAGAAAAGAGTGCGATCAACATTTTTGGGTTGAGAAAGAGGGGTGGAGAGAGAGAGAGAGAGAAAGAGCAAGGGGGAGGAGGAGAAAGAGAGAGGGGGAGGGGAGAGAGGGGGAAGGGAGAGAGAGGGGGAGGGAAGAAAGAGGGAGAGAGGTGATCAGGGAAGGGTTTCTAAAGATGACATCTGAGCTAGGTATTGGTGAAAAATAGAAAATAGGAAACATTTGTGAAGGGGGGCATTCCAGATATAAGCTGTGATCACTGGGCAAGTGTTCCTTGATTGCGGTTAACAGGTGCAGAAGATAAGGGTGGAGGTGATGGAGAAGAATAAACCCCATTTCGAAAGGTCTAGTACAGCCTGGCAAGGAGAGTGGTTCCTCGGTGCCACCAAAGAGAACAACACAAAAGTACCTGGGGCAGGGTCAAGGTACTACTGAGTTGGAAGGCACTACCAGATTCGAGCAGTCACCTGCATAATCTCTGGAGTCAGACAGTCTAATTTGCTTCTCTGCCTTTATAAGCTATGGGGCCTTGGTCAATTTCCCCAACCGCTTTGGGTGTTCATTCTTCCTCTCTTACCACTTACTGGTAACAGCACCTTCCCAGAGAGCTATCGTGATGCTTAAGTGAGGCAATACGCATAAAATAATCTCCACAGTGCCTGGCAAACAGTAAATGCTTAATAAATCGTAGTTGTAATTTTATAAAACAGTAATTCCTAACTTACCACATGCCAAGCATCATTCTAATACAATGATTTGCAAAGTGTGGTTCCCCAGACCAGTGGCATCAGAATTATCTGGAAACTTGTTAGAAAGGCACGTCTCCAGCCCCATCCCAGAGCTACTGAATCAGGAAGTCAGGGGGTGAGAGCCAGCACTCTGTTTTAGCAAGCCCTTCCAGGTGATTGAGATGCCCACAAAAGACTGAGAATCATTGTTCTAAGCATTTCACGTGAATTGACTTCATTTATTTCTCATGACAACCCAATGAGGTAGATACTATTATTATCTCTATTTTATAGATGAAGAATCTGAGGCACTAAAAGGTAAGTGACCAAGGTCATACAGCCAGTAAGAAATGGAAACAAGATTTTTAACCCCATTTTTAAAATTTTCAAAATTTCAAAAATTTCTTGGGACTAGCCTTTCTGTCTCTTTTCACTTCCTCTCCTTTTCTGATATCATAGCCTGTTCCCAGCTATCCTCATGCCTTTAGTGTTCTGCACCAAAAAGAAATCACCACCTATTGCTTTATCTATACCCTTTTGGACCCACTTGGTCTTGAACATACATAATGCTGTGCATGAGGCTGGTCAGAGATGAAAGGGCAGGTGTTGCACCGGCCATACCACTGGAGTGATTCTCTGTGTATTGCTCGCTGAGGTAGAGAAGTCTGATATAGAAAACACCATTGTCAGCAGTGTCAACTTAGATTACAAAGGGCAGTGACTGTTTGGGGAACCATTAGACAAATTATTTTGACCTGCTCTAACAATTTAAATACCTTTCATTTTATTTTGCAAGTAAAAAACATTTGAATTTCATGACTTGACCACACCACGAAACCATCTCTGGGCAGAAAGTGCAATCCCGAGTGACCTTGAGTGATCAGAGTTTTACCAGTATGCTCTTAATCGGCAAGCATATTAAGGTCTGAATAGCATGAACTCTGCAGCTTGAAATGGTAATCGTGCCTGTTCTCCTTTCCTTAGCAAGCATACCTAACCTTCTTTGTTTCTTAGCCACTTTGATGGATTCTTTTCAGGGCTGGCCAATATATCATTAAAAAACACAGAACAAGCGCTTTGAGCCAGATCTGAGGATTCTGATCATTTTGACCCTTACTAAAAGCTGGTTCCTCTTGAACAATTATAACAAATACTCTGCTAATTTTGACTCTTAAATATTCAGGTGACAACCACGCCTGATCTCTATACAAAGGGACAAGGGAAAACCTAATGATCTTCAGGGAGTGGATATTTTGTCAGTTTCTTGCTGATTATGACCTTCATGGAGAGAAAGTTAAAATATGTAAGTGTGTAGGAAAATATCATATATTGTCATAGAACTACAAAGGAAGATGGGGATTATGGTTAAAAAAAAAAACAATTCCCAAAGAATCACATTATATTCTAAAATGTATTTTTGTACCTTAAATAAATATTTCAAAATATCCTACAAGTTCCCTCATGACAGATTTTTAGAGAGGTGTGGTAATCATTAGTTCTTGTCATAAATACATTTTTTTATTGAGGGAAAATTCATGTAACACAAAATTAATCATTTTAAAGTGAATAATTCAGCGGCATTTAGTACATTCTGGTGTTGTGCAACCATGACCTCTATCTAGTTTGAAAACATTTTAATCACCTCAAAAGGAATCCCGTACCAATTAAGTCATTATTCTCCATCCAACCTATCCCCCAGCTCCAGACAACAACCGATCTGCTTTCTATCTCTTATGGATTTACTTGTCCTGGATATTTCATATAAATGGAATAATACATATAAATGGAATAATACAACACGTGACCTTTTGTGTCTGGCTTATTTCACTTAGCATGTTTTCAAGATTCATCCACATTGCAGCATGTATCAGTACTTCACTCCTTTTTATGGCTAAATAATATTTCATTATATGTATTTACCAGAATTTGTTTATCCATCAGTTGATGGATGTTTTGGCTACTGTGAATTGTGCTCCTATGAATACATGTGTACAGTATTTGAATACCTGTTTTCAATTCTTTGGAGTATAAAATGTAAGAGTGGAATTGCTCAGTGATGTGGTAATTCTATATTTAACTTCTTCCCACCTGCAATGTATGAAGTTTCCAATTTCTCCACACTTTTGCCAACACTAGTTATTTTCTATTTAAAAAATTTTAGCCATTTTAGTGGGTGTGAAGTAGTAACTCATTGTGTTTTGATTTGCATTAGTGACTAATGATATTGAGTATCTTTTCATGTTTTTGTTAGCCATTTGTGTATCTTCTTTAGAAACATGTCTATTGAAGTCCTTAGCCCATTTTTGAACTGGGTTGTCTTTTTATTGTTGAGTTTTAAGAGTTGTTTATATATTCTAGATACTAGACTCATCAGATACGTGATTTGCAAATATTTTTTCTCATTCTATAGATTGTCTTTTGATCATAATACTTTTGTTCTCCTCTTTTCAATAATATTATAGGACTATACTTCTCCATAACTCCTTGATGTGAGAAGAAGTGATATGCCTCACTTCTAGGGGGTAGGTCTAGGAGCTAGTGTGCTGACTTATGGAACACCAAGTGAATGCCCCAGCAATGAGTAACACTCTAGATCATGACTTCTCTGTCAGCTTGAGTCCTGGAATGAGGATGACATTGAGCAGAGTGTACCAGTTGACTCAAAATGAACGTGTATCATAAGCAAAAAACAAACTTTAGTTGTTTTAAGTCATGGAGGTTTGGGGGTTTTTTGTCACTGAAGCATAACAGCCTTGCCTGACTGATACAAAGGGTCAAATAAATCACTAACTGACTTATCATCAGTAGTAGTTATTACACTGCACAATGCTCCCTACAAATGAAAGCATGGCGAAGAAGAGAAGTGGATTGTATCCCTACTGGGCAACCTGCCTTCATGCTATCTCTACTCCTGGGATTGGTGATATTCTTTAAGAAAACATAAATCTGATCATGCTATTATCCTGCTCAAAATTCTTTTGTGACATCTTGTTGCTCTAAAATTATTAATGTGGTTCAAAATATTTAGCACAATCAACAAAACTGTTTATGGCATCACCTCTACCTAACTCTTAAGCCGAATTTTATGTCAGTCAGGCTATTTCTCGACTTATTTTCTGTAAATACACATTTTCTAAAAAATCATCTATTCTGTCTAAAATTTTAATTTTCCCCCCAACTATTTCCATCCTGATACTTTTGCATTTGTTGTTCCCTTTCCTTGGGATATTCTTCACCACTACTTTCACCAACTCCCCACTTCCCTGCCTGCTGACTCAACTTCAACCCATCTATTAGATATTAGTGTAATTTCTCAGAGAGATCTTGCTTGATCCCTCACTGTCATTTCAATATTCTTCACCTGTGCTCTCATAACACCCAGTACTTCATCACTTATTATATGATCATTATATTGCAACAAATCGAATTACTTAATATGTCTTTTCCCAGTAGAATACAAACTCCCTGAGGGCATAGACCTTGCTTGTATTATTCAACATTGTACTTATATTGCTTTGAACAGTGTCTGGCACATGGTAGGAAGAATTACTGAATTAATCTATTGGCCTTATATCTTTTGCAAATGAGTCAGGAACCAAGGCAGAGCTAGGGCTCAGTTTCAGTATATAGTTGGCATTATGCTAGCTTTACTACCTTTCATGAATCAACTTTGTAGACTGGAGTCACAATTCACCTTTGGATCTAAGCATTTCTGAGTCTGTCAAAAGGCCTCATCTTTGTGAGTAATTGGACTTTGAGCTTTCTGATACTGACAGGCTCTTTTTTTGTTTGTTTGTTTGTTTTAACATCTTTATTGGAGTATAATTGCTTTACAATGGTGTGTTAGTTTCTCTGCATAACAAAATAAATCAGCTATACATATACATACATCCCCATAACTCCTCCCTCTTGTGTCTCCCTCCCACGCTCTCTATCGCACCCCACTGGGTGGTCACAAGGCACCGAGCTGATCTCCCTGTGCTATGCGGCTGCTTCCCACTAGCTACCTATTTCACATTTGGTAGTATATATAAGTCCATGCCACTCTCTCACTTCGTCCCAGCTTACCATTCACCCTCCACGTGTCCTAAAGTCCATTCTCTACGTCTGCGTCTTTATTCCTGACCTGCCCCTAGGTTCTTCAGAACCTTTTTTTTTTTAGATTCCATATATATGTGTTAGCATACGGTATTTGTTTTTCTCTTTCTGACTTACTACACTCTGTATGACAGACTCTAGGTCCATCCACCTCCCTACAAATAACTCAATTTCGTTTCTTTTTATGGCTGAGTAATATTGCATTGTGTATACGTGTCACATCTTCTTTATCTGTTCATCTGTTGATAGACACTTAGGTTGCTTCCATGTCCTGGCTATTGTAAATAGAACTGCAATGAACATTGTGGTACATGACTCTTTTTGAATCATGGTTTTCTCAGGGAATATGCTCAGTAGTGGGATTGCTGGGTCGTATGGTAGTTCTATTTTTAGTTTTTTAAGGAACTTCCATACTGTTCTCCATAGTGGCTGTATCAATTTGCATTCCCACCAACAGTGTAAGAGGGTTCCCTTTTCTCCACACCCTCTCCAGCATTTATTGTTTGTAGATTTTTTGATGATGGCCATTCTGACTGCTGTGAGGTGATACCTCATTGTAGTTTTGATTTGCATTTCTCTGATGATTAGTGATGTTGAGCATCCTTTCATGTGTTTGTTGGCAATCTGTATATCTTCTTTGGAGAAATGTCTATTTAGGTTTTCTGCCCATTTTTCGATTGGGTTGTTTGTTTTCTTGATATTGAGCTGTAGGAGCTGCTTGTAAATATTAGAGATTAATCGTTTGTCAGTTGCTTCATTTGCAAATATTTTCTCCCATTCTGAGGGTTGCCTTTTCAACTTGTTTATGGTTTCCTTTGCTGTGCAAAAGCTTTTAAGTTTCATTAGGTCCCATTTGTTTATTTTTGTTTTTATTTCCATTTCTCTAGGAGATAGGTCAAAAAGGATCTTGCTGTGATTTATGTCATGGAGTGTTCTGCCTATGTTTTCCTCTAAGAGTTTGATAGTGTCTGGCCTTTCATTTAGGTCTTTAATCCATTTTGAGTTTATTTTTGTGTATGGTGTTAGGGAGTGTTCTAATTTCATTCTTTTACATGTAGCTGTCCAGTTTTCCCAGCACCACTTATTGAAGAGGCTGTCTTTTCTCCATAGTATATTCTTGCCTCCTTTATCAAAGATAAGGTGACCATATGTGCATGGGTTTATCTCTGGGTTTTCTATCCTGTTCCATTATTTCTGTTTTTGTGCCAGTACCAAACTGTCTTGATTACTGTAGCTTTGTAGTATAGTCTGAAGTCAGGGAGCCTGACTCCTGCAGTTCCGTTTTTCTTTCTCAAGATTGCTTGGCTATTTGGGGTCTTTTGTGTTTCCATACAAATTATGAAACTTTTTGTTCTAGTTCTGTGAAAAATGCCATTGATAGTTTGATAGGGATTGCATTGAATCTGTAGATTGCTTTGGGTAGTATACTCATTTTCACAATGTTGATTCTTCCAATCCAAGATCATGGTGTATCTCTACATCTGTTTGTATCATCTTTAATTTCTTTCATCAGTGTCTTATAGTTTTCTGCATACAGGTCTTTTGTCTCCTTAGGTAGGTTTATTCCGAGGTATTTTATTCTGTTTGTTGCAAAGGTAAATGGGAGTGTTTCCTTAAATTTTCTTTCAGATTTTTCATCATTAGTGTATAGGAATGCCAGAGATTTCTGTGCATTAATTTTGTATCCTGCTACTTTACCAAATTCATTGATTAGCTCTAGTAGTTTTCTGGTAGCCTCTTTAGGATTCTCTATGTATAGTATCGTCATCTGCAAACAGTGACAGTTTTACTTCTTCTTTTCCAATTTGGATTCATTTTATTTCTTTTTCTTCTCTGATTGCCATGGCTACAACTTCCAAAACTATGTTGAATAACAGTGGTGAGAGTGGGCAACCTTGCCTTGTTCCTGATCTTAGAGGAAATGGTTTCAGTTTTTCACCACTGAGGACGATATTGGCTATGGTTTTGTCATATATGGCCTTTATTATGTTGAGGTAAGTTCCCTCTATGCCTACTTTCTGGAGGATTTTTATCATAAATGGGTGTTGAATTTTGTCAAAAGCTTTTTCTGCATCTATTGAGATCATCATATGGTTTTTGTCCTTCAATTTGTTAATATGGTGTATCACATTGATTGATTTGCATATATTGAAGAATCCTTGCATTCCTGGGATAAACCCCACTTGATCATGGTGTATGATCCTTTTAATCTGTTGCTGGATTCTGTTTGCTAGTATTTTGTTGAGGATTTTTGCATCTATGTTCATCAGTGATATTGGCCTGTAGTTTTCTTTCTTTGTGAAATCTTTGTCTGGTTTTGGTATCAGAGTGATGGTGGCCTCATAGAATGAGTTTGGGAGTGTTCCTTCCTCTACTATATTTTGAAAGAGTTTGAGAAGGATAGGTGTTAGCTTTTCTCTAAATGTTTGGTAGCGTTCACCTGTGAAGGCATCTGGTCCTGGGCTTTTGTTTGTTGGAAGATTTTAAATCACAGTATCAATGTCAGTGCTTGTGTTTATATTTTCCATTTCTTCCTGGTTCAGTCTCAGAAGGTTATGCTTTTCTAAGAATTTGTCCATTTCTTCCAGGTTGTCCATTTTATTGACATATAGTTGCTTTTAGTATTCTCTCATGCTCCTTTGTATTTCTGCAGTGTCAGTTGTTACTTCTCCTTTTACATTTCTAATTCTATTGATTTGAGCCTTATCCCTTTTTTTCTTGATGAGGCTGGCTAATGGTTTATCAGTTTTGTTTATCGTCTCAAAGAACCAGCTTTGAGTTTTATTGATATTTGTTGTCATTTCCTTCATTTGTTTTTCATTTATTTCTGATCTGATCTTTATGATTTCTTTCCTTCTGCTAACTTTGGGGGTTTTTTGTTCCTCTTTCTCTAATTGCTTTAGGTGTAAGGTTAGGTTGCTTATTTGAGATGTTTCTTGTTTCTTGAGGTAGGATTGTATTGCTATAAACTTCCCCCTTAGAACTGCTTTTGCTGTATCCCATAGGTTTTGGGTCGTCATGTTTTCATTGTTATTTGTTTCTAGGTATTTTTTGATTTCCTCTTTGATTTCTTCAGTGATCTCTTGGCTATTTAGTAGTTTATTGTTTAGCCTCCATGTGTTTGTATTTTTACAGATTTTTTCCTGTAATTGATATCTAGTCTCATAGCATTGTGGTCGGAAAAGATACTCAATACCATTTCAATTTACTTAAATTTACCAAGGCTTGATTTGTGACCCAAATATGATCGATTCTGGAAAATGTTCCATGAGCACTTGAGAAGAAAGTGTATTCTGCTGTTTTTGGATGGAATGTCCTTTAAATATCAGTTAAGTCCATCTTGTTTAATGTGTCATTTAAAGCTTGTGTTTTCTTATATATTTTCATTTTGGATGATCTGTCCATTGGTGAAAGTGGGGTGTTAAAGTCCCCTACTATGATTGTGTTACTGTTGATTTCCCCTTTTATGGCTGTTAGCATTTTCTTTATATATTGAGGTGCTCCTATGTTGGGTGCATAAATATTTACAATTGTTATATCTTCTTCTTGGATTGATCCCTTGATCATTATGTAGAGTCCTTCTTTGTCTCTTGTAATAGTCTTTATTTTAAAGTCTATTATGTCTGATATGAGTACTGCTACTCCAGCCTTCTTTTGATTTCCATTTGCATGGAATATCTTTTTCCATCCCCTCACTTTCAGTCTGTATGTGTCCCTAGGTCTGAAGTGGGTCTCTTGTAGACAGCATATATATGGGTCTTGTTTTTGTATCCATGCAGCTAGTCTATGTCTTTTGGTTGGAGCATTTAATCTGTTTACATTTAAGGTAATTATTGATATGTATATTCCTATTACCATTTTCTTAATTGTTTTGTGTTTGTTATTGTATATTCATATTACCATTTTCTTAATTGTTTTGTGTTTATTATTGTAGGTCTTTTTCTTCTCTTGTTTCCTGCCTAGAGAAGTTCCTTTAGCATTTGTTTTAAAGCTCGTTTGGTGGTGCTGAATCCTCTTAGCTTTTGCTTATCTGTAAAGGTTTTAATTTCTCCATGGAATCTGAATGAGATCCTTGCTGGGTAGAGTAATCATTCTTGTAGGTTTTTCCCTTTCATCACTTTAAATATGTCCTGCCATTCCTTTCTGGCTTGCAGAGTTTCTGCTGAAAGATCAGCTGTTAACCTTATGGGGATTCCTTTGTATGTTATTTGTTGTTTTCCCCTTGCTGCTTTTAATATTTTTTCTTTGTATTTAATTTTTGATAGTTTGATTAATATGTGTCTTGACCTGTTTCTCCTTGGATTTATCCTATATGGGACTCTCTGAACCTCCTGGACTTGATTAACTATTTCCCTTTCCATATTAGGTAAGTTTTCAACTATAATCTCTTCAAATATTTTCTCAATCCCTTTCTTTTTCTCTTTTTTTCCTGGGACCCCTATAATTCGAATGTTGGTGCACTTAGTGTTGTCCCAGACGTCTCTGAGACTGTCTTGAATCCTTTCTATTCTTTTTTCTTTATTCTGCTCTGCGGTAGTTATTTCCACTATTTTATCTTCCAGGTCACTTATCTGTTCTTCTATCTCAGTTATTCTGCTATTGATCCCGTCTAGAGAATTTTTAATTTCATTTATTGTGTTGTTCATCACTGTTTGTTTGCTCTTTAGCTCTTCTAGGTCCTTGTTAAACCTTTCTTGTATTTTCTCCATTCTATTTCCACGATTTTGGATCATCTTTACCATAATTACCTGAATTCTTTTTCAGGTAGACTGCTCTTTCCTCTTCATTTGTTTGGTCTGGTGGTTTTTTACTTTGCTCCTTCATCTGCTGTGTGTTTCTCTGTCTTCTCATTTTGCTTAACTTACTGTGTTTGGGGTCTCCTTTTCACATGCTGCAGGTTCGTAGTTCCCATTGTTTTTGGTGTCTGCCCCCAGTGGGTAAGGTTGGTTCAGTGGGTTGTGTAGGTTTCCTGGTGGAGGGGACTGGTGCCTGTGTTCTGGTGGATGAGGCTGGATCTTGTCTTTCTGGTGGGCAGGAACACATCTGGTGGTGTGTTTTGGGATGTCTGTGACCTTATTATGATTTTAGGCAGAGATTCTGCTAGTGGGTGGGGTTGTGTTCCTGTCTTGCTAGTTGTTTGGCATAGAGTGTCCAGCACTGTAGTTTGCTGGTTGTTGAATGGAGCTGGGTCTTAGCATTGAGATGGAGATCTTCAGGAGAGCTTTCGCCATTTGATATTACGTGGAGCTGGGGGGTCTCTCGTGGACCGATATCCTGAACTCGGCTCTCCTATTTCAGAGGCACAGGCCTGACACCCGGCTGGAGCACCAAGACCCTGTCAGCTGCACGGCTCAGAGGAAAAGGGAGAGAAAAAGAAAGAAAGAAAGAATAAAATAAAATAAAATAAAATAAAGTTATTAAAATACAAAATAATTATTAAAAAAATTTTTTTTAAACAATTGAAAAAAAGAAAGAAGAGAGCAACCAAACCAAAAAACAAATCCACCAATGGTAAGTGCTAAAAACTATACTAAAAAAACAAACAAAGAAACAAAAAAAAGCCGACAGACAGAACCCTAGGACAAATGGTAAAAGCAAAGCTATACAGACAAAATTACACAAAGAAACATACACATACACACTCACAAAAGGAGAAAAAGAAAAAATATATATATATTGTTGCTCCCAAAGTCCACTGCCTCAATTTTGGGATGATTTGTTGTCTATTCAGGTATTCCACTGATGCAGGTATTCCACTGATGCAGGGTACATCAAGTTGATTGTGGAGATTTGATCCGCTGTTCCTGAGGCTGCTGGAAGAGATTTCCCTTTCTCTTCTTTGTTCACAAATGTCCTGGGGTTCAGCTTTGGATTTGGCCCCGCCTCTGTGTGTAGGTCACCTGAGGGCATCTGTTCTTTGCTGAGAGAGGACGGGGTTAAAGTAGCAGCTGATTAGGGGGCTCTGGCTCACTCAGGCCGGGGCGGGGGGAGGGTTACGGAATTTGTGGTGAGCCTGTGGCAGCAGAGGCTGGCGTGATGTTGCACCAGCCTGAGGCGCGCCGTGTGTTCTCCCGGGGAAGTTGTCCCTGGATCACGGGACCCTGGCAGTGGCGGGCTCTACAGACTCCTGGGAGGGGAGGTGTGGATAGTGACCTGTGCTTGCACACAGGCTTCTTGGTGGCGGCAGCAACAGCCTTAGCATTTCATGCCCGTTTCTGGTGTTCACACTGATAGCCCCAGTTCATGCCCGTCTCTGGAGCTTGTTTAGGCAGTGCTCTGAATCCCCTCTCCTTGCTCACTCCAAAACAATGGCCTCTTGCCTCTTAGGCAGGTCCAGACTTTTTCCCGCACTCCCTCCCAGCTAGCTGGGATCAGCTGTTAACCTTATGGGGATTCCCTTTTATGTTATTTGTTATTTTTCCCTTGCTGCTTTTAATATTTGTTCTTTGTATTTAATTTTTGATAGTTTGATTAATATGTGTCTTGGCGTGTTTCTCCTTGGATTTATCCTGTATGGGACTCCCTGTGCTTCCTGGACTTGATTAACTCTTTCCTTTCCCTTATTAGGGAAGTTTTCAACTACAATCACTTCAAATATTTGCTCAGTCCCTTTCTTTTTCTCTTCTTCTTCTGGCACCCCTATAATTCGAATGTTGGTGTGTTTAATGTTGTCCCAGAGGTCTCTGAGACTGTCTGCAATACTTTTCATTCTTTTTTCTTTATTCTGCTCTGCAGTATTTATTTCCACTATTTTATCTTCCAGGCCACTTATCCGTTCTTCTACCTCAGTTATTCTGCTATTGATTCCTTCTAGAGAATTTTTAATTTCATTTATTGTGTTGTTCATTATTGTCTGTTTGCTCTTCAGTTCTTCTAGGTCCTTGTTACACGTTTCTTCTATTTTTTCCATTCTATTTCCAAGATGTTGGATCATCTTTACTATCATTACTCTGAATTCTTTTCATGTAGACAGCCTATTTCCTCTTCACTTATTTGGTCTGGTGGGTTTTTACCTTGCTCCTTCATCTACTGTGTGTTTCTCTGTCTTCTCATTTTGCTTAACATACTGTGTTTGGGGTCTCCTTTTTGCAGGCTGCTGGTTCGTATTTCCTGTTGTTTTTGGTGTCTGCCCCCAGTGGCTAAGATTGGTTCAGTGGGTTGTGTAGGCTTTGTGGTGGAGAGAACTAGTGCCTGTGTTCTGGTGGATGAGGCTGGATCTTGTCTTTCTGGTGGGCATATCCACGTCTGGTGATGTGTTTTGGGGTGCCTGTGACTGTGTTGTGATTTTAGGCAGCCTCTCTGCTAATGGGTGGGGTTGTGTTCCTGCCTTGCTAGTTGTTTGGCATAGGATATCTAGCACTGTAGCTTGCTTGTTGTTGACTGGAGCTGGATCTTGGCGTTGAGATGGAGATCTCTGGGCGATTTTCGTCATTTGATATTAGGTGGAGCTCGGAGGTGTCTGGTGTACCAATGTCCTGAACTCGGCTCTCCCACCTCAGAGGCACAGGCCTGATGCCTGGCCGGAGCACCAAGGCCCTGTCAGCCACACAGCTCAGAAGAAAAGGGAGAAAAAAAGAAAGAAAGAAAGAAAATATATATATATATAAGTAAAGTTATTAAAATAAAAAATAATTATTAAAAATTCAAAGAATTTTTAAAAAGTAATAAAAAAAAGAAAGAAAGAAGAGAGCAACCAAACCAATAACAAATCCCCCAATTATAACAAGTGCTAAAAAGTATACTAAAAAAAAAACCCAACAGACAGAACCCTAGGACAAATGGTAAAAGCAAAGCTATACAGACAAAAATCACACAGAAGCATACACATACACTCTCACAAAAAGAGAAAAAGGGAAATATATATATATATATATCATTGCTCCCAAGGTCCACCGCCTCAATTTGGGATGATTTTTCATCTATTCAGGTATTCCACAGATGCAGGGTATATCAAGTTGATTGTGGAGATTTAATCTGCTGCTCCTGAGGCTGCTGGGAGAGATTTCCCTTTCTCTTCTTTGTTCGCACAGCTCCTGGGGTTCAGCTTTGGATTTGGCCCTACATTTTCATGTAGGTTGCCTGAGGGCATCTGTTCCCCGCTCAGACAGGATGGGGTTAAACTAGCAGCTGATTCTGGGGTTCTGGCTCACTCAGGCCAGGGGGAGGGAGCGGTACGGAATGTGGGGCGAGCCTGTGGCGGCAGAGGCCAGCGTGACATTGCAACAGCCTGAGGAGTGCCATGTGTTTTCCTGGGGTAGTTGTCCCTGGATCACAGGACCCTGGCAGTGGCGGGCTGCACAGGCTCCCGGGAGGGGAGGTGTGGATAGTGACCTGTGCTTGCACACAGGCTTCTTGGTGGCAGCAGCAGCAGCCTTAGCGTCTCATGCCCGTCTCTGGGGTCTGCGCTGATAGCCGCGGCTCGTGCCCATCTCTGGAGCTCCTTTAAGCAGCGCTCTTAATCCCCTCTCCTCGCGTACCAGGAAACAAAGAGGGCAGAAAAAGTCTCTTGCCTCTTCGGCAGCTGCAGACTTTTTCCCGGACTCCCTCCCGGCTGGCTGTGGTGCACTAGCCCCTTTCAGGCTGTGTTCACGCAGCCAACCCCAGTGCTCTCCCTGGGATCCGACCTCCGAAGCCCGAGCCTCAGCTCCCAGCCCCCGCCCACCCCGGCGGGTGAGCAGACAAGCCTCTCAGGCTGGTGAGTGCTGGTCGGCACCGATCCTCTGTGCAGGAATCTCTCTGCTTTGCCCTCTGCACCCCTGTTGCTGCGCTCTCCTCCGTGGCTCCGATGCTTCCCCCCTCCACCACCCACAGTCTCCACCAGTGAAGGGGCTTCCTAGTTTGTGGAAACCTTTCCTTCTTCACCACTCCCTCCCA
Organism: Balaenoptera physalus; assembly: GCF_965194825.1. Lineage (NCBI taxonomy): Eukaryota > Metazoa > Chordata > Mammalia > Artiodactyla > Balaenopteridae > Balaenoptera > Balaenoptera physalus. The sequence goes on from NC_138903.1 coordinate 86,585,016, forward strand.
CTGGTGCAGGTCCCATCCCTATTCTTTTGTCTCTGTTTTTTCTTTTTTCTTTTGCCCTACCCAGGTACGTGGGTAGTTTCTTGTCTTTTGGGAAGTCTGAGGTCTTCTGCCAGCATTCAGTAGGTGTTCTGTAGGAGCAGTTCCACGTGTAGATGTATTTCTACTGTATCTGTGGGAAGGAAGGTGATCTCCGCGTCTTACTCTTCCGCCATCTTGAAGCTCCTCAGATGGATGATTTTTAAATGTCACAGCTTAGTGTTGGGAGATTTATCAAAAGAAAAAAACACATCAGTTGTAAATTACTTGGATGGCTTTTTAAAAGACAGATGGGTTACCTAAACCATTCCCCCCATGTGTCTTCTAAATTCTAAGAAGCCAAGAAAATATTATTAATTTAATGTGGCATATGTACTGTGTTTTTTCACACCTTGGGTTTAGATAGGATTGTGATAGCTGCATTTTTTTTACATGATAGTACCTGCTTAATTCATTTTTTAATAGCTTTTAGAAACATACAGTGCAGCAAGTGATAAGGATCACATGCATTTTTTTCCATTTCAAAATTTGTCTGTCCCTTGAATCCATACCTTAATGTTACTTACCAGTCTGAGTGTCTTTTTTTTTAGATTCATTGAAATGTTATTTCTTTTAAAATTTTTTAAAAATTGAAGTATAGTTGATTTACAATGTTGTGTTAATTTCTGCTGTACAGCAAAGTGATTCATTTATACATAGATATACTTTTTTTTTATATTCTTTTTCCATTATAGCCTGAGTGTCTTGATTGGAATCAGCTGAAAAATCATGCCATTCCCCGCCCCCATAGGCAGAAAAGATTCAAGTGCTAGAGAAGTACCGGCTTAAAAGCTCAGGTACTTACTTAGAGATTTGCTTTTGAAACCTGTTGCAGAGAGAATCTCAGGGAGAGAAGCGTGATGCAGGAAAGAAAAAAGGCTAGAAGAGAGGTTATGTTCCAAATAAATGGCTTTTTAAAAGGAATGGCACTTCAAGATGTTCCAGGAAGAGACTGTTCTGAAACTTTGAAGAAGCTGCTGGCCCTTCTGAATTTCAACAGAGTGGTGAGAAACTAAGTATTAATATTAAACTGGAGTTGTAAGAGAACCTTGAGTGGCTTAGAAGCACCCCTGAGCATGCTCTGTATGGTGAAGTGGCCCCAAGGATGTATGTTACAAGATAACATGAAAACAGAGTATCTGCCTTGTATTTCAGTTTTGCTTCCTTTTTCTTGGCTCTGTATTTTACTGTTGTTTTATTTATTTACTTCGGATGCATGAAGTGAATGATAGAGAACTAGCATAACCAATTCACCAAAAGTTTTAGCAAAGAGAAATATTAGATAGGAGTAGAAATTGGTACAACCTTTTTAAGGGGGATTCACATTGAATTTCACAATATTTGTAGCCTTAAAACTATTTGTAGCCTTTGACTCAGTAATACCACTTCAAGAAAGCTTAAGGAAATAATCAAATGTGCATAAGGGTTTTGTTTATTTGTTTGTTTTTTCAAATTTAAGTATTATTTATTTGAATCAAGTCAGTCTTTTTTAATAAGGTTTTACACAAAAGATTAATCTAGAAGACTAACAATCTTCTCTCTCCTCTCCTCCCTTCCATTATAGATGATTTAGCAACTACAGAAAAACATCATAATAAAAATCACCTGTAATTCCAGTACCCAGAGACAATCACTCTAATCACACTTTTCTTGGTGTTATTTTCTTCCAAACTGTGTTGTTAGGTTTCTCTTTGAGGCCACCATAACAAATTATCAAAAACATAGTGGCTTGAAACAACACAAATTTATTATCTTACAATTCTGTTAAGTCACGAGTCAGATGCAGGTCTTACTGGGCTAAAAATCAAGGTGTCTGCAGGGCGGCATTCCTTTCTGGAAGCTCTAGGTGAAAATTCATTTTCTTTCCTTTTCAAGCTTCTGGAGGCCACCCACATTCCTTGGCTAATGGCCTCCTTTGTCCATCTTCAAAGCCAGCAATGTTATCTCTCTGTGCCTTTCTTCCATAGACATAGCTGTCTCTGACCACAGCAGGGAAAGATTCTCTGCTTTGAAAGACCCATGTTATTAGATTGAGCCCGTTCAAATAATCCAGGATAATCTCCCCATTTCAAGGCCCTTAAACAGAATCACATGTGCAAAGTTCTTTTTGCCATGTAAGGGAGCATACTCACAGGTTTTGGAAATTAGGGCATATATAGGCATCTTTGGTGAGGAGAGGGGCATTATTCTGTCTACCACACAAATGTTTTCATGTATCTTCAAAAATATATATTTTCTAAAATTGGAAACATGAATAATTTTATATCATGCTTTCCTTCTACTTACAGATGGGTAATCAGCTTCCAGATGAAGAAACAGACAATTACCAGCATTCCAGAAGCCCCCCTCATGACTCTTTCTAGTCACTACCACCAAAGTAAGCACTATTTTGACTTATAACAGCACAGATTAGTTTTGAATGTTTTTGTAGTTATACAGAATGTATGCATTTGTATCTGGTTTCTTTCATGTGACATTATATTTATAAGATTCATTTGTATTGTTTTATATGTTGTAGGTTGTTGTTTCCCCTACTCTATAATATTCAGTTGTGTGAGCATACCACAACTCATGTATCCATTCTACACTGGGAAGTTTCTGTTTGGGGGCTGGTAAGCGTATGGACACAGTTTTTTTGTCATTAACCTAGGAGAGGAATTGCTGTGTCATAGAGTATGCATATAAGTTAGCATAAGTAGATACTGCCAAACCATTTTCTGAGGTGATTGTATCTATTTCATTCCCATTAGCAATGAGTGAGAGTTCCACTTGCTGTATACTTTGTCAACACTTGTTATTTTCTATCTTTCTCATTGTAGACATTTTGGTGGGTGGACTCATACATCTTTATATTTATTATCCTCAGTGTAGTTCTATAGTTGCAGCTATGGGTTTTCTTAGTTGATTAAATACAGATCTTCCTCAACTTACCATGGGGTTACATCTCACTAAGCCCATCATAAGTTGAAAATATCATTAAGTCAAAAATGAATTTAAGACACCTAATTTACTGAACATCATAGCTTAACCTAGCCTACCTTCAGTGTGCTCAGAACACTTATGTTAGCCTACAGTTGTTCAAAATAATCTAACACAAAGCCTATTTTATAATGAAGTGTTGAGTATCTCTGGTAATTTATTCAATACTGTACTGAAAGTGAAAAACAGAACGGTTGTATGGGTTGTAAGTGTATCAGTTGTTTACCCTCATGATCACATGGCTGACTGGGAACTGGGGCTGGCTGCTGCTGCCCAACATCAGGAGAACATATCATACTATATATCGCTAGCCCGGGAGAAGATCAAAATATAAAATTTGAAGTACGGTTTCTACTGAATGTGTATTGCTTTTGCACCACTGTAAAGTCAAAAAATCATAAGTCCAACCATTATAAGTTAGGGATGGTCTGTAGTTATTTAGGAAAGTTTTTTTGGTTTTTTTGTTTGTTTGTTTGTTTTAAATTATAACTAGTTGTGTCCTTTAAATTGTTGTTAAATTTTAGTTTTAGCACATTGTGATCAAATAATGTGGTCTTTACTACCTCGGCTTTTTGGAATTTGTTTTCTTTTAGAATCTAATGTGTGATCAGTTTTGTAATTGTAAAAAGGATGGTTTAAAGTAATATATATTCTCTGTAGTCTTTTAAGTTTGTTATGACAGGCTGATTAATGTTTAAATCATTTATTGTTCTTTCTACTTAATCTGTCTAAGACAGAAAGGGCGGATTAAAGATTTCCACTTCAGTTATGTTTCTCTCATTTTCTAGGAGGCAGCACATGTAGTGTAGTGGCTCTCAAATTTTAGCATGCATAAGAATCAATTGGAGTACTTGTTAAAATGCAAATTTCAGAGCTCTAGAATATATCTGAGGTGACGCCTGGAGTTTGTGTTTTTAGTAACCGTTCTAATGCAGGTAATGCAAGGACTAAACTTTCAGATACAGTAAAGTAGTGTCTTAGTGCTTCTCAAGTCATAAAAACCTGGGTCCAAATCCCAGTTGTGCCCTTAACAGTGAAAACCTTGAACAAGTCATTGAACCTCTCTGTGCTCAGTTTTTTCATCTGTAAAATGGGAATAATTACCATGTCTACCACATAGTGTTGTTCTGAACATTAAATTAGCTAATCCATGTGCAAATGGTAGTGCAGTATCTGGCCACATGGTTCATTACTGTATAAGGCCATTCATTGACCATATACTATTTTATGTAAAGTGACTCTGTCCCACTTATTAAATTCTACTTTGATTATTATTCATGACCACCTCTGCATTTTATTACATTTTTCTGTTATATCTTTGCTCATTTAAAAAATATTTTTAACTTCTAAGGCACATTAGATATCTCTTATATGTTACAAATAGTTTTGTTTTTCTTTTGTAAGTTCAGTCTGAAACACTTTTTATTACAGGAGTTAACTCATTTACATTTGCTTTATCTTCAACAAGCTCCCTTTGCTTTCATATTCTCATATTTTTATGCTGTTTGTTTTGTTTATATACTATATTTTTCTTTGCTTTTTTGTTTAGATATTTGGAAGAAATTAACCATCTTTTAAATTTACCTTTGTGTTTAAAATTGTACCTATATTTCTCTTGTCAATGTCAGGTATGAAATGGTATTTCTTTCTTTTTTGGGAGGGGGATTTTTTTTTTATTATTCAAACAGAAAGTCAAAAAATTATAATCATCCTCATCAGTTCACTCAGTCCCATGTAATTAATTTTTTTTCATCTTGATCTTTTGTTAGCACTTTTATGAATTCATCAGTTTTCCATTAGAGTTCTGAAAATGCTTATTCATTCACTTCAGCAGAATAGTCAGTTACCAGAAACCTGTACTTCTCAGAGTCTTTTCCATGAATTCCTTGAAGATGAAACCCTTTTATAGGAACATTTTTGCAAAAGCATCAGAGTACACCCAGAACTGTCTGTAAATGACAAAAGACTTAAAAATGACCACGGTTAAAGATTTGATGAAAGTTCATAATAATGCAATTGACAATGAAATTTAGTTATTTCTGAGACATACATTTTAAAACAATAACTAGAATTATGACTTATAACATTATACCAGAACATATAAGATTTCTAGAAATTTCATGTAATGTCTGAAACATTTGTATTAACAGATTTCCATACAAATAACCCAAAGAAAGTTTAGTATTGGTTGTTTTTTTTGTTTGTTTGTTTGGTTTTTTATACTGCAGGTTCTAATTAGTCATCAATTTTATACACATCAGTGTATACTTGTCAATCCCAATCTACCAATTCAGCACACCACCATCCCCACCCCACCGTGGTTTTCCCCCCTTAGTGTCCATACGTTTGTTCTCTACATCTGTGTCTCAACTTCTGCCCTGCAAACCGGTTCATCTGTACTATTTTTCTAGGTTCGACATACATGCGTTAATATAAGATATTTGTTTTTCTCTTTCTGACATACTTCACTCTGTATGAAAGTCTCTAGATCCATCCATGTCTCAACAAATGACTCAATTTCGTTCCTTTTTATGGCTGAGTAAAATTCCATTGTATATATGTACCACAACTTCTTTATCCATTTGTCTGTCGATGGGCATTTAGCTTGCTTCCATGACCTGGCTATTGTAAATAGTGCTGCAATGAACATTAGGGTGCATGTGTCTTTTTGAATTATGGTTTTCTCTGGGTATATGCCCAGTAGTGGGATTGTGGGGTCATATGGTAGTTCTATTTTTAGCTTTTTAAGGAAACTCCATATTGTTCTCCACTGTGGCTGTATCAATTTACATTCCCACCAACAGTGCAAGAGGGTTCCCTTTTCTCCGCACCCTCTCCAACATTTTTTCTTTGTAGATTTTCTGATGATGCCCATTCTAACTGGTGTGAGGTGATACCTCATTGTAGTTTTGATTTGCATTTCTCTAATAATTAGTGATGTTGAGCAGCTTTTCATGTGCTTCTTGGCCATCTGTGTGTCTTCTTTGGAGAAATGTCTATTTAGGTCTTCTGCCCATTTTTGGATTGGGTTGTTTGTTTCTTTAATATTGAGCTGCATGAGCTGTTTATATATTTTGGAGATTAATCCTCTGTCCGTTGATTTGTTTGAAAATATTTTCTCCCATTCTGAGGGGTGTCTTTTTGTCTTGTTTATGGTTTCCTTTTGCTTTTCCTGTGCAAAAGCTTTGAAGTTTCATTAGGTCCCACTTGTTTATTTTTGTTTTTATTTCCATTACTCTAGGAGGTGGATCAAAAAAGATCTTGCTGTGATTTATGTCAAAGAATGTTCTTCCTATGTTTCCCTCTAAGAGTTTTATAGTGTCTGGTCTTACATTTAGGTCTCGAATCCATTTTGAGTTTATTTTTGTGTATGGTGTTACGGAGTGTTCTAATTTCACTCTTTTACATGTAGCTGTCCAGTTTTCCCAGCACCACTTATTGAAGAGACTGTGTTTTCTCCATTGTATATCCATGCCTCCTTTGTCATAGATTAGTTGACCATAGGTGCATGGGTTTATCTCTGGGCTTTCTATCTTGTTCCATTGATCTATGTTTATGTTTTTGTGCCAGTACCATATTGTCTTGATTACTGTAGCTTTGTAGTATAGTCTGAAGTCAGGGAGTCTGACTCTTCCAGCTCCGTTTTTTTCCCTCAAGACTTCTTTGGCTATTAGGGGTCTTTTGTGTCTCCATACAAATTTTAAGCTAATTTGTTCTAGTTCCGTAAAAAATGCCATTGGTAATTTGATAGGGATTGCATTGAATCTGTAGATTGCTTTGGGTAGTATAGTCATTTTCACATTATTGATCCTTCCAATCCAAGAACATGGTATATCTCTCCATCTGTTGGTATCATCTTTAATTCCTTTCATCAGTGTCTTATAGTTTTCTGCATACAGGTCTTGTCTCCCTAGGTAGGTTTATTCCTAGATATTTTATTCTTTTTGTTGCAATGGTAAATGGGAGTGTTTCCATAATTTCTCTTTCAGATTTTGCATCATTAGTGTATAGGAATGCAAGAGATACCTGTGCATTAATTTTGTATCCTGAAACTTTACCAAATTCATTGATTAGCTCCAGTAGTTTTCTGGTGGCATTTTTAGGATTCTCTATGTATAGTATCATGTCATCTGTAAACAGTGACAGTTTTACTTCTTCTTTTCCAATTTGTATTCCTTTTATTTCTTTTTCTTCTCTGATTGCTGTGGCTAGAACTTCCAAAACTATGTTGAATAATAGTGGTGAGAGTGGACATCCTTGTCTCGTTCCTGATCTTAAAGGAAATGCTTTCAGTTTTTCACCATTGAGAATGATGTTTGCTGTGGGTTTGTCGTATATGGCCTTGATTATGTTGAGGTAGGTTCCCTCTATGTCCACTTTCTGAAGAGTTTTTATCATAAATGGGTGTTGAATCTTCTCAAAAGCTTTTCCTGCATCTATTGAGATGATCATATGGTTTTTCTTCTTCAATTTGTTAATATGGTATACCACATTGATTGATTTGCATATATTGAAGAATCCTTGCATCCCTGGGATAAATCCCACTTGATCATGGTGTATGATCCTTTTAATGTGGTGTTGGATTCTGTTTGCTAGTATTTTGTTGAGGATTTTTGCATCTATATTCGTCAGTGATATTGGACAGGAATTTTCTTTTTTTGTAGTATCTTTGTCTGGTTTTGGTATCAGGGTGATGGTGGCCTCATAGAATGAGTTTGGGAGTCTTCCTTCCTCTGTAATTTTTTGGAAGACTTTGAGAAAGATGGGTGTTAGCTCTTCTCTAAATGTTTGATAGAATTCACCTGTGAAGCCATCTGGTCCTGGACTTTTGTTTATTGGAAGATTTTTAATCACAGTTTCAATTCCATTACTTGTGATTGGTCTGTTCATATTTTCTGTTTCTTCCTGGTTCAGTCTTGGAAGGTTATACCTTTCTAAGAATTTGTCCATTTCTTCCAGGTTGTCCATTTTATCGGCATAGAGTTGCTTGTAGTAGTCTCTTAGGATGCTTTGTATTTCTGCGGTGTCTGTCGTAACTTCTCCTTTTTGATTTCTAATTTTATTGATTTGAGTCCTCTCCCTCTTTTTCTTGAGTCTGGCTAATGGTTTATCAATTTTGTTTATCTTCTCAAAGAACCAGCTTTTAGTTTTATTGATCTTTGCTATTGTTGTCTTTGATTTCTATTTCATTTACCTCTGCTCTGATCTTTATGATTTCTT